>NW_003852542.1:808352-813313 GCF_000181295.1 Otolemur garnettii | reverse complement strand
AATAATAATAATAAAATGCTTTCAGTAATAGGAAATTTGGCTATGTCTCCCTTGCAATGTCTCTTCCCCAACATCTCCTAAAAGATTTTCCAGAGGATGCTAATAATTGTTAAGGTCAAATGGGATACTCAGAGTTATCTGCTTAGCCACTGATGGTATTGCCTGCACTGTGTAAGCAGCTAGGAAGATGGCAGCAAACCATGTAGACTGGACCTTGTCCTTAAGCATGTACAGTCTGGAGGCAGAGAGAGAAATTAGGAATTATGGCTCAGCACTCGTAGCTCAGCAGCTTAGGGTACCAGCCACATACACTGGAGCTGGCAGGTTCAAACCGAGCCTGGGCCTACCAAACAATGACAACTGCAACAAAAACAAAATAACAGGGCACTGTAGCGGGTGCCTGTAGTCCCAGGTACTTGGGAGGCTGAGGCAAGACAATTGCTTAAGCCCAAGAGTTTTGAGGTTGTTGTGAGCTATGACACCATGGCACTCTATCGAGGGCAACAAAATGAGACTCTGCCAAAAAAAAAAAGAAATTAGAAATTACCTATCTAATACTTTAGTAAGTATTAGAGAACAGGGAGTTCTAAGATACAGTCAGGGAATGTAACTCAGAAATAACAGGTTAAGGAAGATTTCCCAGAGGACATGACAACTAATTTTAAACTAAAAAATATCGAGGTGTTAATCACATCAGAGGGAAGGGAGAAGAGGTCAGGAACTTTGCTCAGTGGCAAGGTCAGAGGGATGACTGCTTTCAGGCTCAGCAAGAGTATGACCTGTAGGAAGGGCTGAAAGAAGTTTAGTGAACTTCTGGGGAAGGAGAAGAAAGGATTAGAGTAATGGTAAAGGATGGGTTATGAGCAGGCAGGGGCTAAATCATTCAGAACCTTGCACGTTCCAAGAAGTTTGGACTTTAGCCTAACTACAACAGGGAGTTAGCTATTACAAGTTTGTTTTTTTTTTTAAGACAGAGCCTCTAGTCACCCTAGGTAGAGTGCCCTGGCATCACAGCTCACAGCAAACTCCAACTCCTGGGCTCAAGCGATTCTCTTGCCTCAGCCTCCCAAGTAGCTGGGATTACAGGTACCTGCCACAGTGTCCAGCTATTTTTTGGTTGCAGCCGTCATTGTTGTTTGGTGGGTCCGGGCTGGATTTGAACCTGCCAGCTCAGGTGTATGTGGCTGGCGCCTTAGCCGCTTGAGCCACAGGCACCGAGCCAGCTATTACAGGTTTTTAAATCAGGAAACGCAGATTGGTTAGGGTATGCAGAAGGATTGGAGACAGCCTGAGGACTAAGGGCAGGAGACCAGTTAGAGAGGCTACTTTAATGACTCAGGAAAGGTACGATGGTGTTTGTGCTAGGGAAACAAAATGGAGATGTAGAGAAGATGACAGTTTGAAGATACTTAGGATAAAGAATTTGACAGAACGTAGTCTGATGAGGGAGAGAAGAATGATTTCTGGCTTCGGTGACTGAGTATGGCAGTACATTCCATCGAGAGAGAAAAATACCAGCAAAACAGGCTGGGGATGAGAATAGGAGTGGAAATGCGGACAGTCTGAAGATAAGGCTCATTTGAGGTACCACCTACTAGATAGGTGGTCTCAAGAAATAGATTTGGGAAGCATTAGTACCTAAGATGATTACAGCTGAAGAAGTAGGGGAGATCGTCCAAGGAGAGTTTTGGGATGAACAGAGAAAAGCGTGAGCCCCAAGGAATACTACTGTTACCAGGAGAGGCTGAGGAAGAAGTTGAGGTCCTGAGGCATCCACACCACACCCAAGGAGACCAGGAGAGGATAGTATCAAGGAAGCCAGGTAGGAAAGGTCAAAGACAGGTGTCTGATAATGTGAAATATGGAGAGGTTCAGGTAGATAAGAACTGGAAACTGTCCATTACACTAAACAAAAGAAACATCATCAGAAACTTCGGCAAGAGTTGCTTCAGTGGAGTGGGTGGGTGTGGGGGAAGCTGGATTGCAATGGATTGAGTAGTGAATGAGAGGTGAGAAGTAGAAATAAGAGCATAAGCAACACTGATTTTATGGTAAAACTCAAGTACATTTAATCCCCTGCTCACACGCGTGTGTGTATATGTATACAAACACACGCACAAAATAAGTTTTCTATGCTTCCAATACTTTCAAATACATTAGATTCTAGAAAAGCATCTTACTCTGTGAGGATGAGGATGAAAAAGTCTGCGCACAATAAAAGTTGTTGCTATGATACAAAATAAAATTGTTCCAATTATTTCTTTCCACCAGTGTAAGAGAAGAACAGGATCCTTCTTGCGGATATTCTTGTTGTAAGTTGGGTTGTTGAGGAATCTGACAGTGATCTGTGTGCTCCGTTTGTTTCTTTCTCTCTTGTAGTATGGTAGATAATAACCATTGTCTTCAAAAACATTAAGAGGTTTTTTAAAAGAAGATAAATCAAAATAAGCCCACATTTAATAGCCAAAAATTATCTATTTTCTTACATAACATGAATTCCTAAGTTTCAGCTCCCTTTTTAAAAAACATATTCTAAACGTCTTCATTCGCCTTACTAGTTTTTCCTTAGATATGGACATTTTCCTTTATTCCACAAGCATTTAAAATTTTCTTTATAGGACTAGGAAAAAATCCTACAGACTACCCCATTCATGACTTCATTAACAGTTCAATATTTTAAATACAAAAATTAGTACCCAATCTTCCTTTGAGATATTTTAAGCTTCCCTTTTATTTGGCATTAATAAAATGTCAAATTTTACCACTAATCACTTTTCACAAAATGAAATAAAAACATCCCATCATGCTCTTGGGCTGTCAAAATGAGTTTGTTCCAGGAAACAGCCTGTCTTTTTCTGTCTTCTATTTTGTACTACATGGACAAGCAACTGTCTTTTGACCAGTCTCAGATAAACTCTGCTATTTCTAGTTCAGAGTCTTCTTTATTAAATTAACTTATATAGTAATTTTCCAGTTCTAGCATCTATGGTAACAGATGGAGAGTCTCAGTTTTGTTGGCTGCAGACTTGAGGACTTCCCCCCCCAATTATTTTTTATCAACACTGCTACAATTAATAAAATTACACTTACACCATTTTCTTCTTATATGGTATGTCCTTTAGGTCAGATACAGAAATGCATGAGGAGGCCAAAGGATGAATATATCTATAATTTAGTAGGTGTTAAATTCCCAGATTTGAGGACTTATTAAATACCTAACTGTTCAAAAGACTTTCCCATCTGAATATATCCTAACTTAAAAAAACTGCTGCTTTAAACTTTAAAAAACACAGGAATGCATTAATGTCAAGCTTCACGTATTCTTGATTTTTATACTAATTTGCCATGTCTCAGGACAAAATTAAATTCTTTTTTCCCTTTTCTATGTTTTTGTACTTTCATTTTTTAATGCCAACTAGATAACAACAACAAAAAAACCCCCCTCATTTTACAGCATTTTCATGTAGCTTAATGGAAAACACTTTTTCTCTTCATTATACAGGCTATTATGTAGCATATATTACATAGGTTGATAAATGAAGCCAGTAACAAGAAATGATGTTTACTAACACTTACCATATGTAATTGAAACTTTACACGCATTATCTCATTTAGGCCTCACCACAACCCAATCAATAGATATTAGAATTATCATCCTGGTTTCATAGACAAAGGAACTGAGACATAGAGACCTAGGGTGTGCCCAACTTCATACACAGCACAACTGGGATTGAACTCTAGCAATCTCACTTTGGAGTTTGTATGCCTGTCCATCATTCACAATATTACCTTCTAAGACATTTTATACATTCCAAACAACTTTCCTTCATTTGAATTCTATTGATTTCAAATTAATAAATAAAATGCAGTATTTCCAATCCAAGAATAATCACACTTACCATACGGATACTGCAGGATTGAAAGTGCACCATTACTGTATTCTTCATGGGAAAACTTATCATTACTAAGACATTTGTCAAATTCATCAGATCCCACCAAGACTGGAGTTCTGGAAGGAGAATCTAAAAGAAAATGATAAAATCCTAACTGTTATGCCTTTAATGAAAATGCATGTTCTCATTACTTGAATAAGCTGATATTTAATTACAGTTCAGTTTAAACATGTAAGTCAAACAAAAGACCCAAGTTTCTTAACTTTGAAAAGCAAGCAGTGTTGTAGAGATGATAAGTCATTTAAATAAGCAATTAAAATATGATGTGAAATGCATAGTAAAAATCACAAATGAGGCACAGATAGGTAAGTAAAAAGTAGGTGGCCCAGTATTTGATTTCAATTAATTTATGTGTCTCGAATATAATGTGATAAACAGATAATTTGTATAAGTATTCGTAATATATTAAGAGCTAATGTTACGGAATGGCCAGTGAATGATTAAGAGTTTTTCTAAGTAGTACAGAGAAATATTTTATTAACATTTATTTTTACAGAAACAACTGTTTCTTTCAAAAAATAATGCTCTAAATAAAATTAAGTTATAATATCTGGAATACCTTCACAATTTATCAGTAAAATATAAAGTATATACTAGTTCCTATCTCTGAAATATTCAAAACTATAGCAAAGACAGTCAGGATTAGGTTTCTGAACACTTTATAACATTATTTATAAAAGTTCACGATTTACTTACGAATTAAGGGTTTCCATTTGATTGTTGGCAAAGGAATAATAGCATTCTCATTATTGACAGATTCCAAGGCCTTGGGACTTGAAGGAAATTTTTCTGAAATTCTGACCGATGACTGAAGATACAGCTGACCTCGATACATTCCTGAAGTAACAGAACTATGTCATGTCAATTATGCAATGACTTTTTAAAAAATTGGTTTTTCATTTTTAGATTAATTCTAGTTATTTCTTCATGTACTACTTAGTTCTTTTCAAAGAACAAACATGCCTGAAGCACTCAAAAATAAACTCAGGCTCAGCACTTGTAGCTCAG
>NW_003852542.1:802662-807754 GCF_000181295.1 Otolemur garnettii | reverse complement strand
GGCTGGGGATTCGAACCCGCCACCTTAGGTGTATGTGGCTGGCACCCTAGCCGGTTGAGCCACAGGCGTCGAGCCTGAAGTCACTTTCAATTCTAGAAATACTGCTAACAATTCAGTCAAATTCTATCATAACACACCTGTTACACATTATTCCTTCAAATTCTTGCTTTTCATTCAGAGTGATAGGTGGGTGGTACATTGATGGAGCTTATAAAATTTTATGAGTATTTGATGACACAAACTAGTTCAAATAATTAGACTCAAAAATTTATTATATATTTCTGTTTTACTTTGCTTTTTAGAAGTGGGAGTCTTGCTAAGTTGCCCAGGCTGGCCCTGAACTCCTGGTCAAGTGATCCTCCTGTATCAGCCTCTGAAGTAACCAGGATTGTAGGCATGAACCATTGTGTCTTGACATCCCAAATTTATTGTATTCAAGACTTTCAATTGCTAAGAAGCACATCAAAATTTCATTTTTGTTTTTCAGATCATTTGCATACACGCACAGAAACAAATTCAGGTGTGCAAATTGTGTAGGTATGAAAATACAACACAACTCAGCTCAGCACCTGTAGCTCAGTAGTTAGGGTGCCAACCATATGTACCACCACATGCCCTGGGGCTGGTGGGCTCAAACCTGGCCAGGGCCTGCTAAACAACAAAAACAAAAAAATAGCCAGGTGTTGTGGTGGGCACCTGCAGTCTTAGCTTTTTGGGAGGCTGAGACAAGAGAATCTCTTAGGCCTAAGAGTTTGAGGTTGCTGTGAGCTGTGACTCCACAGCGCTCTATTAAGGGTGACATAGTGGGACTCTGTCTCAAAAAAAAGAAAGAAAGAAAGAAAGAAAAGAAATACAACACAACTGCAAATACAAATATAGAAAGCTGCAGACTCTGAGGATATATAAGTAATTCTAAATCATACTATATAATGAGAGCAGTTTTAAAGTCTTTCTAATATTTTAATATAGATCTCAAGAGAAAAAGAACATGCTATAGAAATTAAGTTTGAGAAATGAACAAATGGAAGAAGAGAGGAATAGAAATCAAACTATAGGCTGGAAGCAGTGGCTCACGCATGTAATCCTAGCAGGAGGCTGAGGCAGGTGGACTGCCTGAGTTCAGGAGTTGGAGACGAGCCTGAGCAAGAGTAAGACCCTGTCTCTAATAATAGATGGGCATTGTAGCAGGCACCTATAGTCCCAGCTACTTGGAAGGCTGAGGCAAGAGAATCACTTAAGCCTAAGAGTTTGAGGTTGCTGTGAGCTATGACACCACAGCACTCTACTGAGGGTGACAAAGTAAGACTCCATCTAAAAAAAAAAAAAAGAAGAAAGAAACCAAACTATAGATCTTAAAGGCAACCTTGAAATCAATGAATGTATTAGGAATTAAAACTACAATAGGCACTCCTGAAGTGGGTAGGCACAATGTAAGAATACACAGTGGATGTGGATGTCAGTGTGTTTTATCACTAGATGCGACACATTTACTCACCCAAGTAAACGCTGTTTTCTGTGGCTCCCCGGGCAGCTTCTACAATGTCTTCTTCATCTTCTAAAACGTCATCATTAGATGTATAACTTGTATCATCAAAAAGACTGATGGGAATGACTTTCCCATCCTTAACTAACCAGGCAGATGCAATTGGAGTACAAAACTAAACAAAAACAAAAGAAAGACTAAATAATTCAAGCAGTAGTTAAATACCATTTAAAATTACTAATTTCTTAAGGCATGGAGAACAAGTTGAGAATGCAAAGTGGTAGTTATTTCCCTTCACCCAATAAGTTCAGTCAAACTGACAGGGGAAGAAACGTATTTGTGAATTCTCAGAAGAATTCATAATATGGGTTTAGATACCTGGTACTCCCATTCCAGATGTCCTCCCTTCTTACTGAACGCCATGACCTTCCAATCAGCAACTGAGACCTTTATCACTGTGTCCATCATGGCTGCTTCCTGTTCTTCCACATCTGAAATAATTCTAGACTCTTCTTTGTTATCACTGGGCTTAAAGGTGCTTTCAATAAATCCGGCTCTAGTTTCCATGTCTGGAATATACCGAAGTTCAAAGTGGCCAACACTGAAATTCCACCTTAAATTTACAAAGGTGTGTTTTAGAAATTTATATTTAAACAAAAAGACCAAATAATTTAGATCTCTTCTAGATTGAAGAAGCAAATATAAAATTACGTGATGAGAAAAAGAACAACTCATACTGCTCATTCATGCCACTAGAGGGCCCACAAGAACTTTGTCCTGACCCTTTAAAAACAATGGTTCTGAGAGTTGGGGACTGACTGCAGGTAAGGGACAGATTTTCTCTCAAAAGTTAACAAACGTTCATACTTCCATATCAGAGTGATTTTCTCAAAACACATCAAAATCACCTTAAAATGAGGTAGCATGTGGTATGCTTTACCTCTTAAAGGCTGGGCACATTATAGTCAAGTGGAGAGAAATTAATATATCCCAAGAAACCAATGTGAAAGTCAAGATGAATGCATCTATTTTTGATTCATATGAAAACACAGCCTAGGCTCGGTGCCCATAGCACAGTGGTTATGGATTTGGCCACATACACTGAGGCCGGTGGATTTGAACCCAGCCAGCTAAGCAACAATGACAACTGCAACAGAAAAACAGCTGGGTGTTATGGTGGGCACCTGTAGTCCCAGCTACTTGGGAGGCTGAGGCAAGAGAATCACTTAAGCCCAAGAGTTTGTGGTTGCTGTGAGCTGTGATGCCACAGCACTCATAGTGAGACTGTCTCAAAAAGAAAAAAGGAAAAATAGCTTCAAAAAGACAGTATGATTTAGTATACCAAACCTGAAGGTCATACCACTTTAGCTCCAATCTCAGATCTCTACTGCCCAAGACGTGACAAGTCATTTACCCTTTCTTAAGTAAGTTTCAGTGTCCTTATCCATAAGATGGCAGTAATAATGTTTCCTTTATGATTAGTAAATAGAAAATCACTCAACTATGGATAGTACAGTGTCTTATCACTTAGATATAAACTGGTATAGCTAAGAATTCTGACATCTGTTGAAAAAAATACATATACATATGCATATATATATATATATATATATATACATATACTTAAAGAGTGTAGTTCTTAGAACCCCAGATCCTTCCTATTCCTGTAATTCAAAATTCTATTAGGTTGAACAGCAGCTCATATGGAGCTGCACTCCCAGTGAGCACGCAAACATTTAAGGTAACAAATTCCATCAGCATAAAGAAGGTCACGTGGTCAGTAGATGCCCTGACAGATGTCCAGTCAAAAGAAAAAGAATAAATACATTCTTTTTTTTTTGGAGACAGAGACTCAAGCTGTCACCCTCAGTAGAGTACTATGGCATCACAGCTCACAGCAACCTCAAACTCTTGGACTTAAGCAATTCTCTTGCCTCAGCTTCCCAAGTGGCTAGGACTACAGGTGCCTGCTACAACACCCAGTTATTTTTTGGTTGTAGTTGTCATTGTTGTTTGGCAGGCCCGGGCTAGATTCGAACCCACCAGCTCTGGTGTATGTGGCTGGCACCCTAGCTACTGAGCTATAGGTGCTGAGCCCATAAATACATTCTTAACTGAGTTTGAGAAAACAGTTCGTAGAAAAGGAAATAGTGTATTAGATGAACAAGCTTTGAAAGTCTGGTTCATTTTTAAAAGATAAAGATGGAATCTAAAGTTATTTTTTCTATATAGGCAATTTAAACCTTAAATATTAGGTTTAACACAGCATATGATAGGATCAGCACATCTAATCTAGGCATCATCTTATTTTCTAATCACATGTTTAAATATAAAAATTACATAAGAGGTTCATTATTTGAAGAAGGAAACAGAAAGGTATTAAAACAAATAAATACTTTAATACTTTAAAAAAATAAAGTAAAATGATTATTATTTTAAAATTAGGGTAATTGGACAAACTATGAAAGTACCTACTGGACAGAATTAGAGTCAAGTAGGCTCAAGTTCAAGGAAAACACACTAACTTTGCCTTAAGAGCTTTCTGCGTTCAACATTCAAAGAACTTCAAGTTGTGAGGCTGCTATGAGAAATATCACTAACCTGAGACTAAACTACGATACACTGTCATTGTATGGGACACTCTCTGATTACCATATCCTAAAGCCTATGGTGAGAAGTTCAGGTCAGGTTTTGTTAATAACCATGAAGACATTTTAAATTTAGAACCCGCATTTATCTTTAAAAAAGTAGTATGCTTTTAGAGCAACAAAATAGTTCACAAAATCTCCACAAATAAAAATCTGATAAATTTTAGTCTGAGGCATCCTTCTAAACGTTATCAATAGCAACATTATCTGTATACGTACTTCTCATTGCCGCTACGAGGTCCAACAGCTCTCACAGTTTTCTGGGTGCGTTGCAGAAGGAGTATGTCTTCTTGTTCCATTTCATCACTATCCCACTGGCGACAACCCACAGCTGAACAGATGTACCTCACCTGCAAAGACAGATACAAAATTACTTAACAATATAAGTCATAAGAGATTGCTGACATTAAGATCATCTCCATAATTTTAAAAAAGTAAAAGTAAATTAAGCAAATGTGTAAGAAGTACCCAAGGAATAAGAAGCATCAGTTAGATTACTAATTGCTATAATGCGTCATTTAGATCCAGAAAAATATCAATGAATACTTATTTCAGGAAATGATTTTAAGAATTTAGACAATTTTAGTCTTATTTTGGGGGTTTCCATTGACTATACAAGAAGAAATAGCCAGTTATGATATCTTAGCAATAATATCATTAATAAAATTCTAGATGAGATTAAAAAAAATCAACCTCAGAGTTTTCACATAACAGAAACATATGCTTTTAGCCTCTGCACCCCTAGCACAGTGGTTATGGTGCCAGCCACATACACCGAGTATGGCGGGTTCAAACCCAGCCCTGACCAGCTAAACAACTGCAACAAAAAATAGCTGGGCGTTGTGGTGGGTGCCTGTAGTCCCAGGTACTTGGGAGGCTGAGGCAAGAGAATCACTTAAGCCCAAGAGTTGGAGGTTGCTGTGAGCTGTGATGCCACAGCACTCTACTGAGGATGACATAG
>NW_003852542.1:795066-802557 GCF_000181295.1 Otolemur garnettii | reverse complement strand
ATAATCTAAACTAAAATCCACACAAAAAGAAGCAGAGCTTCTAGAATACCAGAATTTTGTAGCAGCCCATCAAATCAGAGAACCAGATAAGTGGATTCAATCCTGTAGTTTTATAGATGAGAGTATTGAAGTAAAGAGATTGAAGAGCTTGCTCCAAAACAAAGGACAGAAAAGATGCCACAGCCTACACAATGCAAGGCAGTTGGGGTTGGTAGAGAACACAGAAAAGCATCTCCAAGAGCAAGAAGGTGCCATGGGCCTAACACTTAGATAAGAAATCATTAAAGTTCAAAAATTCAAGGGTTAATAAAAGTTTCTGAATGAAGCTTTTAAAGTTTCAGTTTTCTCATCCCTAAAATGAGTATAAACTTTCTTCTTGAATTGTCCTATTATAGGATCAAACTAGATAAATGAGTAGCAGTACTTATTTGTATCAGGTTATCTTTGGAAGGTTCCTCATCTGTCAAAATGTGTGTGTGGGGGGATGTTACCCTTAAAAATACTGTGAAGACTTCAAAACAATTTAAGGAAAAAACCCCTGAGACCCAGTAGACCGTATTTATTAATTCTCTTTCTTTTGCTATTCCTGGCTCTCTTATTTATTCTGTTGTTTCACATAAATTTAGTTTCCCCTTTCTATTTCACAGTTCTCTTATTAAAACAGATGATATTCTCAGGGGAAAATTATAATAAACCTCAACTAGTAATAGTTTGGTTTAAGAAATTATTGCTTTTTCTTTTTTTAATTTCAGTAGATTTAGGGACTGCAAGTGTTTTTTTGTTACATGGATGAATTGTATCATGCTGAAGTCAGGGCTTTCAGCGTACCTATCACCAAAATAGTATATATTATGCTCAATAGGCAAACTTTTCTTTCTTTCTTTTTTTTTTTTTTTTAAGACCAAGCCTCACTCTGTCTCCCAGGCTACAGTGTTGTGACATCAGCCTAGCTCACAGCAACTTCAAAAGTCTGTGTTCAAGTGATTCTCCTACCTTAGCTCTTGTGTAGCTGGGAATACAGGCACCTACCACAGCCAGCTATTTTTCTATTTTTGGTGAAATTCTGTCTCACTCTTGCTCAGGCTGGTCTTGAACTCCTGAACTTAAGGGATCCTCCTATTTTGGCCTCCTAGAATGCTAGAATTACAGTTATCAACCATCACACCTGGCCTCAACAGACAAATTTTTATCCCTCACTCACCTCCCACTCCCTCCCCTTCTTAGTTTCTATTATATTCCTTTATGACTATATGTGTATATACATGCACACACACACACTCTTATATATCTCATTTAGCTCTCACTAAAAGTGAGAAGTGCTGCTTTTCTATTCTTGTGATATTTCATTTAAGATGATAGTCTCCAGTTCTAATTTGCTGCAAAAGACTTTATTTCATCTGTTTTATAGCTAAGCAGCACTCTAGCTATCTCTGTGTGTGTGTGTGTATATATATATATATTTATACACACTTTCTTTATTCACTCATCAGTTGATGGGCACTTAGGTTGATTCTGTATCTCTGCAAGTGTGAACTGTGCTTCAAACGAAATCATTTCTTCTACCCCAATTGATTCTGATTCGCTCCAAATAAATTCAACATTTTCACTCACCTTCCCACTATATGCACTGAGTCCATAGGTAGTGAGAGATTTTCCTCCAACCAAAACAACATCATCTCCAAATTTATAAGAAGATTCAAGAAGTGATTCAACTGTGAAAGGAACTGTTTCCATGCTCTCACGGTCTCGGTCCCACTGGAACAGGTCTCCATCCAGGGAAGGAATAATCATCTTGTTCCCAAATACCTAAAACAGAAGCTGACTTTTAAAAGGGTAATCACTTTAAAAGAGGAGTAGTAACTAAGAGTTGGAGTCCTGGGTCTGATATACTCCAGCCTCCTCCTGAGTAGCACATGAAGCAGCACGGTTCATCAACCAAAAGTAATTTAAAAGAACTGCCAGTGGCTCCCAGAACCCACATGTAATACTCCAGTAAGGTTTTTTTTCCCAATCTCTGTTTGCCATGAACTAAGAAAGTGATAAATGAGTTACCAAAGAGTGTTTTATGGTCAAATGAGGTCAAGCTGAGGTTAATATAGGAGTTCTTATGGACATTAACATGTTAATGTGCAATATGACTTTCTAGTGCAGAATCTAGGCCTATTCTATCCAGGCCAATTACTATCATAGACTCTGATCCAAAGAACATAGGTTTGGAGAAGTTGTTTCCAGTAGTACCATATTCCTTTTTTTTATTTGCTTTCTCAAATCTGCTATGAGCTAGAAAGCTAGTAACCAAGCTTAATGGTTTATGTTGATAGCTGCCCCTCCTTCTTTCACAAGGGTCTACCTATGTGCCAGGCAGATTTTGGTGGTTAGGACAGACCAGTGAGAAAAGTGAACAAAAAACCAAAACAAAACAAAACAAAAAACACTGCCCTCATGGAGCTTAAACAATGGTGTTGGGAGATAAGCAACATAATCAATAAGCAAATATAGTGTATTAGGTGACAAATGTCATAGGAAGAAAAACAGAACAAAAGTGGTTATCAATAAGGAACTCAGGGTCGTAGCACTGAGAAAGTGGCATTTGAGTAAGACCTAAACATGAGAGAGTTAAGCAATACTTTGCAAAACTCTGCAAAGGTTCTTAGGTGGAAGTGTACCCGTCATGCTTGAGAAACCACAGGAAACTGAACAGGCTGAAAGGCCAGGGTAGAAGCAGGGAGAGTAGGCGGAAGGCAAGAGATTAATTGATTGCAGCAGAGGTGCTGAAGGAAGTCTGGTTTGGTGCATAATTGGAAGGTAAAACCAAACAAGATTTCATGGTAGAGTCCAGGATGATTTCAAGGTTTTTGGCCAAGAACATCTTGTCTCTCAAGCAAGAGTTTTAGTACATGCCTTTGTGACACTGACCTTTGGCATTAAAAAAATACATAACTTTAACTGCTTTAATTAATTACATAGCTATTTTCCTGATCATCCAGGCTCAAAACTTAGAGAAAAGTCAATATAAAGTAAGTATGAGTTTAAAACAACAAAAACAAACTCCAAATAAATGTTGGATTTAACTTTTTTTAAAAAACAAGATTTCTCTATATACTTTTTTTGTCCCTTATGCAGGAGAATGCTTTCATTAAGGGGATACTTATTTGAAAACTCCCATACAGGCATTGAGAGTTAAACTAGGTGTGCAACTCACAGACCCTCCCTACTGCCCCAAATCAGGAGGTTCTGAATGATAGGTTAAAAATTACTGTCCTAATTTACTTCTTTCATTTTCTAGTTCGAATCCTTATTACTTCATGCCTGAACTAGTATAATAGCCTCTTTACAATTCTTAACTGGAAATTTCCTCAATCTAAGCTCTGTGTATCATCTAGATTAATCTCCCTTAGTCAGAGTTAAGCTTGTTATGACACTATTCAAAAATCTTCAACAGCTCTCTATTATCTTCTTATTAAAGATCCTAAATCCTAAAGATCCAAAATCCTTTAGAGGACATTCAAAGTCCTCCAGATCTGACCTCACACAACCTTTTCATCTCCATCCTTTACTTTTCCCCATGTGGGCAGAAATCAGGCAAGGTTACTTAAACATGACATTTAATGTTATTGTTCAGTTACAGCCTTGTCAACGTCATTTATTCTCCTTGGAACGTCCTCCTGTACCAATTTGGCCCACTGAAACTCTTTCTGGCCTTCAACTTGGCATCATTTATGTTTTTGCTTTGAAATCCAGGAAAATTCTGGCTGTGTATGTTTGCTGACAAAAGTCTCATTCCTTAATACTGTACTTTATTTTTTCTATAACTATAAGCTGAGACACTATCACATTCTCAAAAATGGTTTAGTTGTTTATTTCTAAAAAATACTTACCAGGTACAATAATGCTTATACATTTGTTTGTACAATGGGTGGTAAGACAGTGTACCCACACCTAGTGCCCATATTATGCTACCTAATTTCATTCCCCACTAAAAAGAACCAGGACTCCTTGGAGAAATGGCTGATCCCAGGACCGGGGGAGGGCAACACAAAATAGCCTTTACCATGCTATTATTCCAGATGTAAGGATGTGCTCAAAGAGGATGGTGGCAGGCTACCAGCCAAATCTGGGACAATTTAAGCACCAAAATAATGGCACTGAATTAAAAAAAAAGAAAAAAAAGGAATTCATGAGTCTGTACAAACAGATAATATACAGAGGAGAATGGAGGGCTAGAGTTGGAAAAATTAGCACTTTGTAAACATCATAATAAAGAGTGAATCAGACAGGAATCAACAATGACGCGAAATAGGTAGAAATTTTGATAAAGAGGCTCGACGTCTGTGGCTCAACCAGCTAAGGCGCCAGCCACATACACCTGGGCTGGTAGGTTCGAATCCAGCCTGAGCCCGCCAAACAACAATGGGCTGCAACCAAAAAAAAATAGCCAGGCGCCTGTGTCCCAGCTACTTGGGAGGCGGAGGCAGGAGAATCGCTTGAGCCCAGGAGTTGGAGGTTGCTGTTAGCTGGGCTCTGTCTCAAAAAAAAAAAAAAAGAAAGAAAGAAGGAAAGAAAGAAAGGTTGATGAAGAATAGGCTAATCGCATGGGTTTATTTATTTATTTATTTTTTGAGACAGAGCCTCAAGCTGTCACCCTGGGTAGCGTGTGTTGGCATCCCAGCTCACAGCAACCTCCAACTCCTAGGCTCAAGTGATTCTCCTGCCTCCGCCGCCCAAGTAGCTGGGACTACAGGCACCCACCGCAACACTTGGCTATTTTTTTAGTTGGCGCTGTCATTGTTGTTTGGTGGACCGGGCTGGATTCGAACCCGCCAGCTCAGGTATATGTGGCTGGTGCCTTAGCCGCTTGAGCCACAGGTGCCAAGCCCACATGGGTTTAAAGTGTCTCCCTCCAGACTATTTATTAGTTATAAGAAATTAAAAAAAGAGTAATTATATAGTGGAGAACTCAGATAATACCTTGGTTGGGTGATCAAAATTAAAATCCTCAGTGAGTGTTAGATGCGATACCCTGAGAGGGGACACATCATCTATGTAGTATTCTAGCCAGGAACGTGGAATCTGAAAGCTCATCACAAACACACCCCAGATAAACACAAAGTGATGACATTTCAATTTTTTTTCAATAAAAGGACAGACTGTATTCCTCAAAAATGTCAATGTCATAAAATACCAAAAAAGTCTGCAAAAAAATCCAGATTAAAAAAGATTTATAAACTCAAATATTTATGATAGATTAAAGTACTATGTCAATATAAATCGAAGAAGTTAATAATTATTCTGTGATTACATAAGAGAATATCTCTATTAGAAAATACATACTGATGTGTTGAGGAAAAAAGGGCCATGATATATATTTAATTTATCCTCAAATTTTGAAAAAAATAAAAGAAGTATGTACAAGGGGTGAGCAAAAGAGCATAGTTTGAAATTATTGGGGCAGTGCCTGTGGCTCAAAGGAGTAGGACACTGTCCCCATATGCCAGAGGTGGTGGGTTCAAACCCAGCCCCGGCCAAAAAGAAAAAAAAACTGAAATTATTTTCAAGTAAGAGATTAAAAAGAAAAAAGAAATGTACCAAGAGCTTTGCAGGGACTCTCTAATTAAGCTCAGAAGACCACAGCATTAAATTGGATGTTCATCATAATTTTAGACATAAAGATTGCCAATGACTACTTTTTATCCAAAAAATTTTGGTATTTAATAAATTCTCAAATGACATTGGCATATGTTCTACCCAATGTTACCTTAGAGTTTTAGCATTACTATTTTATTCTTTGCTGTCTTCTATGTCTTGATAACAATAACCCATTTCATTTTCATAAAATTAAAACTTCTCTCTTTATCTTTGGTAGGATGTCTAACTTGAAACTGCCAGTAGAAAAACTTAGGTCACAGTATGCACACTGTACAATGACAATATGTATTCAGCCAATATTAGCTCCCATTTTCAGTTACATACTGAATGGAAAACCAAGTATTTACTGTTTTCTACCTTCCATATGATTCTAGGTATTCTTTATTAATAGTAGATTCAAACCATGATAAAGTTAAAAAAAATAGGTATTTCCATTGTCCAGTCATGCCAACAATAGTATCAGTTTAAAGTACAAACAGGGACAGCAGATGTGCATCACTAAAAGAAAGAGGAAGAGAAGGTCGTCAGTCTGTCAAAAACAGACAGCATTTATTTTGACTTGTTTCCTCTTCCATTAAACAATCTCTTTTCCCCTAAAGCAGCAAGCAGCAGGTCCTTTGGGAACACAATGCCTCTTAAGTGTAAAAAGCAACTGTCAAACTAATATAAACTAAAATTCATTTTTGCTTTAAGTATGATCTAGCTAGGCATCTCCAAAAGTTAAAAAAAAAAAATTATCTCTCCTCAATTCAAAACATGATTTCAACAACCAAGATGAATTGATATGATTGATCGTACTGAGAAAACTGCCTTATTTTAAAAGTTAAACCTTCAACAGCATTAACTCAGCAAGTGCAAAACAAAAACAATGAAAAAGCATCATGATCCAATACTGAATCATCGTGTCATATTTCTGGATTATGATTTTAAAAGCTCACTTTTAAATAGCTGCACTTCACTAATTGGCTGCTTATGAGTCACACGCATGGCTGATGACCTTTCCACCAATCTTTGTCAAGTCTTTCAGGCTGCATATGTGGAAGCAGATGGAGCTTTTCCTTGAGAGCCTGAGAAGTGATAGATATATGCATGCAGTTCAGGTAAAGAGATGACATCACCCCTCACAATGGCATTACCTCAGCCCCTAAGCATAGGAATGAGTCACTCGGATAGTCAGCTGCAAATCTCTTGGTAGAAAAAAAATGTAGGTTACGGTGATGTATTTTCACATTCCACTGATTTGTCCCTGTAAGCAGCTATCTGTTCTGATTCACTGCCCTGCATCTCAAACTAATTGCTTAACTGTTTTCTCCCTTCAGTCATTTTTAAAAATATAAATTCTTGTTATCTTATATTTCCTCTATATGTTTTTCCCTGTTCATAATTATAAAATACACGTTTTGTCATATTGGCTAGCAAATTCAGTACCAATGATCCAACCAGAGCCTTTATCTGTGTTATCACGAAGCAGTTTAGCAAAGTAATTTACTTCTGGTTCCTGAACAAAATCTAAATGGCATAATGAATACCAGTAGCACATATAATTAAGAACTCCTATCTGAAGGTAAAATGTGCAAATAATAACTCTAATTTTCATGTTGAAAAAGAAACTTTGATTAAGAAAATAAAGTGCTACTACTAAAATGAATATTCCTAGGAATAAAAAACAAAAATTCCTTTAACCATATAAAAATTTCTTTCCATTTGATTCTTCTCTATTTTTCTATGCAGCCAACCTCCCTCCCCTACTCACACACACACTTTTTGGTGCTTCTTCAACTTTAATTTAACTTACTAGAAAAACGTTCATATAATATAAAGATAGTTGTATAACTATATAATAAA
>NW_003852542.1:787252-794559 GCF_000181295.1 Otolemur garnettii | reverse complement strand
CCATGGGCCCTTTTCAGCCTGATGCCTCTTTTTGTAAGTAAAGTTTTATAGGAACACAGCCACACACTCATTCATTTACGTATTGTCTGTGACTGCTTTTTAGCTGCAACTACAGACCATATGGCAAGGAGAAGTTTTCAGATCCCTGTACTGTATCATATTAGGAGGCAGATAGTGTTGGGTCACCCCACTTTTTTTTTTGCAGTTTTTGGCCAGGGCTGGGTTTGAACCCACCACCTCCGGCATATGGGGCCGGTGCCCTACTCCTTTGAGCCATAGGCACTGCCCAGGTTGCCTCACTTTTAATGATCTTACTGTCCATCAGTAGGTTTGGTCCATCAGCCTGATCACTCCATTTAAAGCGTCCCATTAATTTTTCACCCTTTTAGTATTGCTTGATGGTCTACTATTTCAATAAGGAGAATAAAATAGCAATTTCTAATTTTACCATTCTTTCTGCATTTATCATTCTGCTAGAATTTTTGAATAAAGAACTCTCCCTCATTTGCCTTTGGAAGCCAGATTTATAAACACTAGCGTTTTCTCAATTAGTGACTCAGACATTAAACACTCTCAAATCCCTAAAGTTGTATCCAGAAGTAACTTACCCACAATAAGATTGAAAGTTGAAAATGGCTCAGGCGACTTAATGAGACTGGTGTGTTCCATAACCAGGAAAGAGGGACAAGGAAACACACTGGCCTTGATAGTTACAAAAGCTGAGTTTCATATTCAATCTAAGAAGCACTAAGATTTAAAAAGGAGAAGAGGGGGAAAGAAAAAGAGGAAGAAAAAGAATGTGGCAAGATCCAGGCTAACTCAGTGCAGAGATAAGGAAGGATAAACATCTGCCAGGAAGAAAAAGGGTGGAAAATAATACCAACTCCCCTAGAATATTTATTAAAGGGGAACATGTCCCTGCCTCCCCTCAAGCACTCTAGGGAACATCTCTAGGATAGTTCAGTAACAGATCTAAGATGATCTCAAGGAATTAATACGAAGCTAAATCTCATTAAGACCCGGAAAATACAGAATATAGGAAAAATATTCCACTAAAAGTGTTGAACTGTTGACTCATTTATTATCTGGAAATCCCTTTTGCCCAGAACAAGGACTTACTAACCATGCTGGTAGTTTTTTGGAATGCAACGTGGTGAGGCAACAGCAAAATACAAAATCTATAAGGAGCTGATTGCACTTCATCCACCTCTATTACCTGGGGCCCTGGCTTTGCCACTCACTCACTATGTGACCTTGTGTAAAAATTGATACTTAACTGTTTTGTTTTTTGAGACAGGGTCTTTGTCACTCAGGGCCAGAGTGCAGTGGCATAATCATAGCTCACAGCAACCTCAAACTCTTGGGCTCAAGTGATCCTCTTGCCCTAGCCTCCTGAGTAGCTTAAACTATAGGAACATACCACCACAGCCAGCTAATTTTTAAATTATTTGTAGAGAGGGGTCTCATTCAGGCTGGTCTGGAACTCCTGGGCTCAAGTGATCCTCCTGCCTCAGCTTCCCAAAGGGCCACTGTATCTGGCCAACACTCTATTGCTTTACACAATTTCTCACATTAACTCATTTCACTTGATTCTCATAATCACTCTTCACAAATACCTTAACAGAATGCCTTTTTGTCTCTACTGATTAATGTTTTTACCACTTTGGGTATTTACAGGCTTCCTCCCTCTCCCCTGCTACTTTCCAATGTCACTGTAATTCCTCCACAATCCAAATGGAAAGGAGTTGTGTGTGTTTGTTTGTTTTGAGATTCTCTTTTGCTGTGAGACTTCCAGTGAAACTCTAATGAATCAAAGGGTTGTCTCTGGAAGGCATGTACATTATAAGACAGTTACCTTTAATTACGGAAGTATTCACATTTATAAAATTCAAGTAGTAGATGTGGAAATCTCATAAAAAGCAGGAAAATCGTTAAAATCCCACTAAAACCAATCTATCTTTCAAACACTTGTTCCTCTCAGTTTTCTCCGACTCATCATTCTCCCTCAATTTTAAGATGTTAGAGTCTAGAAATTTGGTCGTATGTCTTTTTCTCATCCTACTATCTTTCAAGGCGATTGATCTTCCCAGTTCCCATGGGAATTTCAGCCCAGACTCTTCCTCAGTGAACACAAGACCCACAAAGTCAAATGTCTCCTTATCCTCTCGGCTTGGAGAGCTCTCACAATCTCTCTGAACGCTTATGTAAACAAATACACGTTCTACCTGTTCTTAATTTACTACTAAGTCCTCCTTTGGTCTTGTAATTTCATAAAGATCTTTCTCTTTAAATTTCTCTTGAAACCTAGCACTTTACTTCACTCCATGTCCCTTGTCACCACCCCAGACCAAACTACCACCCCCGTCTAGTCTCTTAACTAGTCCAGGAGACTAGACGCAGTCTTCCAATTTCTGCTCTTGCTGTTCCAGTCCATTCTGTACAGTCAGAGTGCTCTTCTCCACTTAAAATCCTTCCATGGTTTCCCCAGATGCAGGATAAAATCTACAATGCCTAACATAGCTTACTAGGCCTGGCATAACCCAGGTCAATGTGCTCCTGTCTGCCATTCTTCCCCAATCCTCATTCTCATTGCCATCCTCAACTTCTTTCAGTTTCCTGGGCATGCCATGGTGATTCCCCCCACAAGGCCTTGACACAGGCTTTCCTGTCTCAGTGCAGTCCTTCCCTTCTTCTCTACCCATCTCATCTATCATACCATCTTCTGAGAGGCCGCTCTGACCACCAGACTAGGTAAGCAGTTATCCAGCTATGGTCTCCCTTTCCTCTCTGCCTTGTGGCAGTTATTATATATTCAATTACACCATTTATACTATAATTTTTTCACATCTGTCTCTAGCTGGCTACACACAGTGCCATGTAAGTTCTATGAGGACACGAACCACATCTGGCCTGGGCATTGCAAGCCTCCTGCCTGCAATCTCCCAACGATGTATTTGGTTTTGGATGTGTTACGTTTGGGTGCCTGCGACTACCTCACTGAGGTTGTCTAAGAGGCAGATAAGCGCTCACGATATGCTGAGCAGCATGCTAAGTACGCCATACGCATGATACCTTTGGAGCACTTAATCTTGATAAAGCACGTGAAGAATAATTCTTAGTACAGAAAATATGGATACACTGGTAAACACTGAAGTATTTTTAAAAGCAGGAAATGTTGGAAAGAGGGAAATAAATACACAGAATTAGGGCTGAGTCTTAGCTCTACCATATAAGATAAATCTGAACCTTTTTCTCAGGGAAAATTAGAGTTAAATTTCCATATGAGAAATTAAGGTTAAATAAGAATACGTACTTCACAGGGCTATGTTCATGATTAAATAAGAATAGAAACTATAAAATGTTAATCAAACAAAAGTTGATGTAGCTGTAAGGATTCAGGGCTGCTTATTTGAACTTCTGATGTAATTCATGTGTGTGTATGCATATGTATATATATTTCCACCTTCCCTTCTTTGCTTATTTCTTCCTTTCCTCCCTCCTTCCCTTCTTTTTTTAGTCTCCTTCTGTCACCCTGGTGGAGCACAGCGGTGGCCTCATACCCTCCTGTAACCTCAGATTCCTGGGCTCAAGTAATCTTCCTGCCTCAGCCTCACAAATTACTAGGACTATAGGCACATACCACCATAATCAACTAATTTTTCTATCTTTTGTAGAGACTGGTTAGCTATGTTGCTCAGGCTAGTCTCAAACTCATGGCCTCAAGTATTGTTCCTGCCTTAGCCTCTGAAAGCAGTGATTTTCTTTTTTCTTTCTTTCTTTCTTTCTTTTTTTTTTTTTTGAGACAGAGCCTCAAGCTATTGCCCTAGGTAGAAAGCTGTGGCATCACAGCAACCTCCAACTCTTGGGCTTATGCAATTCTCTTGCCTCAGCCTCCCAAGTAGCTGGGACTACAGGCACCTGCCACAACGCCTGGCTATTTTTTGGTTGTAGTTGTCATTGTTGTTTGGCAGGCCCTGGCTGGATTCTAACCCACCAGCTCTGGTGTATGTGGCTGGCGCCTTAGCTGAGCTCCAGGTGCTGAGCCGAAAGCGGTGATTTTCAAGAGATGTGCCGTGAGACTATCTTAAGTGTGCCAGGAAATTTTTCCAAGATCATTGATTAAATTATTTTCAAAGAAGTTCAAAGCATAGTAAGTATATTCTTTTTTTTTTACTCTTTTTTTTTGATCCACATAATTTAGGTGTACCTCAGAAGTTTAACTGCAGGTTCAAGTGTGCTGTGAGATTAAAAAGGTTGAGAAACACTGTCCTAATATGTTGGCCCTTTGTCCGGCCTATATGTACACTTATTAAAGAAAAAAGTTAAAAACAAAAATATAAACTCTAACTCTAGAAAGTTCTGACTACCTTTAAATTCACCATGACCCTTGCTTTATTCTCTATAAGGAAATTCCAGAAAAGAATTATGTATTAAGAATGAATACATATGAATTATGTATTCTCTTCTTAAGTTAATACAAAACTTCCAAAATAATAAAAAGTTTTAGGACTCAAATAGCTGCTCCAGAAGTAAATTCAAGGGAAAAGCAGACAGAAAGCTTAATTTTGCCAGGTTAGCTCTTTCTTTCCCAATAATGGATTCGAAACATCAGTTTAAAATCGAAGTCTCAAAACCAAATAAAGATTAATTCAGTATAGAATTAAATATTTCAAACTGCTACCAGCTTTATCAGAAATCTCTATCAGGGCTAAAGTTCTTCTTTGATTATAACATAAGTGTCCTAAAGGACTATAAAGTACTTTATCAATCATTAAAGAAAACCAACATTAAAGAAAAGTTAACAAGCATATTTTTGCATATTTAATTCTTAAAAAATAATACACTGTGTGTGGAACATAAAATGGTAAGTCTTAATCAACCAAAATGAACAAATGACTATACTACCAGATGCTAGAATTGATTTCTTTTTTTTTTTTTAGACAGAGTCTTGCTCTGTCACCTGGGCTAGAGTGAAGTGGTGTCATCACAGATCACTACAGCCTCAAACTCCTGGGCTCAAGCGATCCTCCTGCCTCAGCCTCCAGAGTAGCTGGGACTACAGGTGTGCATCACTGTACCTGCTAATCTTTTTGTTTTTTTGTAGAGATGGATCTCACTTTTGCCTAGACTGGCAGAATCAACTGTTTAAGACTTAAAAAAAAAAAAGATGTTATAACATTGTGGTATTATGAAAGTACATCTTTTTATTTCCCTGAAAATAAAAGGAAGATAATTTGCTAAAAGTCCAGGGTCCCTGGAACTCATACCTCAAAGAATAGGGAACGGGGTATCACCACTAGATGATCTCATAGGAGGGGTAATGAGATTGGCCAGCAGATATGGGTTATTAGTCAGAATTCAGCCCAAGTGACATGCTTAAAAGGAAATGTAGAAGAAAAAAAAAAAACCCAAAGTGATTTGGTATTTATTATCTTCAAAGACTGTGAGTTAATCTGATGAGCAGAGAAATACAAAGCAAATAATCATTTCGTTCTTTTTTTCACTTCACTTACTCAACCTACAAAATAAAATGCCTCAAAAGAAAACTACCAGACTAGCTTTTTAAGCATACTTCTCAGATTCGTGATAAAAGAACACTGATTTTAATAACTATGCCTGCCATCACCCAGACTAATGCATAGTCATGAAGGAGATAAACAATGTGCATGAAGAATCAATTTCCTAAAAAAACAGGGTCAAATCAGTTTCCCATTTGGCAACATGCATGCTGGAATAAATTAGTTTAATTCACAGCATTGCTTTCAGCCATGCTAAGGGATTAATAAAACAAAATTAAAGCACTGTTTCATTCCGATAACTAAAAGAAAAGCAATTAACCTAAGCAATTACTTAAATATTGGCTTGCTACGCAATTTAGCGTCACCATTTAAAATAAACCACCATCTTAGACAACACAGCCAGACTCAAAATGTGCTCATTTATGTATAAATGAAAAACTGCAAAATACCTTTAACAACTTGCAGGATAAATCAGAGAATCTTTAAAAGAGATTATAGATCCTCTTTTAATAAAGCAATATTCAAAACAGTCTACTAATAGACTCTGTGAACAAATTAGGTGTACCCTTTCCAAAGGCACTCCCCCCTTTTAAGGTCCTAGAGCTAGTCAGAATAAATTCAGTCTGAGACAGGCAAGGAGGGGAGGCTGGAAAGCACCAGCATCATAGCTGTCTGTTTCTGCACCTGTCTGAAACAGAAAGAAGAGCCCCCTGGGGAGAAACATGCCTAAAATAAAGCAAAACCCCAAACTCTAAGTATAGACTTGTAATAGACTTGTTTGTTCTTTTTAAGAGGAAAAAAAATGGCATTTTAACAGAAAAGAAATATGGTTTCTGCAAACAAAGAAAAAATAGGATATTATTTCTACTTAGATTTGGTGAAGTGTGATATAAATGCCACCCAGAAAACACAAAGAAAAAAGTCAGCTAATGTACTACAAAACAAAATTTTAATCAGTGAGAAATCACAGCCAAATCTCCTTATTGCTCTTTCAAGGTTAAATCTGCACATAAATTACCAGAGGAAAGCAAATCAGATTTCACCTCAGGTGGTCCATCTGAAATTAAAAACAAAATTCTTAGCTATTAACTGTCAAAAATATTAGGTTTAGAACATAGGGCACATCTGTTAAAGCTAACAGTGTCAGCCTTGGGTTCGTTTATTCTAACACACATGCACAAACACACACTGACATGCACACATGCACACTCGTGGTTTCAGTTTGGTTTATATTATTAGTCTTTTCAGAAAGTTTGTAAATACCTCATTATCAGGAAAGAGCTGCAAATGCGATGTGTGTGCCAAGGTACATCAACCTTCCTGCAGCATACAAGTCATTCTAAATATAATGTAAACCACTTGTTCTTCATTTCCAAGTTTTTTTTTTTTTTTTTTAACTGTTGGGGATTCATTGAGGGTACAAGAAACCAGGTTACACTGATTGCATTTGTAGGTAAAGTCCCTCTTACAATCGTTTCTTGCCCCCCAAAGGTGTGGCACACATTGAGACTCCATCCCCCTCCCTCTGCTCTTCCTTTCCCCACCCCCCCCTTTCTCTCTCTGCTCTCCCCTTCCCCCACCCACACATGTCATTAATTGTCCTCATACCAAAATTGAGTACATAGGATTCATGCTTCTCCATTCTTGTGATGCTTTACTAAGAATGTGTTCCACTTCCATTCAGGTTTATACAAAGGCTGTAAAGTCTCAATTTTTTTAATGGCTGAATAGTATTCCATAGTGTACATATACCACAGCTTGTAAACCACTTGTTCTTTTTTTTTTTTT
>NW_003852542.1:775303-786562 GCF_000181295.1 Otolemur garnettii | reverse complement strand
TCTCCTGCCTCCGCCTCCCAAGTAGCTGGGACCACAGGTGCCCGCCACAACGCCCAGCTATTTTTTTTTTGGTTGCACCATCATTGTTGTTTTGGAGGGCCTAGGCTGGATTCAAACCCGCCACCTTAGGTGTATGTGGCTGGCACCTTAGCCACTTGAGCCACAGGCACCAAGCCATAATCCACTATTTTTATATGGCTTTTGGATCAGAAAAGGTTAAGAATAACATCGGAGCAAGCCAGCAAGCAATGAGATATGCACTTAATGGTAATTTCTAATAATCTGTTCTTACTTTTAAAATAATCCTTAAATGTTAAAGGGGGAAGTTCAAAACTTCTTCTGGATAATTTATTTGAATGTTTCATATTTTACTGTACCTGACTGCTGAAGTTAGAACCATGGTTAGAGATGTAGGCCAATCCCATAATTTTGCAGAGAAGAGAATTAATAAAGTTCTATTGGATTAAATAATTTAACCAGTTCATACAGCAAGCTGACAGAAGAATGGCTAGAACTGAAGCAGCTGAATCCTAGTCCCTCCCCACAATACCTCACAGCCTAAAAAGTTTCTGTGCTGTTTTAATTATTGCAGCAAAAGCACATGTGATCCATAATCAATTCCTCCATCAATAATAACTTAAGTTGGCGCCTGTAGCTCAAATGGCTAAGGTGCCAGCCACATACACCAGATGGGTTCAAATCCAGCCTAGGCCTGCCAAACAATGACAACTACAACCAAAAAATAGTCGGGGGTTGTAGCAGGTACCTGTAGCTATTCAGGAGGCTGAGGCAAGAGAATTGCTTGAGCCCAGGAGTTTGAGGTTGCTGTGAGCTGTGACGCCACGGCATTCTACCCAGGGCAATAGCCTGAGGCTCTGTCTCAAAAATAAATAAATAAATAAAACAATGGAGACAAATCATTATAAACAAATAATAACTTAAAAATTATTACACAGTATATTGAATCCTTTATCCTTCAGCTTCTCCTCATTAGATTAATACAAAATTTTTATAGTTGTTGAACAGAGAGAATATATCATTCCTGGTCTTCTGAGTTTAATCTTTTTTTTTTTTTTTTGAGACAGAGGCTCAAGCTATCCCCCTGGGTAGAGTGCCATGGCATCTCAGCTCACAGCAACCTCCAACTCCTGGGCTCAAGCAAGTTTCCTGCCTCAGCCTCCCAAGTAGCTGGAACTACAGGCACCCACCACAATGCCCGGCCATTTTTTGGTTGCAGCCATCATTGTTGTTTGGCGGGCCCAGGCTGGGGATTCGAACCCGCCACCTTAGGTGTATGTGGCTGGCGCCTTAGCCGCTTGAGCCACAGGTGCTGAGCCTGAGTTTAATCTTTATATCACTTTTATTTTGCATTTAGAGACAGGATTGCACCATGCTGTCCAGGCTGGCCTCAAACTCCTGGGCTCAACTAGCCTCAAGCAATCCTCCTGCCTCAACCTCCCTAGTGGCTGGGACCACAGGCATGCACCATCGTACCCCACTTTCTTAGCAGTCTCAATGAAAGCTTGGAGAAAACTGACATGCTAATCCAGGAGTCCCCATATGAACTCATGGATCTATTTGCCATCAGTTGGAGGCACCTGCTGTATTTCCATGCCAGTTCTTTCTCCCTAGTGCAATAGCCTTCTCCCCTATACTATACTGTCCAAGCAAACACACTGAGTTTTTGACAGAGAAAATTAACCATTGTCTACAAAATTAACTATTATGAAAGTTAGAGATTTTCATAAAATATTGTACCAGATGCATTTAGAAAGGTCCTATTACCCCATGCATCAAGTTTAGTACATTTCAAATGGCTTTTTTTCCTAAGCCTGAACTGGACAGATACCTAACTTTTTTTTTTTTTGAGACAAAGTTTTAGTGTGTCGCCCTTGGTAGAGTGCTGTGATGTCACAGCTCACAGCAACCTCCAACGCTTGGGCTTAAGCAATTCTCTTACCTCAGCCTCCAGAGTAGCTGGGACTACTGGCGTCTGCCACAACACCCGGCTATTTTTTGGTTGCAGCTGTCATTGTTTAGCAGGCCTGGGCCAGGCTTGAACCCACCAGTTTTGGTGTATGTAGCTAGTGCTCTACTCACTGAGCTATGGGCACCGAGCCAGATGTCTAACTTTCGAACATAACTTCCAGATGCCAAGCAGCATACACCTTGCTGAATGACAGATGATTCGAGCTCAGGATACATTCCTCTCTCCTTGCTACTATGTTTATACACAAATATTGTTATAATATTTCTAGCATATATTAGGGAGCAATTTTCAGAGTGTAGTCTGTAGACTCCTTTCAGAGGAGTAGAAAGTTAGTTTTCATGATAAGATGTGATTTGCCTTTTTGCTGGGTTGCTATTTGCACTGATGGTATAAAAACAATCTCTAAAACTGCTGGTGCCTTGGCATAAATCAAGCACCAAACCAGTAGTCACTGTATTCTTCACTATCACACACTTGCAGGAAAAGAAGAGAAAACAGATGGTGAGGAAGCAAAAATGATTAAATTCCACTAAATCTTGACCCTGAGTACACATTTTTTTTTATTATTCTGAGTGACTAATTAGGAAGTATATATCAAGTATGCATCAAGTCCTTTCCACATGAAGTGACTACAGCAGAAATAAGGCAGGTGCCTCCAGGTGACGGCAAATAGATCCATGACTTCATGTGGGGACTCAGATGAGTGACTAATTAGGAAGAAGGTATCTGGTGGCACCTGTAGCTCAGCGGGTAGGGTGCTGGCCATATACACCAAGGCTGGCGGGTTCGAACCCCACCTGGGCCAGCTAAAACAACAATGACAACTGCAACATAAAAATAGCCGGTGTTGTGGCAGGCACCTGTAGTCCCAGCTACTTGGGAGGTTGAGGCAAGAGAATCCCTTAAGCCCAAGAGTTGGAGGTTGCTGTGAGCTGTGATGCCATAGCACTCCACTCAGGGTGACAGCCTGAGACTCTGTCTCAAAAAAAAAAAGACGTATCTATCAAGTCCTTTTCCATATACTGACATATGGCTTGGAGAAAAGCCCTTGAGGAACTGACTGTTCCTGAGCTGTTTCGTTCATAGGACTCTAATTTTACTTGAAAATTAACTGAGAAAAACTGTGGTTCTAAGATGGAGGTATCATCTGACAGACATTGCTTCAAAAATAAATGATGTGGACTTCTCACTTTAAAGAACAACTGACAGTATTTGTGATAAAATCCAAGTTTGCAAGGGAGGTTTAGAATATTGAAAAACTTGTATCTGTCAGTGTGCACTGGATAGCTTCCCAGGGCTTATAGTCATCAATGGTGATAGTACAAATTTGATTTTCCTGATATTCTATAAGGAAATATGGCAACATTTGGAAGATCTATGTTACTCAGTTAAGTCAATATTTTCTGAGGGACAGAAATGAGTAAAGGGCAAGACACATTAATGGATGTTAACGTGTCAGAGTACAAAATGTTCACTGATACAGTTTCAGATTCCACAATGCAACTAACCTTTAAGAAACCTCCACTCATTTTGATATAGTATTAAAAAGAATAACCCCAATTATTGGAAAGGCTTCTAGAATACTCTTCCTTTCTGCACCTACACATATAGGTGGCTGTATTTTCTTCTTTATATATTTAAAACAATAGTGCAACAGATTTAATGAAGAAGCAGATACAAATCCAATTGTCTTCCATTAGAACAGAAATTTAAGAGACTTGCAAAAATGTAAAACACCACTTTTCTCATAAAATTTTTTTTGTATTGGAAAATATAATTATTCTTCATAAAAATATGCTATTTATGTTATCATGTAATCGATTTATCATTTCTTTAATGAATTAATAACTGAGTCTTTTAAAAATTTGTTTTGATTTTTAAACCCATAAGTAGAGGTAGTTATAACCCATGGGGAGAAAAGCTCTTTGGAGCCTTCAATAATTTTTAAGAGTGTACAAGGAACCTGACACCAAAGAGTCTGAGACCCACTGTCGTCTATGAACAGCTTGAATTAGTAAAGAGGAAGACATACAAGATGGGGAAAGGCTCCAGAGTGGGCAGAATTGAGTACAGTCAAGGTAAGACTGGGTTAAGTCCCAGCTTTATCATACAGTTTGCCTGTAACTTTAAAACAAATAACTTCTTTGAGCTTCAGTTTCCTCTTCTACAAATGGGACCAACATATCAACTTGTGTCGATTGCTGTGTATAAGGAACACCAAGCACATATGTATTACAAAAGTGGGAACAATGTCATTGTCATTAGCATATCTACATACTTAACATGTACTCTCAAGAAATGGTCCCCAGAACTTGGGGCAGCAGCTAAATCTAGTAAACTTATCATGTTATGGTTCAATGCTTTTAGATTCTCTACATTTTTTTCTGTAAAGTAGAATATTTAAACCTAGATGATGCTAATAGGTCTTAGGATTCTTCTCCTGTGTGGACAGTGGCTAGTTAGCTTTTTCCCTTTGTGAGTGTAAAGGGGCATAGTGAAACTTTTTGAATATAGTGTAAGTCTGCGTTTCAGAGCATTCTATCCCAAGAATCTAGGATTAGGGATGGGTGGAAGGGAGGATACCTAAAATAAGAGAGCCCTAATCAACCATAAAGCACAATAAATGGTAAGATGATGGGTGTGGTGGCTCAGACCTATAACCCTAACACTCTGGGAGGCGGAGGCAGGTGGATGGCTTGAGTGCAGGAGTTTGAGACCAGATGAGCAAGAGTAAGACTCCATCTCTACTAAAAATGGAAAAACTAGCCCAGAATTCTGATGGGCACCTATAGTCCTGCTACTCAGGAGGCTCAGGCAAACGGATAACTTTAGGCCAAGAGTTTAAAGTTGCTGTGAACTATGATGCCACAGAATGACAGAGTGAGACTCTGTCTCACAGACAGACAGACAGAAAGAAAGAAAGAAAGAAATGAAAGAGAGAGAGAGAGAGAAAGAGAGAGAGAGGGAGAGAGAGAGGGAGGGAGGGAGGGAGGGAAGGAGGGAGGGAAAAGAAAATGGTAAGGACTACGGACAGTAAGAAAACTGAATTATTATTTGTAAGAAAATCAAGTATAACTAGCTGCTTATAATTTAAGTACATTCACTGTCATTCAAGTTATTGCAATTATTTGCATTCTACTTTGCCATACCATGCAATTTATCTATTTGCACTTGTATATGTTTCAGTTTGCAAACTCACACATGCTTTGCACCACTACAACACACCGTATATGTGTATTACCTCAGATGCATGCAGCTTACGATCTTCTCATTTGCTGATCATCTTTTGTCTAGTTTAAAAATAAAGCAAAATATGCAAACCCAAGCATAATCCAAGCAGAACACGAACACATAAGTTTAGCTGGAGTAGTAACTCATTCGAACATTACACTCGATTTGAAACTTTTAATGTGATTTATAATCAAATTGCTGTCTGCATTAATAATTCACAATACAATAGAAGTTCACTATTCTCAAAAGATATTTTCAATATCCTGTCTGACAAACAATAGACACTCTAAAAGTCTAGTCAGGGCTTAGCACATGGCAAATGAGGAAAAATTGGCAGTGCTATTTCCCTAAGTACTGGGCTGGGCCCACCAGAAAAGATTCAGGTTGGGTTTACTGGAGAGGAGAGGGAAATCCGGTATGAGTCACTGGAAGCAGTGTTCCCACTAGAAAGTTCCATCACTCATAATCAGGTCATTCTCAAGCTTCTCAGGTTAAATTTTGTCTTTGTCAAACTTAACGCTAGTGAGGAAGCTTTTTAAAGGAAAAGACAGACAATGAAAGAAAAAAGATTACTTCAGGGAGTGACCTCCAGGAGCACCTTGATATAGTAGAAGGCTGAGGAAACACTGGAAAACAGAGGTGACTGCTTCAATGTTAGTAGTCACAATTCAACAGGTGGACTTATTTTAAATTATTTAAACAATAGAATAAAGCTCTGGAAAAAGAAAGGGACTTAATTCATCAGAGTCGAGACTAAAGGTGAGGAAAACACGCTTTCCTCATTTAATCCTGCACTTCCACCCTGTCAAGATAGGAGAGGTCCTCACCTTATTGATGAAAATACTAACACTGTAGGGCTAAGTCACTTGTCCAAGTCTTGAAATCATATGCCAGAGTGGTTCTGAAGCAAGGTCTATTTGCTTCTATTCTTTTTTTCTTCTACCATTCTAGAGCTCAGAATTATTAAGTATACATTTTCTGCAAATAACCAAATTTGCTTAGAACTATACTCTAAAACAATTGCAGGTGATTAATGCTCACAATTAAAATGTACACTTGAAGGGAACGTAGGGACTAATAATTTACAGTATTTTGCAACATGCATTTCTAACTAGCAAAATTCAATGAAGTTTTAATTTATATTTATCTTCTTATTCCTAGGGACCTTGTGATAATAATAAGAAATGATGATCATTTATAACTCAGATAATGTATATTAATATGGCAGACAATATACTCAGCTATTCTTTTTATATGAGTAATTCATTTAATGCTCAAAACAATCCTAAGAAGTAGGTGCTGTTTTCTATCTAATTTCATAGGAGGGGAACTAAGGAATGAAGTGATTCTTCAAAGAAGACACAGCCTGTAAGAGGCAGACAGGTTTCAAAGCTAGGCAGTTGGGCCCTGACCCTATTAATATGAGCAATTGCTCATTATAAGTAAGTTGTTTAGTTACTATTTAATAGAAAAGTCTTACCTCTGGTTTGCTAAGGCTAGAGGAAACCAAGGAGCCAGATCCCACGTCCAAGTCCCATTGCTTTTTCCCATGATTTTCTGGATCCAAGGCAGCAATTCGCCCATCTAAAGTGCTGATGATTACTAATGACCTGTAAATATTTAAAAAATAAGATAAAATTTAAAAGATATCTAAGAGATTGGGCACTTATTCCATACACCAGCCCCTGCCCAGGTCTCTGTTGATAGGAAGGAAGAGAGGGCCTACCTCTCCCCAGCACTTATTCTTGCCACCACTGTCTGTCTTTAGATCAGGACAATTTCAATATTCCCTTTCTCTCTTTATGGTGCTAATGTGTGACCAGAGTTGTAGGTCACCCCTACTCCACACTCTAATCCTTATAAGGAACCAGTATCTTCTGCTCCTAGTATCCTCTTCTTCCACCTTTCCCCACGTCCTGACAGTGCTTCCCCTGAAACACAGCCTTCCCTGAATGTTCACTCATCTTCTTGCTCTCATCAAAACCTGGCTTTTCCTGAGGCTATTACTTCCCTATAGAAAGAAAAGAGATGTTTTTTCTCCCATAACTTTTGCCCAGTAATAGGGTAGGTACACTCCTGGTATCTGGTTGCCATTTTCTTCCTCTCCTCTCTGAAAATGCTCAGGATCAGATTGTTCCATCCATCACCTCTTGTCCACTGATCCATCCTGGAGAACTTGAGCTGCCAGTTTACTGTCACTACCTAAATAGGCAACATACTTCTGCCTTAGTTCTTTGGGTTTTCCTCATCTATCTTTCTGATCTCAGCTACTCCAGTGGTCGCACACTCACTGCAACCCCCTGCCACAGACGCCTCTCTTTCCAGCTCACTTCCTCTACTTCCTTGACTGCAACAAACTTCTGACCCCACCAGAACCGACAAACCACTGATTCTATAACCTTCACCACCATCACGCCCTCACTTCTCTTAAGCAATCAGTCCTTCGTCTTAAGCACTATCTTGTGTACACCAACTTCTTACTCCCCCTCTTCTCTCGTATGTCACACTCCACTGAGAGAAACCCAACCCTGCTTAAATCCAATTTTCTCCCTTTTCCTATCCCTGCATCTGTGCAATTGAATGGAACTGAAGAAAAACAATCATGCTGACTGGTCTCATTTTAATTCATGACCATCAACCTCAAAAAGGCTATTAATGATGTTCAACAATCACGACACACATCCTTAGCCCATCTACCAGGTCCCTGAACTAGGTTAACTATTTCATTTCTGTGCAACAGGACTGGGTTAACTGTTTATTTCTCGTCCCTCCTCAAACTTCTAATACCAGGTTTCCTTAGTTCACATATCTTAGTGACTATGCTTCCTATCTCACTGAAGAAAAGAGAAGTAATCAAAAGATTATCCATTTATCAGCACCTGGATCCATGAATTCCACCTCCCCTCCTGTTAGTGCAGGAGAACCATCCACACTCCCATCCATCACCACCACTTTCACTTAAGAAATAGAGCTCTCCCTCCTGCATATGTGCGAACTCGCTCCTGCAATGTCTTCTCTCACTCTCACATCAATTATTCCCTCTCTACTGGAACATTCCCATCAACATTTGCTATAGACTGGATGTGTCCCCCCAAAATTCATGGTAAAACCTAAGTATGATGGTATGTATGTCAGGAAACCTGGAGAGGTGATAAGGTCATGAAGGCAGGGCCCTCACTTAGGATATTAGTGCCATTCTGAAAGCAGCCCTAGAGACTCCCTGACCCCTTCCCTCACATGACAGCACACCTAGAGTGTGCCATCTGGGAGGAATAGGTTTTCACCAGACACTGAATCTGCTGGCACCTTGATCTTGGACTTCCCAACCTCTAGAACTGTAAGAAATAAATGCCTGTTGTCTATAAGCTACCTGGTCTATGGTATTTTGTTACAGCAGCATGCAAACCTGCTATTATTTTCCCATCTTAGAAACCAAATCAGATCAAACAAAATGAATCCCTCTCCCCCCTCCAGCTTTAAATCTATTTCTTGCCTCTCTTTACAACAAAACTCCTTGAAAAAGTTGTTACATACCGTCTCTAAATCCTCTTCTGCCCAATTATTTCTCATCAAGTTTTTGCCCCCACCTCACCCCTGAACTGGTTCTTGTCACAGTCCCCAATGACCTTCATGTTGATGAATCTCAGGGTATCTCAGTTCACATGACCATCCAGCAGCATCTGATCTGCTTTGTCTGCACTCCATGAATTCTTTGTGGCTTCCAGGACACCATACTCTCTTAATTTCCCTCCCCTTTTTCTTGTACTCAGTTCTATGCTATTCTTTCTGTTTTCCTGGTTCCGCCTTATTTTTCCTTTCTCTTAAAAGTCTCTACTTACATGCAATTTTTTTAGTGATCTCATCCAGTCTCATAGGTATTTAAATATTATCTATATGCTGACAACTCCCAAATGTATATCTCTGATTCCAGAGATAGTTTAATTTCCCTAAACTCTAGACATTCATGTCTAATCACCTACCAGATTTAGATCATCTAACAGGCTTCTCAAAATTCACATATCCTAAATTATTACCCTCAGACACACTTCCTCAGTTCTTCAAACATATCATATGTGATTTTTTCCCTCGGCCTTTGCAGCTACTGTTCCTTCTGTTTGGAGCATACACTCCCAGATACATAGCAGGCTCTCCATAAATATTTGTTGAATGAAAGGATGAGTTGTTTAGTTGTATAGTTATATTCCTGGGTAGAAGATACTTTATCTCTTCTATTTCACTTGACACACAATGTATAAAAATTCAAAATAAAGTCACTAGTTGACCAAGACAAACTTTTCAAAGAACAATTTATTAAATGAATAAATTAAATCATTAATTTAGTTTCCAAACTACACACTAATTCTAATTTTCAAGTTTTCTTTTTGAGACAGTCTCACTCTATTACCCTAGGCTAGAGTGCTGTGGCATCACAGATCATAGCAACCTCAAACTTCTGAGCTGAAGTGATTCTCTTGCCTCAGCCTCCTCAGTAGGTAGGACTACAGGCATGCACCACAATGCCTGGACAGTTTTTCTATTTTTAGTAGAGACAGGTCTCCATCTTAGTCACTCTGGTCTTGAACTCCTGAACTCAAGCAATTCACCCACCTCAGCCTCCCAGAGCTCTGGGATTAGAGGTGTGAGCCCCCGCACCTGGCTGTAAGTTTCATTTTTTTGAAGGGTAACTCTTAAATTATGAAAATAAAGAGTTTGGTACCCTGCAAACTCAAATAATTTCAGATAATGAATCAAATGAAAGGGTATCGCTTTAGTCTCCTTCCTACATGTTATCCTTCTGCTTTTTAAAGAAATCTACTGGGAGGTGGTGAAGAAGAATAATTTGAGTAAGAAAACTATCTTATAATAAATAAGTCTAATTAAGTTAGAGATCTAGGTTAAGGTAGAGATCAAGGATTAAGAGCCAAGTGAACTCTTTCCTAGTTCCAATGCAGAAATGTCTTACTTTTCTGTTCAGTAATCATTAACCACAAATAAATAGTTTAGTGTAAGCAGTACTAACTCATGAAAAATTAAGAAGGCTGACAAAACACTTCAGATATTATTTTTTTAAATTTAACAAATAAACATTTGTTTATTCCCCTAAGTGGTCTATTTACAATGACCAAAAAACCCATTGCTACTTGGGTGCTAGAGGTATATTCAGAGAAGAACAACAAAATTCTAGTTCACATCTTCAAAACAAAGAAAAATTTGATAAAATATGCATACCAACAATAGTCAAGCTGAAAAAACAGTCAAAAACTCTACTCCTTTCACAGTAGTGCCAAAGAAGATGAAATATTTGGGAGTTTACCTAACAGGATGTGAAAGATCTCTATAAAGAGAACTATGAAACTCTAAGAAAAGAAATAGCTGGAAATGTTAACAAATGGAAAAACATACCATGCTCATGGCTGGGAAGAATCAACATTGTTAAAATGTCTGTATTACCCAAAGCAATACACAATTTTAATGCAATCCGATTCTATTAAAGCTCCATTGTCATATTTTAAAGATCTCGAAAAAATAATACTTCATTTTATATGGAATCAGAAAAAACCTCAAATAGCCATTACTCAGAAATAAAAACAAAGCAGGAGGAATCACGCTACCAGACCTCAGATTATACTACAAATTGATAGTGATCAAAACTGCATGGTACTGGCACAAAAACAGAGACAGATGTATGGAACAGAATAGAGAACCAGGAGATAAACCCAGATACTTACCGTTATTTGATCTTCGATAAGCCAATTAAAAACATTCAGTGGGGAAAAGATTCCCTATTTAACAAATGGTGCTGGGTAAACTAGCTGGCAACCTGTAGAAGACTGAAACTGGACCCACAACTTTCACCATTAACTAAGACAGACTCTCACTGGATTAAAGATTTAAACTTAAGACATGAAACTATAAAAATACTAGAAGAAAGTGCAGGGAAAACTCGTAAAGAAATCTGCGTGGGCGAATATTGTATGAGGAAGGCCCCCCACCCCCGGCAATTGAAGCAATACCAAAAATACATTACTGGGATCTTT
>NW_003852542.1:767339-773924 GCF_000181295.1 Otolemur garnettii | reverse complement strand
AAAAAAAATAAAACTGCAAAAAATAAAAAAAATGCATATTATATCATAAGTATATATAAGAACATGTTTTAATAAGCAATTTGGGGGTTAATATTTAGCTATTCTTTCACTGAAAATCTATCATGGGGTTATGTTTCACTGAATCACACAACCTTTCTGGTCACTCTATTCTGCTTTTTAAAATAAACAAGAGGGGTGGTGCCTGTGGCTCAGTGAGTAGGGCGCTGGCCCCATATATTGAGGGTGGCAGGTTCACACCCAGCCCTGGCCAAACTGCAAAAAAATAGCTGGGTATTGTGGCAGGTGGTTGCAGTCCCAGCTACTTGGGAGGCTGAGGCAAGAGAATCGCCTAAGCCCAAGAGCTGGAGGTTGTTGTGAGCTGTGATGCCATGGCACTCTACCAAGGGTGATAAAGTGAGACTCTGTCTCTAAAGTAAAATAAAATAAACAAAATATTTTCATTAACTACTATGTTTAGAGAGTATGTACAAATTTGAGCACCATTTTAAAATACAAACGTGGGCAGGAACAATGAAGTACATCACTCTCTTAACTGGTACCGATGCTTAATGTAATCTGGTTCTCAGATTTGAGTGGGGTACTCTTAATTATTTTAACCTGTATCAGTGTGAATCATAGCAAATCCCCTGATAAGCTCTAAAAAAAAAATCCTTCATCCTCTCTTGCGTTACAACCCAGCCATAATATTCACTATGGACTCCTTCCCATAAGCATGTCTCTGGAAGGCAGCTACCCCTCCTGCTGTGGCTGGAGTTGGGCAGCGTTATTGTGACAATGAAGATGTGCTGCTGTACCTGATCACAGCCTAAGTGAGATGCTCACTGGCATAATACAGATTGAGAAAAAATACCAAGGAGACAGAAACTGCTAAAAAACAAAGCCCAGGCTGAATTCAGGGATAATCAGAGGGCAGCAATAACATATGGCATTTAGAACAAACATAGATCAAAAATAGATCCCCCCACCAGATAGGAAGAGTATAAGGTCACTTATCTCCCTCAGATCCACTTGTCCCATGTGTATTTTGACGTTTGGATAAACAAAATGAAAGATCCTTAACTTATTCAAAAATTGAAGGAACTATAGAGGTAGCATTTCCAGGGGAAAGAATAGGAGCCTTGAAGTCAGACCTGGGTGCATGGTCCAGTGGCTCTGTTCTTATTCTCAAGACTTCATTCAATGTGTTTTATCAAAAGTAAAATGTGGCTATTTCACCTACCTCAAATTTGCCTGATCATAAAATAATCTGGAGTGCTTATTAAAAACCATTAAAGAGTCACAGGTTCCATTCCAAGAGGAATTTTGGAAGAATATATCTTAGCAAGTATTTCAGGCAAGTCTTGTGATAAGGTGAATTGTACCAACAGTGACTTACCTCAGAGGTACATTTCCAAAGAGAAAAAAATAATAATCTATGACCTGGATGAATAATCTATAACATATGGAACAACTTTATCATTAAGTGCTTTTGAAACTTCTATTGCTCATTTATACTTTGTTTTGGCTTTACAAAAGCATTTATTTGAATAATTCTACAGCAAGCACTGTTCTCTTACCTACAATTCAATGCTTTGAAGATACGGTTTTTAAAAGATCGCATCTCACTCTTTCATCCAGAGTGGAGTGCAGTGGCATGATCGTAGCTTTCTGTTGCCTACAACTCTGGGCTCAAGGGATCCTCCTCCCTCAGCCTCCTAAGGAGCTGGGTCTAGGGGCATGTGCTACCATGCTCAAAAATTTATTTTTCATTTTTTTTTAGGGTCAGGGTCTTGCTTTGTTGCCCAGGATGGTCTCAAACTTCTGGCCTTAAGCAATCCTCCTATTTGGGTCTCCAAAACTGTTTACAGGCATAAGACTGCAACCAGCCTCAAAGCTACTTTACAAAAAGGTTTCCAATGGCCTCCTAAGAGCCAGATCCATTTCTCTCATCAGATTTGTCCTCACAGAAGCCATTGATTGCTACAGCCAACTTCTCATTCTGGACCTTCTCCTTCCATGGTTTCTCACCAATCATTCCGACAACTCTCCATCTCTCCAGAGCAGGCACTTTTCCTTTTTTGTACTGAATATTTTACCTAGATGGTCAGTACCCACAGCTGCTTCTCTCTATATACGCAGTACGGTACAACAGCCTCCAAACCTACAGAGAATTTCTAGTTTACCATGTCTCTCCCTACATTAGTTCTGCATCTTCAGCAAGATCTACTTATTATCATCATTACACACTCAGAAAACCTAACTTCTCCCCCACATCTCACTTCTTTCTTCCTTAACCACATGGCCATCCATCCCCTCCCTAAACATTGGAATCAGCAATCAACTCTGTCTGCTCCCTCACCCTCTACAGTCATGTACTCCTGATTCTATCTCTGAAGCTTCTGCTAAATCTTCTTTGTCATTACCCCTGCCTTTGCCCTAGAACAGATTCCCATTTCTCATCAAAACTTCAAAGGCTTTCAGACATATTTTCCTGCCTGAGGTCTCTTGCCCTTTACACACTTCTACAAGTTTTATTTCCATAACGGAAACATGATAAACTTTCAAGGCTTTCTGCGTCCACTGAAGAAAGGCCACACTACCTGGTATGGCACATAAAGCCTTTCACCATCTAGCTTGAATGTACTTTCCTAATCTCATTTTTTGCCTTTTTTTTCTTCCATTGAGACAAGCGTCTCATTTTGTTGTTCTCGGTGGAGTGCCATAGCGTCACAGCTCACAGCAACCTCCAACTCTTGGGCTCAAGCGATTCTCTTGCCTCAGCCTCCCAAGTAGCTGGGATTACAGGCGCCTGCCACAACACCCAGCTATTTTTTTGTTTTAGCAGGCCTGGGCTGGGTTCTAACCCACCAGCCCTGGTGCATGTGGCTGGAGCCCTACCCACTGAACTACGGGCACCGCCCACTTTTTGCCTTTCTGCCAACCCTATTCCCTCTTGCCTCACCTCCCAATCCCACAGCCAGACACACACACACACACTCACGCTCTTGGGACATTTCTAATCTTCTCAAACAAGTTCCCTGTTCATTTATAGTTTGCCCACCTCTGAAATTATTTCATTTGTCAAATGAACATTGTATACAATTAATTCCCTTGTTTTTAGAGGAAATCCTTAAGCACCAATAAAAATATTCAAGATTCCTGGGAAAAAATAACTATAATTATCATATAAGGATTGATATAATTCTAATTCAAAACAAAGAAACTTGACTTTTTAATTCTTATCAAATGTCCAATTTCCATTAAGTTATTTTAAATACTGACAGCAGTGGTTCTCAACTTTCCTAATGCTTCCTAATGCCGCGACCCTTTAATACAGTTCCTCATGTAGTGGTGACCCCCAACCATAAAATTATTCTCATTGCTACTTCATAACTGTAATTTTGCTACTGTTATGAATCACAATGTAAATATCTGATGTGCAGGATGTATTTTCATTGCTACAAAGTGGTCATGACCCACAGGTTGAGAACCTCTGACAGTCTCACAGAGCTCTGTTTGTATCTTTGCAGATCCACAGGCATCCAGGAACTCTAGCTTAGGGACCACTGCTCTGTACTCATTGTACACACTCCCCCCTCTGTGTTCCTGTTCACAGGACTTGCTAATTTGACACTTTTATTCTCTTCACTCGCACGGAACTTTTATGTCAATTATTATCCATTCTAGGAGAGTTCATTCATTAACACAATTGTCTCCCTGTCAGGCTTGGAGCTTCCCAAGAAAAAGACCTTTATGTACTGTCAGGATCTAACAGTCCCTAGCCTGTAACAAAATACAACAAATGTTTGTTGAGTGAATAAACCCTAGCAGGGCAAACATATCATCCATACAAAACAAAAAGAGGCTGAGAAAGGCATAAAAAAATGGGACTTGCCTATGGTCATGTATCAAACAAGTTTTGAACAGGAGCAGAAATTTAGGTTTTCTAACTATTCTGTTAACTGTAATGTGCATACGTGGCAACTACTATATTTCTATAATGGGCAACTTTTTATTCCTCCCAGAAATCTCACGATGTCATTTATCCTGTAAGTACTGATTATGACCTCAAGTTAGCAGAAATGACTTTGTGCCAGAATAAATATGCAATTAAAAAAGGGTTTGCTACCCTGCAGGTGTATCCTTGTGAAGAACTGTTCTCCTGGACCTCACCCTTCCCGGGTATCCTCTCTCACTATATTCCCTTTACTCACTCCCTGCTCTCTATTCTCTCTCCTGTCTTCCACCCACTCTCTAATATAAAATAAACTTACACATTTATATCCTAAAAAAAAAAAAAAAGGTTTGCTCTGACTTAAGTTGCCCAGAACACCTGCCCATTTACTGTTGAGTTTATCATGATCTGGTAAGTATTTGCTAAATTCCTTCATAAAGTAATTTTAGGGGAGCCTTATCTTCGGTGGAAATTGCCCATGTGAAAGAAAAGCAGCAGAGGACAGGAGAACGTTGTACAGATTGAATAGTTTCTACATTAACAACTGCCCGTTTTAAAATTTCACATTTCCTTTCTTGTGGTGAAAAAAACTTCACAAAGCTAAAAATGTGATTTGTTTGAATGTGGGTTTTGTGTGTGTGCACATACACGCACGCGCGTGCGTAGCCAAGAATCCTCTACCCAAACATATGTTCTCACTAAAGGAAACATATGCTCTTGTTTAGAGACAAACTAGTACCAATTGGACTTTACTTCCTAGTCCTTACCTATTAAGTAAATCTCCAAGTCAAACCTTCTTTATTTAATATCACAAGACCAGTCATGCCCCAAATCAAATATTACTAATTATACTGTCCAAAATTACTAATTATACTTTGACATATTAGTTAGACCTGAAAGAAATGCAATCTAAGTTTTCAATGTTACATGTACCAGGAAAGTGACAGATAACCTTTCTTTGTTAGATTCAATGTTTTCGGAAGCACTTTGCTTTCTTGATCCTATTAAATATTTTTAATCAAAATGGTCATTTACAAAGAGAATGGGATTTTAAAAAGCATGCACATTTAATCTCCTTTCCTACATTTATCTGTGTAACAAGTTCTCCTCTCTGAATTTTAAAACAATTTGTAATAAAAATATATAAGCAACTCCTTTCTTTCAAAAAAAGAGGAAAGCAAATGGAGTTCCCAGGCAAAATGTAGAGACTGAAAAGCCACATGAAGTCAGAACTCACAGCAACTGACGAGGACAAGTCCCCTCTGCAAAGTGCCTAGGAGCAGAGAGCTGAGCTCCAATAAAAAGCAGGGTACATGTGAAATTTACTAGGGGTAGAATATAAATGCCTTAGCACAATAACTAAGAAAATGCCGTGAAGGCTATGTTAACCGGTTTGATGAAAATATTTCAAACTGTATATAAAACCAGCACATTGGACCCCATGACTGCATTAATGTACACAGCTATGATTTAATTAAAAAAAAAAATATTAAACAGAAAGGAAAATAACATTGTGTAAGAAAAAAAAAAAAAGCAGAGTCTCCTGTTCCTGTCACACATCCTGCCCAGAGCCCAGGCATCAATACAGCGAAAGACAATTGTAAATAAGAAGGATGGTTCATTTATCACTCAAAGTATATTTACACTGGCTTATGACTCGCCTTGGAAGTTCTGTGTAAATTCTTCTTTAAATGTGAAGTTTTCAGTTAACTTTAAGAGTGGGGTTGAAAGAGTGAGTAATAATGGAATTAGATAACAGAGCTCTCCTTATCAACATAGTATTCTGAGATGCTACTATTCAAGGTCCTAGTAAAATAAAAAAATAAAACATAACTATGAATTTGAAATCTGAGGAAGACCAGATTTCTGTACTGTTGGTGGACATCAGATCACTCTGTGAAATAACAGGAAAGGGAAAGGGGAATTAAATCATCTTACATTTGCTTACTATTTCCACATTATCCCATTTAATTCAGTTTGCAGATGAACAAATAAAAGAAGCACCGGAGATTAACGTCAAATTTAGTAATATTTTCCTTAGAAAGGAATTAGAGGCAGAGGAAAAAAGAATAAATACTTTGTTAATTAGGGTAATAGTTAATGTCAGACTAGCTCTTCACAACTTCCAAGGTTGTGAGAATATCCTCCCAACCTATTAAAATAATCCCAAATAATACTCTGCAATTAGCTATTTGTGTTGGAGTCAGAACACTGGTAACTCATAAATTATCCCAATGTCCATAAAACTTAACAGTGAGGTGAGATTGAGGCTTTCTTTCCAACTTTCCATAGTGACCAGCTCATTTATATTTCAACTAAATATAATGTTTAACAGAAGAAATATGGACAAGAAGACTGCTACCAGAGAAACAAGTTTATTTTAGCCACTTTTGAAGGAAAAATAGTTTATTTATCATTCACGTGGATTTAGAATGAAATGAATACCGATAGAAAGCTGAACATTCTCTTACAGAGAAACAAAATAATGAACCAGCAAGTCTTCCTATTGCTCCTTCAGCATCAAAGACAATATGCAAAACTAAAGATCATAATTCCCCACCTCTCTCTTTTTCAAAGTTGCGCAAATGCCATAGTTCTTCACAGCTGTTTGTAATAAACGCTTGGTTAAT
>NW_003852542.1:761073-767319 GCF_000181295.1 Otolemur garnettii | reverse complement strand
TTAATAAAAGAGGAAACTGGGTGTGGGGTAGGTGGAAGGAATTCTCCATATTAGCCTCACAAATTTTCTATAAATCTAAAACTATTTTTTTTTCTTGAGACAGAGTCTCACTCTGTCACCCTCGGTGGAGTGCTGTGGCGTCATCATAGCTCACAGCAACCTCAAACTCCTGGGCTCAAGCAATTCTCCTGCCTCTGCCTCTCAAGTAGCAGGGACCACAGGTGCCTGCCACAATGCCCAGCTATTTTTTTTTTTTTTGTAGTTTTTTGGCCAGGGCTGGGTTTGAACCCGCCACCTCTGGTATATGGGGCTGGTGCCCTACTTCTTTGAGCCATAGGCGCCGCTCCCAGCTATTTTTTTGGTTGCAGCCGTCATTGTTGTTTGGCAGGCTGGGCTGGATTCGAACCCTCGAGCTCAGGTGTACGTGGCTGGCGCGTTAGCCACTTCAGCCACAAGTGCTGAGCCAGAAAACCTTTTCTATGCTTTGCATATTAATCTGCTCACATCATCACATCATATCACTATCATCTTACTTACCCAACGTTTCTTGAACATTCTATACTGTTTTAAGTTCACACTATCAGGCTGACACCAAAACAGGGCCTTACCTTTTCCTAGCCAATTCCCTTACTCTCTTTCAGGCAAACATCCCATTTCTAAAACTCTGGTTTCTAAGAAAGAAGTGATCCTACTGCTTTCTAAGCAGATCCTCTCCAACTACCTTCCTCATTCCTTATTTTCAACATGTCTACACAGGCTCCCTTCTCTCATTTAAACAAGTTCAGAAGTTCCTTCTCCTAAAACTTACCTCCCATGAGTGAGGAAAGCAAAAAGAGAGGAATCTTTAACCTCTTGCTATCCGAGTATTGTCTCTGCTGCTCTACTTAAAACTGAGATCACCAGATCTTTCATTCTTCCCAGTCCTCACCCTATACCTTCAAACTCCTCAGCTGATTTCTATCTCCTTTTCTGGCTCAACTTCCTCCCTAAAATACAAGGGATTTCCTGAGGTTTTCTCATGAGCCTTTCTCACAACTTCTGCTATTTGACCTGCCCTCTCTCCTGCTCCATGTTACTCATTTCTACCTGGTCACCAAATGTCTCCCTCTGGATGGCCTGTCTGCACCTCTAAGTCACCCTGCTCAGCACCAAACCCTTTATCTTTTCTTCCCTGATCCCCTAAACCTCTCAATCTTCCTGTATGTGCTCTCATTGTTTGGCTACCCCATGTTAATCTTTGGACAGGGGTACGAAGGGCCGAAGAATGAATTCATTTGCCAGGAACCACAATTTTGCCTCTAATATCTCTCAACTCTGTCCCTTTTGTTCTATACCACTTAGCACTCAACCTCTCATGTGAGCTACTAACTCTCCTTTTTGTATTTTCAACTCAAATTTTCAGCACACACATTGTTGGTATAGAAATACTCCTTAAACAACATTTTGATCAAGCCTGGCATTCATAATATTCTACCCAACAAATCTCAAAACTTTAATGTGCATATATGTGACTCACACAGCGCAGTCTTGTTAAAATTTAGATACTTATTCAGTGGGTCTGTGATGGTACCTGACTCTGGATTTTTAACATGCTCCCAGATGATGATGATACTTTTAGAGTAAGGCTATATACAAACACAATAGGGCCCTATCCTATTTTTCTAGCCTCATCTCATATCCCTCCTGCCCAGCATACATATGTGTCTGTCTGTATCTCTCACACACAGGTCTCACACACAAATACACATCACACACAGATTTATACAGAGGCAACATGTTTTCTCACCATAATCTCCAGCCTCTGTGCCTCTTGCTATTTCCTCCAGTACGGTGTCTATCCATCACTATTCTACCCATTTTTCAGGAACCAACACATTCTGCCATAGCCTTTTCTTACCTTCTCACCTGCCTCACTCCCATACCCCACTCAGTGAACACCGCAAAAACCTTAGGACACCGCGAAACTTAATTTGCACTGCTTCTGCTCTGTACTGCCATTATCCATCTCCTCATTCCATGCTCACTGCTAGAACCCAGCTCCTCCTGGAGGGCAGGGCCTATCTGCCTAACCCCCATCACCCCAGGGCACCTTGGGCCCCAAACAGCTGGTAAGTATGTGCTGAACTGGATTTGAATTCTAAGAAAAACAAAACATCTTACTCTAGTTTATGTAATTCACTTTGGTACTTTAGAAGTTTCTTTAAGATAAATATTCTTCGAGGACAGTAGATTCATTAGCAAGCCTAAGAAAATTGTTATATATTTGTTACTTAAACTGTTTTACATATAAACACTCAAATGGCACCTAGAGAATTTCAGTACTTACCCTATTTATAGTAGTCTCCAGGTATATAGATCAAAATTCTCGGCTAGGAGCCCATAGCTCAGTGGTTAGGGCACTGGCCACATATACCAGGGGTGATGGGTTCGAACCCAGCCCCAGCCTGCTAAACAACAATGACAACTATAACAAAAAAAATAGCCGGGCATTGCAGCAGGCACCTATAGTCCCAGCTACTTGGGAGGCTGAGGCAAGAGAATCACTTAAGCCCAACAGTATGAGGTTACTGTGAGCTGTGACACCATAGCACTCTATCCAGGGCCACACAGTGAGACTCTGCTTCAAAAAAACAAAAAAACAAAATTCTGATACTTAATTGAAAATTACATCTAACTTGTTATAATCTAGTATGTACTATATTATTAGCATAAAACCAGACTCTATCCCTCCCTGGTTTAATTTACCTAATGCTCTTTTTATCATTCCATTTGTTAAATGGAACATCACTTTCCCCCCAGGTGTGCTAAGATTGGCTGTCTGCGAAATACTTTACCAATAATAAGTCTTATATTTGTGTCTAGACTTTGAAAAATGCTTTAAAACAAGTACTTTGAATTAATTTTAAGAAGACTAAGAAACTCAACCAAGATAATCCCGTATTACATGTTTATACAGTAAGTCCCTTATTCAAGAACCTAACCAACATTCAAGAACCTACTCACAATTCTTAGGTTCAAGAACCTAGTCAGCTGTATTTCTGTCTCCTTGTCTGTCTCGACTTCCTCCCTAAAATACAAGGCATTTCCTGAGGTTTTCAATGTTCAAGAACTTAACTACAGCTCTTAAACTTCAGTGTGTTCACTGACCCTCAGGAGTGTTTGTGTTAAACATGCAGATTCCAGGTTCTTACCCAGAGAAACTCTAATTCGGTAAAATTGGGGCAGAACCTAGAAAACTGTAGATTTAACCAGCATCCCTTAGGTGATTATTTTGATGCAGCTGTTATGCAGATCTCAAAACAGAGAAATACTGATCTCAATCTTGTCCAGCGCTACAGCTGTGTTTGAAGGAAGACGCAGACGTCTCTTTCGAAAGCCCTTTCTCAAAAAAACTGTCACACCAGCACAGACATAGGGTATGGGGAAAAAAGGGAGTAAAGGGTTTTGCAGGATGAATAAAGTCCAAAAACAATGAAAGAGGGAAAATGCCGCTTCTTTGCAAACCAGCTGTTCTATTCTCCAAGCATCTCTTCACATCAGCAAGGATGCTGCTATCGTCCGCGAGCACGGACTAGGTGCTCAAGAGCTCAGTCCCATAGATGGCCAGGGGATGGGAGGGCGTCGCGGCCTGCTCTCGTCCCCTTATCGCCAGTGGTCCTCCGCCGAGGGAAGACGCCCGCCCCTGGTCCCGGGTCTCCGCCCCTCGACCCTCGGATCCTCCACGGCGCTCTAATGTAAAATAAACAAGTCGCATCCCAGGATCTGCAACCCCTCACCTGCTGCGCGGCCGCAGCTCGGCCTCGTCGTTGGGTTCTGGCCCCCACCGGTCCTGCTCGCCCGCGGCCGCCGGCAGCGCCTCAGCGTCCTCCACCGTTACCTCAGCCGCAACCACGGCTCCTGCCGCCGGCACCCGCGCCGCAGAGGTGGGAGCAGCCGCTGCCCCCAGACCAAAGGCCGCCTCCGCCATCGGCCCTGAAGGGTCGCGGGCACGCCCCGCGGCCACCGTCTCGGCGGCGAGCTCCAGCAGCAGCCACAGCAGCAGCGCCCGCGCTAGCAACCCCCGGCGGATGGCGCGCTCCATCAGCGGCCCGCCCCACGCGCAACCATGGAGGCGCAGGCACCGGCGCCCGCCTCTCCCGCCGCTCGGAGCCCCCACCAGGGCGAGGACACGCTAAGGACCCTGCCGCCACACGGACGGCCTGGACAGCCAGCAGAGTTCCAGGGGCCACGTCTCAGCCCTGCCTCCGCCACCGCCACCTGAGTGACATCCTCGGTCGGACATCGCCCATTGAGCAAACTTTCCGCGCGTCGGCTTTCCAATTGGCTGTGGCCACTGCCACTCCGTCGCTCCAGGCGGGCCTTGCTGGGGAAGGCGGGCTTTCTCCGCTTGTCAACATCACGCCTACCAATTAAATCGTATTTTCGTCTGTCGAAGTCCGTCCTTCTTCCGGACGCGGTTACCAGTGGGAAATCACTCTTCCCTGCAGTCGGCTTACCCAATTGGTGGGAACAGATTGGCTGTGGCGGTGGTTGGCCTCGCCCCCCAAATCAAGGCGCTGGCGAAGACTTGAAGATCATTGGCGAAAGCAAATGCCTCTCAAAGCTCTGAGCTAGCTGCTTCCTGATTGGTTGGAAGCGGTACTTAATACGTGGCCGTTTCTGACTGTGAAGACCGTCCCAAGTGAAAAAAAGAGTGGGCGGCAAGTCCCTGGTGGCTGGGAGGCGGCAGATCTTAAAGGAGCTGCCCTTGTGGCTCTTCTAAAGCCTGGTCTGTTTGAAAGGACAAAAGAGAAGCAGGAAAAATGAGTGACTACACAAGTCTTGTGGTCCCGAGAAGTGGAAGCAGTGAGGTGGGTTCAGGAGATGATACTAATTTGTGGTGGCGACGGTACTGAGAAGTACAGCTTGGTAGAGATGGCAGTGACCTGCAGATAATCTAATCTACCCGACACTCCTCCTACCTCCTTATAAACTGGAAGGAGCCAAGCCCCTGTGCATTGACGTATTTTGCGTATGGTCACATAGCTGATCACAGAACCATAACTTAAAATTCATGCCTTCTGGCTCTGATCTCTCATGCTTTGTATATCACCAAAGTGCTCTCCCAGAGAGACTGATAAAACTGCAAAAGGCCAAAGTGGAGAAGATTTGAATGCTCAGATAAGACATTTGAACGTTTAATACAGCAATTAAGAACACCTTGAAGATTTTTGAAGAGATAAGTTAAAAGATAAGATGCGCACCTCAGCAGTGTATTCAGAACAGAATCAAAGATGAGACGAGGAAGCTAATTACCCTATCAAAACTGGGTAAAGATTTTTTAAAGTTTTGGCAATTTGTGTGCATGCATAGATTATCCTCCAACTGCATACAAACATGCCCCTATCTCTCTCCAACCAAAACTAAACCAAACTAAAAAACCCACTTCCCTTCTAGCTTCTCCCACTTTTCTTTGCTCTTCTGTACAGTGAAACTTAACAGTACTCAAAACTCCTGTCTGTGATTCATATATTCCATTCTCAACCAAGTACAGTCACGCATTCATACCCTGAAAACTCTTGCTGAGGACAATTGTTAGCCTTCTTTTTATCAGCTATATTTGATCCAATAATTCAGGGCTCTCTTGTGTGAAATGCTTTTCACTGGTTTTCCTACTTACCCATAGCGCAGGTTATTAATCGTCAAACGGTTCCCCAGTTCACTCAAGATAAAAGCCAAAGTCCTTACAATAGACTATGAGGTGTCACAGCATCTGGCTCCTATGGCTTTTCTGATCTCATTTCCCACTGTGTTCCGTACTCATTCCATCCTGGCCACACTGGCCTCCTTGCTGTGTTAAAGCTGGCCCAGCCAAGTCCCACCTTGGTGGGTTTCATTTGCTCTTTCCCCTGCTGAGACAACTCTTCCCAGGTGGATTAGTTTGCTAGGGCTGCTATAGCAAATACCACAGACTGGGTAGCTTAAACAACAGCAGTTTACTTTCTCATGGTTCTGGAGGCTGGAAGTCCAAACTCAAGGTGTGAGTAGGGTTGAATTTTTTTTTTAAATTTCAAATTAATATGAGGCTACAATTTTTTAGGTTGCATTGTTGTCACTTCTAAGACTAAGTTCAAGCTGGAGAAGAGCCCTTCCCCCAGGGGGTTTGCTGAACACCCTCACAATGGATACCTTAGATTCCCTCCAATTGACCTCCCTCCTCTCCTTTCTTCTCTTCCTCCTCCCCCTCCCCCTCCTTCCTTTCCCCTC
>NW_003852542.1:756153-761004 GCF_000181295.1 Otolemur garnettii | reverse complement strand
ATTGGATTTTTTTTTCCATTCTTTAATACTTTACTGAGAAGAATGTGTTTCAACTCCATCCACGTAAACATAAAAGATGTATTTATGTAAACATAAAAGACATTTCTGGCTAGGCACCTGTGGCTCAAGTGGCTAAGGCGCCAGCCACATGCACCTAAGGTGGTGGGTTCGAATCCAGCCTGGGCCCACCAAACAACAATGATGGCTGTAACCAAAAAATAGCCAGGCTTTGTGGAGGTGCCTGTGGTCCTGGCTACTTGGGAGGTGGAGGCAGAAGACTTGCTTGAGCCCAGAAGTTGAAGGTTGCGGTGAGCTATGATGCCATGGCACTCTACCCAGGGGGACAGCTTGAGGCTCTGTCTCAAAAAAAAGGACCTTTCTTATGGCTGAATAGTATTCCATGGTATACATATGCTACAGTTTGTTAATCCACTCATGGATTGATGGGCATTTAGGTTGCTTCCACAACTTGGCAATTATGAACTGAGCTATAATAAACATTCTGGTGCAAATGTCTTCGTGGTAAAATGATTTTTGTTCTTCTATGTAAATACCTAGTAATGGAATTGTGGGATCAAATGGAAGGTCGACTTTTAGTGCTTTAAGAATTCTCCATACTTCTTTCCATAAGGGTTGTATTAATTTGCAATCCTGGGTGGAATTCTTCTAAGGCCTCTTACCTTGGCTTGTGAACGGCCACCCCTCTGGGCACACTTGCCCCTGGGGTCTCTTCCTGTTTTTATAAGGACACAAATCGGATTATGGCCTCACCTTTATAGTCTCATTTTAACTTAATCACTTCTTTATAGATCTTATCTCTAAATATAGTTATATTCTGAGATAGGGAGGGCAGAGGCTAAAACACATAAATTTTAGGAGGACATAATTAAGCACGTACTATCCAGATAACCACAGATGTTAGTCGAGGCTTTATTACCTTCCCAATGAAGTCCCTCCTGACAACTTTATTTAAAACTCACACCCCCCACCACTCCCTTCCTATACTCCTCTCCTGCTTTATTTCTCTATTAATCCTTAAATGTTACAATTTACATATTTGTTTTGTTCATTGTCTGCCTCCCTATATTTGTATGTAAGTTTTGCGAGGATTTGCTCATTGATATATCCTAAAAGCCTAATAAATGTTGAATGAATGAATTCCTGAGGACAGAGGGAAAGACACAGTAGAAGGTAAGAGGTCATAGTTACTGTAGGCTGAGGGGGATGATTAAGAAAGCAAAATCCCAGAGTTTCTGTAGGAAGGGGAACAGAAAGTTAACATGAGATGAAAAATGACTGCTGACTACCTGTAATGGCCCATTTGAAGTTAATGTATATATTAGTGGACTTAGTCTTCATGGTTTGCTAACTTCTTCAAAATATGATCATTGCATGAACAAGACTATATTAATCTAAGCTAATGAATGAGGAATCTGTTTGCCACTGGTAAGTAGTTTGTTCATTCATTTATTCATTTGACATTCAGGGAGTACCACATGGCCACCTGCAAGTAACAGGACTAAAGATGTGAATATAGCAGACGTGGTCCTTGCCTTTCTGAAGCTTAGTATCTCTGTAGTTAGAGGGACAGACATTAATAATCACACATAGATCATTAAAACTAAGATACATGCTATGATAAAAACTGCATAGGCAGAGGAGCACAGTAGTGGAAAATTCCAGTAAGGAGAATCAAGCTTTATACTAAGGAAAAAAATATCAGGCAAATATTTCCATTTTGGAAAAATAAAAAAGCCTGAGTCAAGTCAGCTGACTAGGAAAATAACTTGAAGGAGGGGAAGGAGAGTCTGCCTGTTTCAGGACAACATGGAGCTTCATGGTAACTCTGGAATCAAAGTGCCTCAAGAAGATAGAAGAAAGGGGGTACCAGGCGTGAGAGCTGGCCTGTGAGTCTGGGCCAGGCCAAGAAGCTGCACTTAAGTACCCTGAACCAGGGCTGCCCCAAACAACTGTGATTCTAAAGCTGACAGGCATGGAAGGTCAGCAAAAGGTCTGAGATTTAGAAAAAGTAGGGTTAACCCTCTAAGAGCCTGTATCTGTTTGAGATGGCATTTGTTTATAAATAGCAAAACACCTGCCATGTAGTGGCTGAAACAAGTAAGACCTTTATTTTTTCCACCGACACAACAGTTCCACAGTGTTATTTAAGCTTATGCTCCTTCTCTATTTCCAGGCTTCAAGTAGAACTTTCATTCTTCATGCTTGTCATCTCACAGTCTCGAGATGGCAACTCCAGCATCACTTCTTTGTTATAGGTAGAGCAAAGGGGAAGGATAAAATGCATGTAACCTCCTGAATCTGGACCTTTGAGAGCTTTCCTAGAAGCATCACCAGGAGATAGCCACTCTAAACCGCAGGGAAAGCACTCTGCTACTTGAAACAAAATGGAAGTTCTGCTAGTGAGGATGAAATGGAGAACTTGTCATTAGTTTTATTAAAATGAAAAACATACACAATAAACTGCACTTATTGGAAGTGTATACCTGGATGAGTTTTGACAGAAGTGTACACCACAGTCAAGAAATTTCTGGCCCAGCACAGCAGATCATACGTATAATTCTAGTGATCTGGAAGGCCTAGGCGGGAGGATCACTTGAGCTCAGGAATTTGAGACCAACCTAAGTAAGAGCAAGACCTCATCTCTACTAAAAAAAATAGAAAAATTACCTGGGCAGTAATTTTTACCTGTGCAGCAGTGGCACATGCCTGTAGTCCCAACAACTTGGGAGACTTGAGGGAGGAGGATCACTTGAGCCCAGGAGTTTGAGGTTGCAGTAAGGCCTGGCCCAGATGACAGAGTGAGACTCTGTCTCAAAAAAAAAAAAAAAAAAAAAAAATGTATATATATATATATATATATAGCAGGTCTGAAGATAAAATGGTACAACTATTTTGGAAAAAGTTTGGCAATCACATACACTTACCATGTGACTTAGCAAACCCACTCCTAGGTTTTTACCTGTAAGAAATAAAAACATATCTATGCAAAGACCTGTATGCAAGTGTTCACACCACCTTTTTTCATAATTGCCAAAAACTGGAGTCACCCTCAGATGTTTATCAATTAATGAATGGATAAAAATATCATGGTTCATCCATATTCTTAAATACTATAGGAAGAAACAAGCTACTGGTAATGTAAGTGAGTTGGGCACATTTCAAAAGCATCGCACTAAGTGAAAGAAGCTGGAAACTTAAAAGACTATATACTGTGTGATTTCACCTGTATCACATCTGGAACAAACAAAACTACGGTAATAAAGGGAATAAGATTAACTACAGAGGGACAGAGGAGACCTTTTTTAGTGTGATGGAAATATTCCAAATCTTGTTTGTGATGACGGTTATAAAAATGTTTGTCAAAACTCATAGAAGTTATACATGGTCAACTTTTACTGTATATAAATCATACCTTAATAAACCTGATTTAAAACAAGCAAAAAGCAATACAGACTTTCTCTCCTCTACTTTGCCCTGAAAAAGGCAGGAAGATGTGAAAACTGATATTTTGGTTGCTTGAAAACTGAAATTTCAAATGTTCTTTGCCAGTGAAGTGAGAAGACATACAGACAAAATTAAATGTGGCTTGTTTTGAGGTGACATATGTAAATAAGAAGTTTAGGGATGCACATTTCCTAAGCATCATAAGTTGTTTGGATAACAAGGATAGGAAGAGGAATTCAGGAGGTTCTGATTAGGGAATGCAGAGCTCATAACAATAACCCTGGCCTCTGACAGCTGTTTCAACCTTTAAAAAGATGACTACAGTTGGAACCTGTGTGAAAAGGGTCTGCTGTTTTAATAAATTCCCTAGGATATTCTTATGCACACTAAAGTTGGAGAAACATGGCAGTTTGGAGTTAATATATTTATTAAATTGTGGATTTGGTGAAATTCACTTCATGTGCATAGCTTATATCAAGGATTCTTCACCTTGAAGTGTTCACTCAAGCATTTACTACCCCCCCACCACTCCCTTAAATTTCTCTTTTTGGATGTAATAGAAATTCTTCCTGGCTATTGCAAGTTCATCTCAGCTGTTTGAGACTCAACTATGGGTCCTGGCCACTTCAATGTGGTCACTTTATGAACCTCCTGAATACAATCCCTAAGTAGAAGTTTGCTCTTACTCCAGATCCCAGGCAGACTTTATTCTTTTCTTTTATTTATTTTTATTAAATCATAAACACACAGATCATATATATATTAATGCATTCATGGGTTACAATGTGCTGATTTCATATAGAATTAGGAGCGTTTACAACACACTGGTTAATATATACCTTGTCTTATTTACTTAATTATTGTGTTAAGACATTTATACTCTATACTTAATAGATCCGACATGTACCCTTGCATTATGCATCATAGGTGTGATCCCACTATTCACCCTCCCTTCATCTGACCTCCCTCCTCCCTTCCTGGTCCCCTCTCCTCCCTCCTTCATCCTGGGCCATAGTTGTGATCTATTCTTCATATGAGGCTTTATTCTTGTATAGGGAATATGCAGATCAAACTTTGCCAAAAGAATGGACTAATTAAAGAGGAAGGAACCACCCAAATTAAACCCATCTTTGGGAGACCCCTCATCTGTATGTCTTTGTTCCTAATCTGGTTATCCTGCCTTCATGCTCTCCTGTCTCAGATACACCTACTGTCACTTCTTTTCACCTTCCTACTAAGAGAAACCTGTCTCAGCCCAAGGCTCATTGCCTCCCCCACCGTGTTGGTCAGTTGTTGACATCAAAATTCTTCATAACAGGCTCGGCGCCTGTGGCTCAAGCGGCTAAGGCGCCAGCCACATACACCTAAGGTGGCGGGTTCAAATCC
>NW_003852542.1:755270-755943 GCF_000181295.1 Otolemur garnettii | reverse complement strand
TTCTTCATAACAAAGTGTCCTAAAACTCAGTGGATTAGCAATAGTAACTTATTCATTTTCAAGCACCTGCATGTCAGTTGGCGTTAAGCTGCCAATTGAAGCGGATCTAGATCTACTTGGTCTCTCATTCTCCTTAGATTAGAAGAAGATTCCATGATTAGAGCAAGATGGCAGACTAGAGACATCACCTTTGTAGCCACTCATGGTGAGATTAGGGAGAAAGGTCTTCAGCCACCTCTGGCTGGGGGACCCTGCCCAGAAACATCTCCTGGAGGACACGAGGAGGCAGCAGGAGACTCTAAGAACCAATGAATAGGCCGGGAGCCATGGAGAATTGGTACAGAAGGTGAGCATTTATGTGCCAGCAGAAGCCAGCTGGTTCAGTGGTGGTATTCAGACAGAGAAGGCCTGTCCTTCAGGCTTTTTTTTTTTTTTGGAACTGGGCACACTTGCTGGAGTTACCCTGGGACAGCTTGAGTGAGTAAGTGATCTTGAACAATGCCCAGGGGTCAGGATTAAGCCACTGGGTAGAATGGAGCTCTAATCATTTGGCTGCTGGTCAGGGGCAGCCATTGTAGGAGAGCTGCCTGGGAGGAACAGCCCACAGGGTCCTAGTGCAAGGCCAGTTCTAGTGTGACTGCTGAGCTGGGCAGCCACCTGTGGGGAGACTCAC
>NW_003852542.1:748517-755204 GCF_000181295.1 Otolemur garnettii | reverse complement strand
CTATAAAGTAGGCCAATGAGAGCTTCAGGCTCCCACCTCGTGGAGATTGAGGACAAAGAAATCAGGAAGATGGGACCAGGTCTCTTTGCCAATATAGTGGCTTCCAGCCACCAACTTATACAGCCATATCAGGGTCATGATTAGCATCGCATACACCAGAATATTACCTGATATTTTTTTCTTTCTTTTTCAATATTTTTACCCCAGACTTTTCCTCTTTTTTCTTTGTATTTATAATCTTTTATTGTTTCCTTCTTCAATAGTAAGGGCTCCATTTTTCTTTTTCTTTTTTGCAGTTCTTGGCCGGAGCTGGGTTTGAGCCTGCCACCTCTGGCATACGGGGCAGGCACCCAACTTCTTTGAGCCACAGGCACCGCCCATGGCTTCATTTTTGCTATAGTTTTTCTGTTCCTTTTATTCTGTATTTTTTTTTCCCACTTCTTTTCTCTTAAGGTTTTTTGTCTGTTCATTTGTTTTGCTTTATTTTGTATTTTTATTTTTCCATTTTTACTTTCTTCAATAATAAGGGTTCCATTTTTGCTATATTTTTTCTATCCCTTTTATTCTTTTTTTCCTTTCCATTCCTCCCCTTTTCTCCCTCTTTTTGTAAGATTTTTCTACTATTCTTATCTTTCCAACATAAATTTCTCAAATAACAACAAAGATATACCCCTCCTTTATTATATCATACATAACTTTATTTAGAATTTTCTTTATATACTTTTATTATTCTTTTACCTTTTTTCTGAACTGTTTTATTCTTTGTCAATCTGTATTCCATTTAAGGGAAGAGCCTCACTCTGAGGCCTGGCTTGGGGTGCCACAGCATTGTGCTGCCTCAAGGACACCTTGATCTCCTGGTCTAGGGGGTCCTTCTAGCTTTGCCCTTTGAAAGGATACTATTGGTAGGTCCTCATTGTGACATATTGCTGAGGTTTTTTTTTTTTAGCCTTTTATATTTGGTGGAGGTGGGGTCCTGTTTTTGTTGAGGCTAGTGAGGAGCTCCAGACTTCAAGGGACCCACCCAAACTAGCCCTCCAGAGGCTGGGAATTGCAGGTGTGGGTCAAAGCACCCTGCTCTATTAATCCTTTCTCTCTCTTTCTGTTCTTCTCTTCTTTTGATGAATCTTTCTTTATAGTCCCTATTTTTGCTTTCTTTTCTCATTTTCTATCTTTTCTCCTTTCTTGCTCTTCACTCTTCTCTTCTTTGAGTGCTAGAATTATAAGTGTAAACCACAATGCCTGGCCAGACAAGGTAATTTAAAGAGAAGGAGGAAGTGAAAGGTAATAGTATAGGGAGTAAGTAGACAAGAAGAAAACACTCATGAGGAGGAGCCAACAGAAAAATCCTGGCAATATGAAAAATCAGAATAGAGCAACACTCCCCAAGGGATCATGAGATAGCTATCATAAAATATTCTACCTATAAAAAATAATAGAAATGACAGGAAAATAATTTAATATATGGATGATAAAAACAATAAAGGAAATTGCTGAGAAAGTGGAAAATTAACAAAAGGAAATAGAAAAACAGAACCAAATAAGGGATTAAAGATGTAGAAAAGATACAGTGGACCTTAAGGAATTTAAGCAGTCAATCAGGAAACTTAAAGATGCAGTAGAAAGTATCAATAACAGATTAGACCATGGAGAAGAAAGAATCTCATAACTAGAAGATAAAGCTCTTGAGCTAACACAGGCAGCTAAAGAGGCAAAAAATAAGAGAGAAAAAGCAGAAATTCACTGAGATAATTATGGGTTCTCACAAAGCATTCAAACAATAAATAGGTATCCCAGAAGGGGAAGAAAAGTGCTTAGAGGAATGGAAGCTCTACTGGAGAATATTGTAAATGAAAATTTCCCAAGTATCACCAAAGATTGTGACAAAGTCCTTTCAGAGGGATATTGAACCCCAGGTTGTCTGAACTCAAACACAGCTTTTTCAAGACACATTGTCATGAACCTGTCCAAAGTCAAGACAAAAGAGAAAATTCTGCAAGCTGCCAGGAGTAAGTGCCAATTGACCTATGGGAGCAGATCTTTCAGGGTGACAGTAGACGTCTCACCTGAAACTTTTCAAGCCAGAAGAGAATGGCCATCTACCTTTAACCTTCTTAAACAAAATAATTTTCATCCCAGAATTCTATATCCTGCTAAGCTAAGCTTTAAAATTGAGGGAGAGGGTGGTGTCTATGGCTCAGTGGGTAGGGTGCTGGCCCCATATACCAAGGGTGGCAGGTTCAAACCCAGCCCCAGCCAAACTGCAACAAATAGCCGAACATTGTGGCTATAGCCTGTAGTACCAGCTACTTGGGAAGCTGAGGCAAGAGAATCACCTAAGCCCAGGAGTTGGAGGTTGCTGTGAGCTGTGATGGCACAGCACTCTACTGAGGGGGATAAAGTGAGACTCTGTCTCTACCAAAAAAAAATTGAGGGAGAAATCAAATTATTTATTGGTATGGAAACATTAAGGAAATTTGCCACAGCAATACTAGCTCTACAGGAAATAACTTAGACCTATTCTCCACACTGACCATCATAATGGACCACCAGCAAACTAAATACCCAGAAACTAAAGGATAAAACCTAGCTTCCACAATGATGCAAATGATAAAATTAGGCAATGGACTTTCACAAAATAAGATGAATAGAACTCTACCACACTTATCATTTCTCTCAATAAATGTTAATGGCTTGAACTACCCACTGAAGGGGCACAGGATAACTGGTTGCATAAGAAAGCCCAAGCCATCCATATGCTGTCTCCAGGAAACAAACTTGGCCTTGAAGAACAAAACAAGACCCAGGGTGAAGGAAAGGAAAACAATATTTTAGACAAATAGAAATCAGAAGAAAGGAGGGGTTGCAAACTTATTTTCAGGTACAAGTGGGTTTAAAGTAACTAAAACAAAAAAAGACAAAGATGGATACTGCATAGCAGTCAATGGAACAATAAAAGAGGACATTTCAATTCTAAATATTTATGCACCTAACTTACATGCTCCCAGATTTATGAAACAGACCTTAACTGGTCTGAGCAATATGGTATCCTATGACACCATAATAGTAGGAGACTTTAAAACCCCTCATGCAGAGCAGGACAGATCCTGTAAACAGAAACTGAACAAAGATACAAGGGACTTAAAAGTGATTCTAGAACAAACGTGCTTAATAGACATATGCAGAATACACCATCCCAAAGCTACGGAATATACATTCTTCTCATAAGCCTATGGAACATTCCCCAAAATAGATCAAATCCTAGGGTACACATCGAACCTCAACAAGATCAAAAGAATTGAAATTATACCTTGTATCTTCTCAGACCACAGGCAATAAAGGTGGAATTTAATTCCATCAAAAATTTTAATCCCCACACAAAGGCATAAAAACTGAAACAACTTTAAGCTGAATGACAGTTGAGTCAAGGAAGAGATAAAGGAGGGAATCATTAACTTCCTTGAGCATAACAACAATGATGACACAAGCTACCAAAACCTGTGGGACACTGAAAAAGCAGTCCTAAGAGGGAAATTGATTGCATTCGATGCCTACATCTAAAAAACTGAAAGAGAGTGCATCAACAGCCTAATAAATCATCTTATGTAAATGGAAAAGGAAGAGCAATACAATCCCAAACCTAGCAGAAGAAAGAAATAACCAAAATTAAATCAGAAATAAATGAAATTGAAAACAAAAGAATTATCCAGAAAATTAACAAAACAAAAAGTTGGTTCTTGAAAAAGATAAATAAAATCTATAAATCACTGACCAGATTAACTAGAAACAAGTAAAATCTTTAATAACCACAATCAGAAACAAAATGGGGAAATAACAATGGATAGCACACAGACATAAGAGATCATTTCTGATTACTACAAAAGACTCTGTGTCCAGAAATTTGACAATATTGAGGAACTGGACCAATACCTGAAATCACAGCATCTCCCTAGTCTTAACCAGTATAAAATAGACCTCATGAAGAGGCCAATATTAAGCACCAAGATTGAAGAAAGAATAGAAAGCTTCCAATGAAAAAAAGAAAGCTCTGGACTAGATGGCTTAACATCAGAATTCTATCAAACCTTCAAAGATGAGCTTGTACTTATACTGCAGAACCTATTCCAAAACACTGAGAAAGAAGAAACCTTCCCCAACACGTTCTATGAAGTGAACATCACATTGATTCCAAAACCAGGAAAGGACCCAATTTAAAAGGAGAACTACAGGCCAATTTCACTAATGAATATTGATAAAAAAAAAAATACTCAACAAAATCTTAGCTAATAGATTATACCTACACATTAAAAAAATTATACATCACAATCAAGTAAGCTTCATCCAAGGGATGGAAGGCTGGTTTAACATATGCAAATCCATAAATGTAATTCACATGTCAATAGAAGGAAAAACAAAGACCATATGAACCTCTCAACAGATGCAGAAAAAGCATTTGATAAAATTCAGCATCCTTTTCTAGCAAAACCACTTATGAAAACAAGCATACGCAGCACATTTCTTAAGCTGATTGAAGCCATCTATGACAAATCCACAGCTTATATCATACTGAATGGAGTAAAACTGGAAGCTTTTCCACTTAGAACCAGTCAAGGATGTCCACTATCACCATTGCTATTAAACATAGTTCTGGAGGTTCTAGTCAATGCAATCAGATAAAAGAGGGATATAAAAGCCATCTGAATAAGGCAGAGGAAGTCAAACTCTTGCTCTTTGCTGATGGCATGATCTTATACTTAGAAAACCCCAGAGACCCAACCACAAAATGTCTTAAAGTGATCAAGAAATACAGTAATGTCTCAGGATATAAAATCAATGTTCACAAATCAGTGGCCTCTCTATACTCCAATAACAGCCAAGTTGAGAAGCGAATCGAGGACACGATCCCCTTCACACTAGCTTCAAAGAAAATGAAATACCTAGGAATATTCATACAAAAAGAAGAAAATTATGAAACCCTAAGAAAAGAAATAGCCGAAGACATTAACAAATGGAAGAACATACCATGCTGATCGCTAGGGAAAATCAACATTGTTAAAATTTCTATTCTATCCCAAGCAATCTACAGATTCAATGCAATCCCCATTAAAATACCAACATCATACTTTGAAGAATGGGAAAAAGTGTACTTTGTTTTGTATGGAATCAGAAAAAACCCTGTATAGTCAAGGCTATTCTTAGTAATAAAAACAAGGCCAGAGGCATCACTCTACTAGACTTCAGGTTACATTCTAAGTCCACAGTGATCAAAACAGCATCCTATTGGCACAAAAATAGACATAGATATACTGGAGGTGTCAGGTTCAAACCTGGCTCCAGCCAAAAACAGCTAAAAAAAAAACCAAAAAACATCGACATAGATATATGTATATTAAAATTGTGCCCCCTGATATTTACCCAAAGGAGTTGAAAATGTAAATCTACACAAAACTTGTACATGGATGTTTATAGCAGCTTCATTAATAACGGCCTAAACTGGGAAGAAACCAAGGTGTCCTACAGTGAGGAGGGCGCCAGCCCCATATGCAGTGAGGAGGGTGGCGAGTTCAAACCTGGCCCCAGCCAAACTGCAACAACAACAATGACAAAATAGCCGGGCATTGTGGTGGGCACCTGTAGTCCCAGCTATTTAGGAGGCGGAGGCAAGAGAATTGCCTAAGCCCAGGAGTTGGAGGTTGCTGTGAGCTGTGACACCACAACACTCTACCAAGGGCAATAAAGTGAGAATTAAAAATTAAAATTAAAATTAAAATAAATAAATAAATGTGAATAATATTCAAATACACAGCCACAGCACAAAAAGCGGGAGTGGGCAAATGCTATTAAAGTGATCAAATGTCTTTGCATTGCCAGGGAAAGTAAAGTACTAATTTATACTGTACTGTAAGAGATTAAGGATACATGTTACAACCCTAGGGCACTCACTTAAAAAGAAAAATAAAGGTTGTATAACTACCGAGCTAGTAGAGTGGAAAATAGAATTCAAAAAAATGTGATTTATCCAAAGTGGGCAAGAAAGGAAGACAAGAAACAGGTGGGACAAGAAGACAAAAAAACAATTAGTTGTGGATTTAAACCCCAATATATCAGTAATTGCATTAAACATATATGGAGTAAATATTTCTCTTAAAAGTCAAAAATGAGACCTTACCTTAAAGGCAAGATGTACATGCACAAGTATGTACATGCAAACAATAGTAAAAAGAAAGCTGATGTAACTGTAATAATATCTTTCAAAGTTAATTTTTAATGACTTTTAAAAAATTGTAATAAGATTGTCTTTTAGAGCAGTTTTAATTTATAGCAAAATTATGCTGAAAGTACCAAGATCTTCCACATACCCCATGCCTGTGATACCTTCAACATCCCATATCAGACGGATACATTTCTTTTTTCTTTTCTCCTGCAGTTTTTTTGGCGGGGGCTGTGTTTGAACCCGCCATCTCCGGCTTATGGGTCTGGCACCCTACTCCTTTGAGCCACAGGTGCTGCCCAAGACTGATACATTTCTTAAAGGTGCTAAACCTAAGTGGACACATCAGTATTATCCAAAGTTCACTCTTGGTGTTGCACACACTGTGGGTTTGGACAACTGTATAATGACCTTGACATGTAGCTGTGATTACAGTATCATACAGTACAGTTTCATTGCTCTACAAATCCTCTGTG
>NW_003852542.1:744097-747793 GCF_000181295.1 Otolemur garnettii | reverse complement strand
CTCCTGCCTCAGCCTCCCAAGTAGCTGGGACCACAGGTGCCCGCCACAACGCCCGGCTATTTTTTGGTTGCAGCCATTATTGTTGTTTGGTGGGCTCTGGGCTGGATTGCAACCCACCATCCTAGGTGTCTGTGGCTGGCGCCTTAGCCACTTGAGCCACAGGCGCCGACCCATGTGTTTAGTTTTGTAAAAAAATCACCAAACTGTCTTCTAAAGTGGCTGTTCCATTTTGTATTCCCACCAGCAATGGCTGAAAGTTTCTGTTGCTCCACATCCTCACCAGCATTTGGTGTTGTTAGTGTTTTGGATTTTAGCCATTCTGATTGGTGTGTAAGGGAAACCTCATTGTTGTTTTGTAACGACATATGATGGCCAGTATCTTTCCATAGCTTACTTACTATCTGTGTGTTCTCTTGGGTGAAGTGTCTGTTCAGGCCTTTTTGCCCTTTTTTTTTTAAATTGGGTTGTTTTCTCATCATTAGGTTTTAAAAACTTGTTTATATTTTGGGTATTAGTCCTTTATCTGCTGTATCTTTTGCAAATATTTTCTTTCAGTCTATGACAAAGTCGATTTTAAGGCAAGAAAGATTGCTAGATATAAAGAGGAACATTTCATAATCATAAATGGACCAACCCACCAGGATGATTTAACAATGCTGGGACTCAGGGGTTTTTCTGGGACTTGGAACTTTCTGGTTTGTTTCTTTGTTTTTTTGAGATAGAGTCTTGCTTTGTTGCCCCAAGTAGAGTGTAGTGGTGTCATGATAGCCCACAGCAACCTTAAATTCCTGGGCTCAAGTGATTCTCTTTTCTCAGCCTCCCCAGTAGCTGGGACTACATGCACCCTCCACAATGCCTCATTAACTTTTCCTATTTTCACTAGAGATAGGCCTGGCTTTGGCTCAGCTGCTCTTGAACTCCTGAGCTCAAGCCATTCTCCTGTCTCTGCCTCCCAGAGTGCTAGGATTACAGGCATGAGCCTAGCTTTTCTGTCATAAATTGAAGAGACTCCTGGGCAAACTGGGACACATTGGTCACTTTATATAGTAGCAATAGACCAGGAATCCTGGGTGTCAAAAATGAGTCCTGGACTTCTTGTAGTATCTGATTTGCTGTATTTCCCTCCCTTACTCTATAGGCTCCTTCCTCTCCATTCATTCTGCCTAATAACCCAGTTCACAGGTCAGGGGCCTGTCTGGGCCTCCATCTTGTGGCCACATGGGCTCTTTCGTCTGCTATCCTGGTCTGAACAAAAACGTATACAGGAATACCTGAGGAAGGAAGTAAGGTCACTTCTCAGGTCCACCAAAGATACTTTGCTCCCATAGCAGTTGTAAAAAGAGTACCTTTTGATGGTAGCAACCATCTACCACTCCAAGTCCTTGGGTATTGGTCCACTATGGAGCTGGTGTTAGACATGCTTGATGGCATTAGTATCTGCCCCTGTGGGTGGTACTGTAATACTGAAAGCTATTCCAGATGAATCCACCAAAGGGATAGCAAAACAGAGAAACAACCATAAGGCTCAAAACTCCCTGCAGAAGGGAAGGGCCAGTGTGTGTTCTGCGCCAAGTTCCCATAGACAAATACTTTACTGAGGAAGGATTTCCCCAATTCTTCCTGCTCTTGTGAAGAGTGAGTTGCATGACCTGCTGGTGTTATCTCCTGTTCTCCTTTCTAATTTTGAAAAAGCATTTGCCAAGCGATTTGGACGATCATTCAATATATGCCACATGGATTTCTCTCTCTGTTTGAAGTGCTGAATGCAGCTTCGGCGGATGTCGTTTCTGTAGAGCAGACCACAGCAGGTTCTTTGTTGACGCTAAAGAAGAGTGTGCCAGAGGACAAGCAGAGAAGATGCTCAGCAGCTAAAATTTTTACCCGGCCATTTAGAATGAAGCAAGGGTCGTACTCCACAGACTCCCTGGTAGCAAAGTCCTACTTTGCACAACACACTTCAGACATGGAACCACCAAAGACAATGTCATCATTTAGGTTGATGGAAAATCTGACCTTCTAAAAGTTGAAGTCATTCACTTATCTCAGATTTGACGAAGCATTTCCTATGGTTCTATATATTAGTGAGGTGGCAGTGAAAGAAGGGTACAATTTATCAATTCCATAGTTTCTACTGTTTTTCTGAAAATACTCCCAAATCTGTATCTCTAGTTCCAGCTAATCACCAAAGATACAGAAGCATATTTACAACTTGCCTCATGAGTATCTTCTCTTGAATGGCTGTCCCTGAGCACCCCATCCTGGTATTTTCTGTAACTATACTGCTGAAGGGTTTCAACTAAAAAACTAGTAGAAAATAACCAATAAAGGCCTGGTAAAATTCCCATTTCAGCTGGGCATGATGGCTTATGCTTGTAATCGTAGCACTCTGGGAGGCCAACGTGGTAGATTGCCTGACCTCAGGAGTTTAAGACCAGCCTGAGCAAGAGTGAGACCCCATCTCTACTAAAGATAGAAAAAAACTAGCTGGGCATTGTGGTGGGCACCTATAGTCCCAGCTCCTTGAGAGAGGGAGGCAAAAGGATCACCTGAGTCCAAGAGTTTGAGGTTGCTGTGAGCTATTATGATGCTATACAGTGCTCTACCTAGGGTGACAGTGAGACTCTGTCTCAAAAGAAAAAAGAAAAAGAAAATTCCCATTTCAACTTAAACAGAGCTCAGAATAAGCACATGGAAATTAAGTTCAACACATAAAAGTCTTATTTCTATAACTTAAATTTATCTTCAGTAACATACTTTATATGTAGTAAAATTGACCCATTTTTTAAACGTATATTTGAGTTTTTTCTAATATTTAGTCATGCAATCACCATCAAAAAAATCTAGAATTTTTCCATCATTCCCCCAAAAGTTCCTTCCTGCCACTTTGTAGCCACAGACAACTACTGCTTTTTATAACTATAATTTTGACTTTCGAAGAATTTCATATAGATAGAATCAAGCAAATCTAACCTTTTGTATCTGACTCTTTTACTTAGTGAGATGCTTTTGAGATTCGTCCAAGTTGTATATATTAGCAGTTTGTTTCTTTTTCTTGTTGAATAGTAGTCCACTATAGTGACATGCTTCCATTTGTCTATTCCCCATTAGATGATATCTGGCTTGTTCCTTTCTTGGGCCTTTATTAATAAAGCCACTGTTCATACACTAAAAAAAAAAGAAAAGAAAAGAAAATATGGCATTTGGGAAATGAGAAACTCAAGCATTAGGAGGGCCAATTTCTCCTATAGGCTGCTCTGCAGGGCTGAATGAAGAACTTGAATATGTGCAGATTTTGGAATTGGATAGAGGTTCCACATATATCATGGGAAGACGGTATATTTTTTTGCCTTTCTGGAATTAAGAACCAAGATAGTGCATCATCTACTACAATTTAAATAAATAAATAAATAAATAAATGACATAACCAAAGTTTCTATTGCCCTTCTGGTCTATCATACCACTGGGAAGAAGCTTATAATCTGACTCAGTGCTTTCTACTTGTTTCATATATTTATTCAGTTTTCTTTTCTTTTCTTTTTTTTTTTGAGACAGAGCCTTAAGCTATCCTCCTGGGTAGAGTGCCACGGCACCACAGCTCACAGCGACCTTCAAGTCCCGGGCTCAAGCGAGTCTCCTGCCTCAGCCTCCCAAGTAGCTGAGACCACAGGCGCCCACCACAACGCCTGGCTGTTTTTT
>NW_003852542.1:741477-744077 GCF_000181295.1 Otolemur garnettii | reverse complement strand
AAGCTATCCTCCTGGGTAGAGTGCCATGGCACCACAGCTCACAGCAACCTTCAAGTCCCGGGCTCAAGCGAGTCTCCTGCCTCAGCCTCCCAAGTAGCTGAGACCACAGGCGCCCACCACAACACCTGGCTGTTTTTTTGGTTGCAGCCGTCATTGTTGTTTGGCGGGCCCAGGTTGGACTCGAACCCGCCACCTTAGGTGTATGTGGCTGGTGCCCTAGCCACTTGAGCCGCAGGCACCGAGCCTTTATTTAGTTTTCAACATGTGTTTCAAGTAGCTAGGCTGTGGCTGACCTGCTAGACACTGAAGTTTCATGCTCAGACAGAAAGTACCCTTGTCCTCAGGGAAACACAGTGTTCATCTTCTATGTTTAAAGTGAAATTGATAGTTCCTTTTGCATTCTGTATCCCTCAGGTAGTGTGGACACACACATGATGTTTATGGAATAGGTATGATGAAAAATAATACAGTTACACCCACAAATGGAAAGATCTCTCAAGGTTTTTACTGGTTGGGTAACTTTTATTGCCAACAATCAGGGGATAGAGGGAGGGGAGCTACTGTAACCATCAGGGCCTGGGATCCAAGTCACCCCCCTTTCACCTCCTTAGGCTCTTTGCAGAGCACTGATTTTAGGATAGGCACTTGTCACCAAGCATGGAATTCCAGGATAGGACTCTGTACAGGGAGTGATTACATGTTCAGTCTTATAATTCCTTCCAATTTGGCACAAGTCAAACATTTATTAATGTTTCTGATGTTTTTAATCTTTATCTTCAGTGTTCCTTCTTCTAATTCATTTTAGTTTTCTACAAGGAATGTACATTACCTATGTATTTTTAACTTTAAAATAAAGCATAGGCCACTGGCTCGGTGCCTGTGGCTCAAGCGGCTAAGGCACCAGCCACATACAACTGAGCTGGGGGGTTCGAATCCAGCCTGGGCCTGCCAAACAACAATGATGGCTGCAACCAAAAAATAGCTGGGTATTGTGGCAGGCGCCTGTAGTCCCAGCTATTTGGGAGGCAGAGGCAGGAGAATCGCTTGAGCCCAGGAGTTGGAGGTTGCTATGAGCTGTGATGCCACGGCACTCTACCCAGGGTGACAGCTTGAGGTTCTGTCTCAAAAAAGAAAAAATTAATAGGCCACTGTGTGCAGTGGCTCATACCTATAATCCTAGCACTGTGGGAGGTTGAGGCCAGTGGATCACTTGAGCTCATGAATACGAGACCAGCCTGAGCAAGAATGATAAGCCATATTTACTAAAAATAGAAAAGCTAGCTGGGCATGGTAGTGAGTGCCTGTATTCCCAGCTACTTGGGAGGCTGAGGCAAGAGGATTGTCTGAGCCCAAGAGTTTGAGGTTGCTATGAGCTATGATGACAACACAGCATTCTACACCCAGGGTGACAGAGTAAGACTCTATTTCTAAAACAGAACAAAGCAACAAAACAAAACAAAAACATAGTCCTCATGTTGCCTTCTACAAGAAGCCTTCCTTGATTTCCTTGGGGAGCCTGCCCCACCTGCCTGTGGTGGGTTTGTTCTCTTCTCTCGGTTTCCATAAAACCCCTGCTCACCTCTAGCAGAGCACTTACTAGAATGTATTTCAGCCACCTGTTTAATTACCTGCCTTTCCCCTTAGACTGTGCTATGGTACAAGTGCTATGCCTTTTATAACTGGGTCCCAAGGGCCTTGCTTGGGGCCCAGGGTACAGTAGAAGGCTTGATCTCCCCTAAGTTTTCTGCCTTTAACACCCAGTTCAGTCTATAGCTCACCCCACAACGCCTATTCTCAGAGAACCCAAAGAAGCCTTGTTCCTTTCAATCAGCTGAAATGCCTTACTAAGCCCTGAGTACCCAACACTGCAACAAATATGAGAAAATGAGGGCTCCAGAGGAATTTGCTTGGCTCCCCCATCCCAGGAATGCTGAGGCAAAGGCACATCTGGAGGCACGTTATTTAGGTGAAAGCCACAGTCCTCTGGAATGAAAGGTAAAGGGTGTTGACAGGGATCATGACTAGAAGTAGATCTTGAGACCAAGAGGTGGGAAGGCAGCAAAGGCATGAATCTCTGCTTCGGAAGACAACTGGACAGAGGGGCCGCATCCCACAGGCAATGAACTTACACAAACCCAACTAGATGTACTTGGCAGAAAGGAAGAAGCAAAGCAGGAGGGATAGAGAATGGAGATCTATGAGAACTATTTAAATAATACAGGGTTTGTACAGGGTTGTTCCTGATGAGCTTAAGAAGGGAGAAGTGATATCTACTTTATCTTTAGTAGGGTGGGATTCAGCCTTGACTGCACTTGGTAACCAGGGACTCCCACACCTTGAGGTGTGGCCTGGACATTAGGATTGTAAAAGCTCCCCCAAGGGATTCTAATGTGTGGCCAGAGCTGGGAATCTCTGCAGCTGGTCTTGTTTCCTAATTCACAGTTTCTAATGTGACTTCATGCTCCGTTGAGTGTGATTCTAGTGTTCAAAGACACATTTGGATCACCCAAAATGAACCCCTAATTTAAACCTGTATCTTCCTCTGGGGTTCATCTGAGAAAAAAAGCAGTCTGTTCTATTATTGACCAAGTTTAACTTAT
>NW_003852542.1:736886-740993 GCF_000181295.1 Otolemur garnettii | reverse complement strand
TAGGAAACCTCCAAATTTTCAAAACTAGAAAATAAGAGGAGAGTAAATCAAGTATTTTCATACAATTTATACTGTTGAGTAATCAAATACAAGGAGGGGAATTTCTCTTTATAGAAATGTTCTAGCTAATGAAGGGAAGATTACAATATCACTGCTCTGCACCCCCAAGGATAAAGGGCCTAGTGTTGAGGCAGTGGCATCACTATAAAAAGATAACTGAGGTAATATACCTCTTGAAGTATACAGCACTACTTGTAAAGTCATCTTGCTATCCCCTAAAAAAGGAAACAAAGGGGGAAAAAAAAAGAATCTAAATTGGATCACGCCTGTAGATATCACTAACAGGTCACAGGAAAGACAGGGACAGAGGAATGTTTTTTTTGTTTGTTTGTTTTTTTGTAGAGACAGAGTCTCACTTTATTGCTCTTGGTAGAGTGCCATGATGTCACACAGCTCACAGTAACCTCCAATACCTGGGCTTAGACGATTCTCTTGCCTCAGCCTCCCAAGTAGCTGGGACTATAGGCACCCGCTACAACGCCCGGCTATTTTTTGGTTGCAATTTGGCTGGGGCCTGGTTTGAACCCTCGGTACATGGGGTCAGAGCCCTACCCACTGAGCCACATGTGCTGCCTGGAATGTTTTATGTTTTATTTTTATTTTTATTGTTGGAGATTTAGTGAGGGTACAAAGAACCAGGTTATACTGCTTGCATTTGTTAGGTAAAGTCCCAGAGGAATGTTTTTAATGACTCCGCAGGGCTGCATTGACAAAATCCAGACTATGGGAAATTTAAGTAATTATAAAGGGGGAAAAGAGAGGGAAGGGGATTCTATAGGTTAAAACATATTTAAGAGTTACAATGTATGTACCTGTGAAGAAAACAGTTGACACAGTAGGCCTGAGACTGCTGTCCTTGGAGAGGCCCACTTACTTGCAAGGGTGGCCCTTGGCTGGAAACTTAGAGTTCAGGAGAATTCTTGCTGCGACCAAAATGGTGAGAATAGCTCACTGTGCCTAACTGTTGTACAATGTGGTTTATGGTGAATATCTGCTTTTGTTCAAAAATTTGAAATTTTGAGATATGCTAGGCAGAGGGTACCTATATGACCAGTTCCAAATAAACATTCGGGCACTGGGTCTCAGTGGGCTTCCCTGGTAGACCGTGCTTCCTGCTGTGTCTTGTATGACTTCACTGGAAGAGAACTCTTAGACTTAGAAGCTTGTATCTGGTTTCCTCTGGCCTTCACCCATATGCCTTTCCCTTTGCGGGTTTTACTTTGTATCCTTTCTTTGCAGTGAATCATATCCACAGGAATGACCCTATGCTGGGCCTATGAATATACCTAATGAGTCACCTGGAGTGGTTTTGGGGACCCTGGACACAGCACCTGATTTGAAATTTGATTCAAACAAACAAAATAGGAGTGAGGGAGGGAAAGAGAGAGAATCATGGAAATTTGAACTCAATATTAATGATACCAATGAATTATAATTAATTTTAGGTGTGATACTATTTAATAGATACATGTATTGAAATATTTGTGGATAGAATAATATGGTGTCTGAAATTTCCTTCAAAATAATCTAGAGGGTAGAGTTGGGAGACAGTGAGGATATAGATGGAAGAAGATTGACCTGCAATTACCGGCTATTGTGCCTATGGGGCATCATTATATTATTTTTTGTGTTCCTTTGTATGTAGTTGCAATTTCCTATAATAGAAAATTTTAAAAAGACAATGTACCTTGGCGATCTTTTAATTTCACAAAAATTTCTTTTAATTTCATAAAAATTTCTTTTAATTTTCACAAAAACCTTCATCTTTTTTTTCATTGCCATAGAGCATTCCACTGCATGGGGTGGTTTCAGTCACATGTGAATTTGCCCTTGTGCTGTCCTTGGAACCTTACCCTTACTTGCAACTCCAGTTGGAACTATTTCTCATCTGAGCTCCTGGAGGATTGTCCTAAATCACCAAAATAAATATTAATCTAAAAGAGTTGTAGTGTTGGCCATTCCAGACTGTGTGGAAAAGGTGGTGATTCCTAGAGGGCATCCATTCTACTTAAAGCAAAAAGAGCTGGGACAAACTCGGAGTAGAGGAAGGTTGTTGTTGCCACACGAGACCCAGGGGTTACAGCTGTCCAGGAATATTAGTCTGGAGTGGACTGAATGTGAGTTAGAAGCACTACCCTGCCAGAGTTTCCAGATCATTGAGAAACTGGAGGGGGTGAAATTCTTAGCCAAGAGACAATAAGGCCACCTTTCCATGGTGTTCTGATTCTGTGGCTGATAGGATTTAGGCTATATTAGGATAATAGTCCCTAAGTTTTAGGGACATGTATCAGTCAGGATTCTTTTGTGGCAAGCCACAGAATCCAAGTCTAACCATTTTAGCTGGAAATTTTTGTTGGAAGGATATAGGATAGCTCACAGAATTAAAGGAAAAGGTAAACACCCAAGTCTCTGAAAATACAGGAACCAGGCAGTTTTGGAATCTAGCAAGCAGGACCCAACAAACATGCTCCTCAGAGCTCTATCAACAGGAATGGATCGCCTGAATTATTTTCTTTCTGGAGTCACATTGGCAAAGTTCACATTCCCTGGAGAAAGGTACAGTTGACATAGCTTCAATTATGGGTCTTTTGCCAGCTAGGGAAGGGAAGGGCCCCTTGATCAACAGTCTTCTGAGGAGTGGAGTGTTCCTACAAAGAAATCAGGGTTCCTTTATCAGCTAAATAGGGATATGCAGGCTGAGCAGACAAAAACAACAGATGTTCACTTGTTGGGAGGAAGAACTCAGGCGTGGGGCCTTAGCATGGCTGGTTGTGAGCTGGGGGAAGCTCAGGCAGGCCTTAGACTACAACCTAGGCCCTTGATTTTCTCTTACTTGGTGTAGGCTGAGAAACAAGCAGTACAGGAATGGAGGACATTTGACTGCCCTGCCTTTTCCTGTTCTATAGAGGTTTTAAAACTCTAAAAGAATATATTTTAAACTAACACAAGAGAGGAAATAACACGAAAGGTTTCTGGTTTCACAATAGCTCACAGCAAGACCTCTACTCTCTGCTTCTGCCAAAGAAGGTTCCATCCATTGGCCTAGTTACAGAGGGTTCTGAGGGTTCTGCTTTTCTGGTTGCTGTTGTTGATTGTCCTTCTCAAGTCACCTGCACCAACTCACATAAATAACACTGTTCATTGAAATGGTTTCAGCTGGAGTTGTAAGTAAGGGTAAGGTTCCAATGATAGTACAATGGCAAATTCACATGTGATTGAAAGTGTGAATATGGTCCGGGCCTTTTGGCTCATGCCTGTAATCCTAGCATTCTGGGAGGCTGAGGTGGGAGGATTGCTCAAGCTCAGGAGTTTCAGACCAGCCTTAGCAAAAGCGAGACACCATCTCTATTAAAAAAAAAGAAAAAGAAAAAGAAAAGAAAAATTAGCTGGGCATTGTGGTGGGTACCTATAGTCCCAGCTACTTAGGAGGCTGAGGGAGGAGGATCACTCCTGATCACCCAGGAGTTTGAGGTTGTTGTGAGTTAGGTTGATGCCATAGTACTCTGCCCTGGGCAACAGAGTGAGACTCTGTCTCCAGGAAAAAAAAGCAAACCCACTGTTGGAGATGCTTATGTGACCTCTTGAGATTTGTTGTGCAGTGATGCTGAACTGTGAAATATAGAGTAGTAACACTTCTGATTATAAAGCCAGACCGTATTGGAGAAATTCAGGAGGGTAGACCCAGGTGATAGCTAAGGAAGTTACTAAACACTGGACTAATTTCTTCAGTAATTTATTCAGAAAGCTACAGAATTTTCTTCTTGGATATCTTTAAATACACAATAAAATCAACTTCTAGCTAAATACCACCTTCAAGATGGCTTTTCTGGGTGCCTCCAGACCTAAGGCTTTTTATTCTCTTAAGACAAAATATAAAAATAGAAAATGTAATGTGTCTTTCAATGATAATTTTGACACCACTCTGGAAACATTGCATAATTCCTGGCTTTCACTTTCTGAAGCTTGGTTGGTTGAAATTTGGATAAGGAATGGCTGTTATTATTACTCATCAGTCTTCAGAAAGATTGAAAACCTTTGGCACAGGTT
>NW_003852542.1:734770-736395 GCF_000181295.1 Otolemur garnettii | reverse complement strand
TATTCTGTGGTAACAGAAGAGTTCTCATTCAGTGAACTCAAGAAGTAATGCCGTTGGTAGAAAGAGTTTGAATCAGTGTTGATCCAGAACTAGAAAAATCATTCGAATTGTACATGCTATTGATTATGAGTCAGTGGTGTCGCTTTTGTGGGTATAATAAAAACAACCTAGGACTGAGAGTCAGAAAATGAAGATGGTGAGAGATTGTCTTGACAGTCCCTTGTGACTCAAAGGTCACGTGGTTCTATATTTCCTTCTGTTTACGTCCCTACCCCCTGCACAGCCACACCGTGTTTCCTTCTTGGCAGCATGTTGACTGGTTAATACTGTTAATTCTCCCAAAGCAAAATGGGTCAGGGCTGCAGCCAGTCTGTGTATGGTCCACACTCTTCTCCAAGAAGATAAGAGACTGGATGTCGTGGAGGCTACAGGCTCTCTGGAAAATTGCTGTGTCCTCAGATCCTGTGGGAGACTGGGCACATAGTTGGCACTCAATAATTATGTGACAATATAAATGACTAATGAATAAATGAATGACTAGAACAAAGTGTTACCGGATGGAGAGGGTCTGGCTGCCTGTCACTGTCAGCTAATATGCAGACACGGGGTTTTAGGTCCAACAAGCTCTATTTGTCAGAAGGCCAGAAATTCTGGAGAACAGTGAGAGTAGCTCTCAATTCTGTTCTGTATCAGTTACAATTCGAAAAACTTTTATAAATGAAATACAAGGAAACCCACCTAGAAAAGTTTAACTTTATCTGATAGGAAATAACATCAAAGTAGTCTCCATTCTAACAATGCAAAATGTTCAAACAACAGAAAGATGATTTTCATTTTAACAAAATATCTAAGGGACTCATCAGAGAAAACATCATCAAAGCAGCCTTTACTGATATCACAACACCTGCTGCCTACGTCTGAGTATTTTCTCAGTGTCTCCTGAGATAAACATCCTCACCATCATAGTGAAACCTTAACTGGATAATCACAGGGCGGGGTGGGGGAGAATGTGAGCAGAGCAGACGAGGTCAGCTGAACCTCTTCAGCTTAGCTTCTCAGACTCCATCTTGCAAACAGCTTTTCTGTCTTCAAAACCGTGTTTGTCTGGACTTGTTTTGGAATAGGGAGTATGGGGCCCCCACCCTTCCAGTGCCGAGTTGAGAGAGTCTCTAGGAAAAGGAGGAGCCAGGTAAAGGTCAGTGGTGTCCATGCTTCAATGCCTTCCTCCCCCCAGCACGTTCTGAGTGCAGTGATCAGCAAAGGGCCCAGCTGATGCCGATGGTGGTCAGTTGGAGAGCTTTGCCCCTGGGGTCTGTCTACGGGAGCTTGGACTTCCTGTCTTGCTGCTGTCCTTCCAGGTCAGGTGTCACCACATTGCCCTTTCCCAGCAGTTGGCAGCTTGCTAAAGTTCTCCTTTCATTTTGAAAGCAGCTTTTTTGCAGCCCCTGAATTCTAAAACAGGAAACATGTGCTTATAATAAACTCTTCCCAATTGGCTACATAATTGCGTTCTTGGTCTAGTGACTGTCACCTGACTCTTGAGGAACTCTGATTTGTTACCCTGAGCCGCCTAAGGCTGATGTGTCAGTAGCCTGGCTGCTTGTGGGTGGGGCTCAGAGGATCGG
>NW_003852542.1:730008-734170 GCF_000181295.1 Otolemur garnettii | reverse complement strand
AATGAGACTCTGTCTCCAAAAAAAAAAAGGGTTTCTTTGAGGATGGAAGAGAGAGACTCTTCTCTTTGAAAGGAAACTTTTGAAGCACAGCAGCACAACAGGTTGCAGACAGAAGAGCATCTGGTGATACTATAAGCACTGACTTACAACTCCACACCAGCCCTGGCCACTCTGTGCAGGCGTGTGGGCATTTGGGTGTCCCTGTGCTGATACCAGAGACCTTTTTGTTTTGTTTCTCGATGGTGGCTACAGGGGGAATCTATAATTGGTCCTCTGTATAACCACGGCTTACAAACAACCAAAGCCCTAAGAGGGAAGCTTTAGGAAAAGTCATTTAGATATAAAACCCAGCTCCTATGACTACACCTTAGTTCAGACTCAGTTTCTGAACGCTGTAAGGGTCTCATAGAACCTGGTAGCTCGACTTACTTCTTTTTAAAATCCAGAAGTCTCTTGGTACACACACACTGAGACAAAAACTTTTGGACAGGAGGCTTTAAGTGGCATAAGAAAGCCAATAGAGCCTTTAGTATTGCAGTCCCCAACCCCTGGGGTGCAGACCAGTACCGGTCCATGGCCTGTCAGGAACCAGGCTACACAGCAGATGAGCAGCAGATGAGCTAGCAAAATTTCATCTGTATTACAGCTGCTCCCTGTCTCTTGCAATAATGCCTGAGGTCTACCTTCTGACAGGCAAGCAGTGACCTTAGATTCTCACAGGAGTCAAACCCCACAGTACACTGTGCATGGGAGGGATCTGGCTTGTGGGCTCCTTGGGAGAATCTATCAGCTGATGATCTGAGGTAGAGATGTAATGCACCTGAATCACCCAGAAACCATCTCTTACCATGTGCCTGGAAAAATTGTCTTCCATGAAACCAGTCTCTGATGCCAAAAAGGTTGGGGACCAACTGCTTTAGTGAACAAAAGGCGAGCACGAGCTCAGTGGGTTGCAGGAATGGTGAATTTGGTTTCAGAAGTGCATCAATAAATGGAAACTATAGGAGGAGATACAGCTGTGGGGGAGGGGGGCAGATTGCCAACGGCTTCTCCTGTCAGTCAGACTAAGCAAAAAGGAGGGAAAGGTCTGGAGCTGCGGAAAAGCAGGAAAAGCCCTTTAAAGGAAGATTACCACTAATTTATGCGGTCAATGAAATACCAGTCCTAAGAAATGCCTCTTAATAAAGGGGTCCATGGGCCTGTGGCTCAAAGGGGTAGGGCACCAGCCCTATATACCGAAGGTGGCAGGTTCAAACCCAGCCCCCAGCCAAAAAAAAAAAGGTTCCATGGACAAATAAATTTAGGAAACAGTGTCCAGTCTCTAGAATCTTCTGGAGATTCATAGAACACATTTATTCATTTGTTTTCCAGGCTCTGAAAGGTCCTGATAAATTTTCTTTACTTAATCCAGTGAGTGGGGGGAGGGGGAGAAAAAGAAGAATATATTGCTGAGACCCTGATTCTACTTTTTAGCCAATCTCACAACAAAAGAGCTATCTTTCTTCAATAATACAGTCAACTTTGGGCGGCGCCTGTGGCTCAAAGGAGTAAGGCGCCGGCCCCATATGCCAGAGGTGGTGGGTGGGTTCAAACTCAGCCCCAGCCAAAAACTGCAAAAAAAAATACAGGCAACTTTGAAATGAATTTACAGGCAACTTCTTTATCTGCACAGACATACTGTCCATTTTATTTAATGTCAAACAAATATAACTAACATGTCCAAACCTCACTAACAAGTGACCTCAAAATAAAATCCCGTGATATGATATGGTAAAACCAATGCTCAGCATGTCTAACAGAGAGAAAGTCTCGTATCTCTAGAGATTCTCTCTGCAGATATTACTGGGATGCTCCCCAGTGCCTCCTAGGCTTTGCTGGTGTGTTGTTCTAGTTAAATTTACACTCAGGTTTAGTTTGGGGATCAAAAGGGCTAGAAGGACAGTTGCCTCCCATCTTCAGTCATATACCCCGGCTCACCTGTTCCTGCCTGAGGCTGCCACCACAGCTCCCTGCCCACTCATTGCCTGCTTTTGTTCAGGGAAACCTTCCAGATGACTCTGCATGATGCTGTCTCCTCTCTGGCCAGAGGAGAAACTCATTTCAAAGAGATTGCCCTTAGGAGAGCTGCAGAGCACAGCACCCCAGGTCATGGTGTTCCCCTTTACACTGCACCACCCCCCTTCTCAAAGCATAAAGCCTATTGGCAAGTCAGATATGGGTAGTGGGGGACAGCTGGATCCACAGGAGGGTCACCTCCAAAATTAGTTAGAGGAGAGAGAGAGTTTAAGGAAGTGTCTCACACCATTGTTGGGGCTCGCCAAGACTGAAATCTACAGGGCAGGCTAGAAACCCAGAGAAGAATGGATATTGCAATGTTAAGGCAGTTTGGAGGCAGAATTCCCTCTTCCTTGGGGGAACCTCAATTTTCTCTTAAGCCCTTCAACTGAGTACATGAAGCTGACCTCCATTACATGGAGGGTAATCTGGTTCATTCAACATCTACTGCCTTAAATGCTAATTTCATTACCTCACTTACAGTCACAGTGACACCTAGATGGATATCTGACAAAAATGTGGGTGAGGTTGCCTAGCTGAGTTGATGCATAAAATTAACCCTATCACCTGCTCAGGTGTGCTGTGGACTGGGTACACTCTGTCAGGCTCTTGGGTCACTGGGGGTGACCTTCTTCTTAGGCCCTTTGTCTCTCTTTGCAGTCTGACTTCCGTGGAGGTCAGACCCTAACTAGACACATAAACTCAGGTATTGCCATAAGATGCCCTTTTCCGGAACCCATCACACTAAGCTTAGTTTGCATAAAATTTCGCAGTTTTGTCTCTGCAGTCTTTTTTTCCAAAGAATTTTTTTCATTCTTGAAACACCAAAAGCTTTACGTTTAACCATTAAAAACTCAATAAAATGCTAACTCAGAAGTGAAGAGCAAGCCGCAGGCAGCCAGTTACTATCAGGGAGGTAACCATGCTGTCCAACAGCTCTGTGTGTGGAAAGACTATGGAAGGAGATCTGGGATGTTCCAGGGGATTCTGGGGAAGGCAGGTGGGACAAAAGGCCAGGGTCACCTGTGTCAAACTCTCTGGATACAAACGAGGGCAGAAAATATTTTCAACCATAGTGATTTCTTTAGACCTCGTTAAGCTCTCAACCTCAGATTCATGAAGATGGTTTTTGGTATCTCATAAATATCTCACTAAATATTCTCTGAATAGCATTTCTTTCCCCTCTATCCATTCTGAAAACCTAACCTTTTGTTTTTTGTTTTTAACCCACTCTTTCCTCCTCACAGATACCAATGCTAGATCCCTTTGAAAACCAGGCCCCTATCACTAAATAGTGCCTAGCACTAGTCACCCAAACTGATTTTGATACTGTTTGTTCATTTTACACAGGAAATCAGCTCAGGCAACTTAGTCCACTGTGAAATGTTAATTTACCTAATTCCGGCTACTAACATTGTATATAGAGGGCATTGGAGGGGTGGGCTACTTAAATCTTGCATTATCTGATTAAATAATTGAACTGTAGGAGGCCATGGTGATATAAATAGCAGAGAGGTGGACATGTATGTACATTTTGGGAAATGGACATCACTCTTCACCTATGTGGCTGCACCTTCTGTCTTTGTGGATGGGATCTGGCCAACTTTGAATGAAAAACCAGTTGTCCCCAAAGCCAGAAAATCTTTCTGAGCATCTACCCTAGAAAAGATACTGTGTGGATGAACACACTTTATAACACATATCAACATATATTTGATACAATGAACATTTCTCAGGTGCTGTTATGTTTACAAATTTTGTTACAAGTCTGTCTGGGAAGTAAACCAAGGGTTAAACTGCTTTAGAGTGCAATGGTCCATATCTTCCCTGGACCTGTGACTTGGAGCCCCAAAGAATCATCATAATGAAAATTTGATCTACTCCAAGTTGTAATTGATTGCACAGTGCATATTCTTATGAACATGACCAATCTGGAAACATCTGTACCAATTAAGAAACACAGAACATTGTCACTATCCAAATTCACTTCTGTGGCATTTTATGGATCTGTGTACTGTGTTTGGTACTGTGTCAAATATCTAAGCAGGTCAGGTCTTAGAATTTCTGATGGTAATTTGAAAATTTTAAATTTAAATTTTTTTTTTTT
>NW_003852542.1:717607-729695 GCF_000181295.1 Otolemur garnettii | reverse complement strand
TGGGTTTGAACCTGCTACCTCTAGCATATGGGGCCAGTGCCCTACTCCTTGAGCCACAGGCACTCCTAAGCACCTTTCTGACTGTCACGGTCTCTTAAAGTATATAGTAAATCCCAGGAACAGTAACCTAACTCTGATTGCTTGAGACCCTTAGTAGGCTAAGAGAGGGTACTAGTATCTAATCTCCACGAGATGGTGAGGTGGGGCCACTGTAAACACTCAGCACTAAGCTAGTGTACAAAGCTTACATCTATTTTCTTAGGTCAGTAGTCTTCTGACTTTGTGGCATATTAGCTTTTAAAAAGCTGATGCTCAGAATATAACCAAAACCAATAAGATCATACTCTCTGGAGGTGAGAAACAGGCGCTGGTGGTTTTAAAGTTTTCCCCATTGGCTTGGTGCTGTAGCATAGTGGTTACAGCACCAGCCACATACATTAAGGCTGGTGGGTTGGAACCCGGCCTGGGCCAGCTAAACAACAAGGAGAACTGCAACAAAAAATAAACAACAATGAGAACTGCGACAAAAAATAGCCGGGCATTGTGGCAGGTGCCTGTAGTCCCAGCTACTTGGGAGACTGAGGCAAGAGAACTGCTTAAGCCCAAGAGTTGGAGGTTGCTGTGAGCTGTGATGTCACAGTACTCTACTGAGGGTGACATAGTGAGACCCTGTCTCAAAATAAATGAATAAATAACAATTTCCCCAGTGATTCCAATGTGACATCAAATTTGAGGAATCTTGTTGAAATGCAGTTCCTGGTTAAGTAGGGGTGGGGCCTGAGCTTCTGCCTTCCCCAAAGCTGCCAGGTGGCGCTGATGTTATTGATCACACTGGATTAGTGCATTCCCAGAAAATCTGGGTAGGATCCTGAGACCTCCAGTTGGGGGTAAAATCAAGGTGAAGCGTGGCCAGGTGCAGCGGGTGCTGTGGCTCCCTCGTATCCGGTCCAGCTTCTAGTCTGCTTTCCCACACTGTGTACAGAGCCAAGAAACCTAAAAATATCATTCCCCTTGCTTCTGGGGCTCAGAATCTGAATCTCATCCCTCAAAACCTAAGCACTGAGGTGACATTTGAATTCAGAACTTAGTTAAGTGGCGAAGGTGGCAGGAAAAGAAATATCATCTTCTGCTGTGGACTGTAGCAAAGTGCTAGCCCTGGGGGTGTGGGGGCAGGAGAGAGGGGCTGTGTGGCAGTCGTCCAGTGGACGGAGACCCTGGTTGCCCATTTCCATAGTACAGATTTGGCATTTGTTTCTGAATGCTCAATCTAGACTCCATGTGTTTAAGCCTTCCAACAATACTGTAAGCATTAAAATATGCCAAATCAAATACTTTCTGCATAAGCTAGTTGGGGCGGATCCTATTTTCTGAAATTAAACCATGACCAATACACCAGGTGTCATAAAAAGAGATAGCAAACCAGTAGCGTTAAATGGGCCAAAGGTACATCTGAATACAGGCAAAGCTGGTGTCAAAACAGAGACAGGAGACAAGCAGAAAAGGCAGAGGCTTCTCCTGGACGTGCATGGTGGGAACTGGGATGCCGTCTTTTAAGAGCGTGGAACTCTCCTTTTTATGAAAGTCCTCACCTTTCGTTTAGCTTAGTTTTAGTTTTGACTAAACAAAGTCAAAGACCTTTGGGCTGGCATCTAACCCCTGACAACTACTGGAGTTCTTAACGTTCCTTTGGGGATTCTGAAGGAATCCTTTCTAGAAGGGTGAGGAAAGCCAGGGGTGATAGGGAAGGAGGAGTTGAGAAGTGAAGAAGGTGACCTCCCCGGGGCAATATTATTTTCCTACAATCCAAACTAATAGAGGTCTCCTAAGTATTTTTTTTTTAATTTTTGCTTTCAATTTCAGCTGGCTTTCACTCATCTTAGTTTGAAGTTGTTTTTTATTTTTTTTTTCTTTCTTCCTTTAGCGATTCTTTTGTCCTTTGCCTCCAAAGTAGCTGGGATCACAGGCACCTGCCACAACATCGAGCTTTTTTTTTTGGTAGAGACGGGGTCTCACTCTGGCTCACGCTGGTCTTATGCTGGTCTGGAACCTCTGAGCTCAGGCAATCCACTCACCTCAGCCTCCCACAGTGCTGAGACAACCGGTGTGAGCCACCATGCCCAGCTAGGTCTCCTAAGTTTTAAGCCAAAACTTATCTGGTAGCCAAGATTTTTCTTCCCATGTTGCTTCCCGACCTGAGGAAACAGTGTCATTGCAAGACTTCTGAAAACCCACAGGATCACCAAGCTTTCCACTATTGGCTGAGTAAACAATATCACACACACACGGGACAACCCATTTAATGAATGTAGAAATGGTCTGCTTAATAAAATACAAACATATTTCTAATCATTAGAGAATGTATAGATTTCTCATTATGAGTTTTGTTAGTCAAACAAATATTAGAAAAACATGACCAGGTATGGTGGCTTATGCCTGGAATCCAGCACTCTGGGAGGCTGAGGTGGGTGAATTGCTTGACTCAGGAGTTCCAGACCAGCCTGAACAAGAGCAAAACCCTGTCTCTACTCAAAATAGAAAAACTAGCCGGGCATTGTGGCAGGTGCCTATAGTCCCAGCTACTTGGGAGTCTGAGGCAGGAGACTTGCTTGAGCCCAAGAGTTTGAGGTTGCTGTGAGCTATGATGGCATGGCACTCTACCCAGGGCAACAGAGGGCATCATAGTGGATGCTGGTGGTCCCAGCTACTCAGGAGGCTGAGGTAGGAGGATCTCTTGAGCCCAGGAGTTTGAGGTTGCTGTGAACTATGATGGCATAGCACTCTAGCCTGGGCAGCAGAGTGAGACTCTGTCTAAATACATAAATAAAACCATCACTGGGTAGCATTTATGTGTCAGATAGAGTGTTAGGTTGTGTAGATATTTGACACCATCCTTGTCCTCCAGGAGTGAGAAGGAAGACATACAAATATACTGGTGACCAAACACAATGGTGGAAACATCAATGAGGACCATGTTGAAAGTGACAGTGGCCTGTAAATGAAAAGGTTCAAGCATTTACCATTTCTACTACTAACTAAAGAGTTGGCAAGAGAAAGTTTATCTTTATAGGTATCTAAACCCGTTCCCTCAGGGCCTAAGTATTACATGTGAAATGACTGCCTCACACTGAGGTTGAAGGAAAGAGCCGTGTTCAACGATGCCTGGTGATTAGCCCAGGCTAGATGTAGGCTCTACCAAGGGTGGCTGAGGGGCGGTCACCTCCCCTCCCCACCTGCTGCCCTTCCCACATGCCCCATTCTCAGGTGCTGTCAGGAGCAGAGCTATGAGTCATCATCACAAGATGCCTGTGTCTGCTCTGTTCCCACCCTGGTCCCCGCCAGATCAAACATACTGGCCACAGAGGCAGTTAGCCACGGAGCCCTGAGCTTTGTTTACCTTGGGACTTGGCACAGTCACTGCAGCACATCCGTTACTAATTTACAGGCTGTGTGTGGACACAACTCTGGGCTCAGGCTGAGGCCCCGCTTCCTACTCTGCCTCACTGTCCCCGTGTTCCCCTGTTCCTAGCATTGCCGGGAGGAATCATCCAGGTGACAGCTTTCTAGGCCCAGGTGATCTACTTTTGCTCGATCACCTTGACTTATTTTAAGCATTTATTTGGTGGCAGCCCTTAATCAGGCTTACTTACTCTGATGCTCTTCATAGCAGAAAGCAAAGGGAACTCCTTAGCCTTGGAGAAGTGCTGAAGATCAACAATGTATGCCGTGGAGTGTTTTTATCAGAAACTCTGACCAATTCACCTCCTCCCCCCCTTCAAGTTTCCTTACTGAATGAATGCCAGTCCAAAGGTGAAATGGGGTGCCCAGAAAAGCAGAAGGCATGACCATTTGGGGAACCTGCTAGAGATCTCTGTCTCTTCCCCCCCCCCCTTATAAGCACTAATGGAGTTCAGGATATGTCACCCTGAAATATGGCAACTTGGCATTTGAAAATACAGCAGAAGCAAGAAGGCCTCTCTCACCTTTTTGCCCTTCTCTCCTGATGTAGACCAGGAAACCAAGCTGACCTTGCCGGGTCTCAACACCCTCCTCATATGAGAGGTACCCACCCTACGCTCAGAGGTAAGGAATGTCACATAGGAACTCCAAGAGCTCCTTCTAAACAAATGGACCTTGCTAAGTTCCTCCCCTTTTGTCACCACTGGATCATATCCTTTTACCCTCCAATCATATTCTTTTTCATGACTATCTGTACAAATACATAGGTTTCCTCATTTCTTTGAGTCGTCAGCTATGAGGGGCCCTAGTGTTATGTAAAACTTATATTAAATAAATTTGCATGCTTTTGTCTTATCAATCAGCCTTTTGTTACGGGGCATCCACCATGAACCTTGCAATGGATGGGTGAGGAAAAGCTCTGACTTTCTCCCTTCCAGTACTCAGGACCCTCAGATGATGGCACGGGGGCCTCACCAGTCTGACACTGAAGTTTGACTCCAACTGTGGGAGCCTCTTGAATGGTTTCTCTGCCTCCACCTTAGCCCACTCACAGTCCATTCAGCAGCCAGGGCGATTTTTTTTTTTTTTACAACACTAACTACATCATGTCCTTTCCCCTCTTAAGATCTCTAATGGTTTCTCATTACTAAGAACAAAATCCAAATGCCTTACGAAGGCCCACAGGATCTTATGTGGACTGGCTGCCACCTACCCCAACAAACTCACCTCCCGCCCTTCCTCTCTTTCTTACTCTGCTCTAGCCACACTGAGCTCTCTTTGGTACAATAAACACTTTATATTTCTCTCAAGGCCTTGGCCCTTGCTATTTGTCTATCTGGAATGCCGTTTCCCCATAACAGCGGTTCTCAACCTGTGGGTTGGGACCTCTTTGTAACAATGAAAATATATCCTGCATATCAGATATTTACATTACAATTCATAACAGTAGCAAAATTACAGTTATGAAGTAGCAACGAAAATAATTTTATGGTTGGGGTCACCACAACATGAGGAACTGCATTTAAAGGGTCGTGGCATTAGGAGGCATTAGGAAGGTTGAGAACCACTGCCCCAGAACTTTGGATATCTGTCTACTCTTCATTCAGGGCTTGGCACAAAAGCTACTTCCTGAGAGTGGCCTTTGGTTAACCCAAAATAATCCCTTTCCCCCAAGTTATTTTACATCCCATGACTGGGATTTTCCAGGCTTTGCTAACCCAGATTTGTTTATCTCTACCATCCAAGGATTCAAAGAGGTCCACCTAACAGATACGGTGCCTGGTTGGCAGGCCCCATGACAAGACAGGCTTAGTGACAAGGCATTAGAAGATCATTATGAAACCTGCTCCCGTTTTTTGTTCTGAAATCCCTTCAGATGGAGAGAAAGGGAGAGGCCATCTCTAGATAGAATGACTAATTGTCTCAGTTTGCCAAGGATATGGAGTTTTCAGATCTAAAATTGAGAAAGTCTCAGGAAAACTGGGACTTGTTGGTCATCCTATGAACTGAGGTTTTTCAAGGAAGTTCAATACCTGATTTGAAATCCAACCAAATGAACTTCGTCTTATTTTTAGCCTTGCCCACATCATGGAAGTTGGAAACTGAAGAACGAATACTTTTTACAATATCTTATATGACTTTACATAGGACTGATAGGTAAATACCTTATGATACACACACACACACACACACACACACATTCCAACAATGTGCCACACAGACCGAACAGTTAATATGGCTCTGGCTCTAAGTCCTTCGGACAGTACCTGTCATCTGAGCTTGATAAATACTTGATAAACTGTTGAACTGAGTTAACTGAATATATTATTGGATCACTTTCAAAAACTTCATGGCCTGAAAATCTGAAGAAACTAGGCTGTTGCAGAAATTCTTTACAGCTGACAACACAGAAAGACTTCATAATCTAAATATAGCTGGTTACCTATAGGCCAGTGACCAAATAGTTCAGTCAATAGAGAAGGAGGGTCTGCCACCTTGCGGTAACTCTCAGCATTGCTCCCTGGAAAACCACAATTAATTGCTGTGTTAGGCGAGTTTACTGGGATAGACTCATGGGAAGGAAGGGCTGGGACACTTTTTATGCTGTGATTATTTTTCTAACCATTGAACTAGGGAAATATTACATGAAATGTAAGAGATATTTTAAAAAAGAGAAAATGTACAAAGGATAATTTTAAATTGTGAACTCTTGTTCGTAAGAAATCTCAAAATAGGGAAAGGGGGTAAGGAACTAAAGGCTGTTTAATATTCACATGAACTAGATGTTCTATATAGATTTTTCTCCTCAGAACAACTTTGTAATATGGATAATATTATATACATTTTACAGATAATAAAACAAATACTGAGAGGGGTGAAGGCATTTCTCTGGAATTAAACAGGAAAATAAAAGGCACAACAGATTCAAGCTCATTTCTCTTTGGCTCCAAAGTGTGATCTCAGGATTTTTAAAAAATTACCATTCCGTGTCTAAATCTCAGGATGTCATACCCCATTTAGTCATACATTTAACAGATTGCCTTTAAAAAATAAATTCCCTGCGGTGTAGTTTACATGCAGTGTTTACTTGAAGCTTGTTATGGTAAAGAAATTATACAGTCAGAAAGTTGCAAAAATGGTTACATATTATGTAACTATGTGTAATATCAAAACCAGGAACTTGATATTGGCCCAGAGTCTGTGGATAGTTCTATGCTATTTTATCATATATAAAGTCACACAGCCACTCTTGCAATCAAAACACAGAACGGTTCCATCACCACAAAGACCTCCCTTGTGCTACCTGTTTAAGTCACCCCATAACTCTTCCATTCACCATCCCTAAACCACTAATCTGGCTAAACCACTAATCTGGTCTCCATCTCTATAATCTCATTTCAACGATGTTATACAAATGGAATCATACAGTGTGACCTTTTGAGATCCCCGCCCCCTGCACTCAGCATAATGCTCTTGAGTCAATAGCTCATTTTATTGATTAGTAGAATTCCAGCCATTGTGCTGGATCACGCCTCTAACCCCAGCACCTGGGAGGCTGAGGCGGGTGGATTGCTTGAGCTAAGGAGTTCCAGGCCAGCCTGAGCAAGAGTGATAACCCAGCTCTACTAAAAATAGAAAAACTAGCTGGGTGTTATGGCTGGAACCTCTAGTCCCAGCTACTTGGGAGACTGAGTAAAGAGGATATTTTTGAGCACAAGAGGTAGAGATTGCTGTGAGCTATGACACCATGGCCCTCTACCCAGGGTGACAGAATGAGACTCTGTCTTAAAAAAAAAAAAAAATTGAGTTCCATGGAATAGAAATGCCACAATTTGTTTAACCATTTAACCCCTGGGAAAGACATTTGTTTCTAGTTTTTATTATTACAAATAAAGCCTCTATGAACATTCATACACAGGTTTTTGTGTAGATATTTTCTGGAGTAAATGTACAAGATTCAACTGCTGGGTTATAAAGTAGATTTATTTATTTATTTATTTATTTATTTTTGAGACAGAGCCTCAATCTGTCACCCTGGGTAGAGTGCTTTGGCATCACGGCTCACAGCAACCTCCAACTCCTGGGCTCAAGCGAGTCTCCTACTCAGCCTCCTACGTAGCTGGGATTACAGGTGCCTGCCACAACACCTGGCTATTGTTTGGTTGCAGCCATCATTGTTGTTTGGCGGCCCTGGGCTGGATTTGAACCTGCCAGCTCAGGTGTATGTGGCTGGTGCCTTAGCCACTTGAGCCACTGGAGCCGAGCCAACTTTTTTTTTTTTTTTTTAAGAAACTGCCAAGTTAGGCCGGGCTCCCTGGCTTGTGCCTGTAATCCTACTACTCTGGGAGGCCAAGGCAGGTGGATTGCTTGAGTTCATGGGTTTGAGACCAGCCTGAACCAGAGTGAGACCCTGTTTTTACTAAAAATACCAAAAACTGACGCAAGAGGATCGCTTGAGCCAAGAGTTGGAGGTTGCTGTGAGCTATCATGTTGGGGTACTCTATCCAGGGTGACAAGTTGAGACTCTGTCTCAAAAAGAAAAAGATGCTGGCAAACTAATGTGCAGAGTGGCTGTACCATTTTCCATTCCTCACAGCGTTGTAAGAGAGATCCACTTCTCTCCATCTTTGCCAGACTTTTGTGTTGTCACCATTTTTAGCTGTCCCAACAGATGTGGAGTACTATCTCAGCACAGTCCTAATTTGCATTTCCGTGCTGACAGGTGATGTGGACATCTTTCCACCTGCTTATTTCCCATCAGTACGTCCTCTTCAGTCAAATGCCTTTTCACATCACTTGCCCATTTTCTACTTAGATTTTGGTTTTGTTTTTATGGTTGAGTTTTGAGCATTCTTTACATATTCAAAATATACTTCCGTCTTCAGATTTGGGGTTTGAAAATATTTCCTCCTAGTGTATAGCTTATCTTTTCATTCTTTTCATCATTAACAGATTCCTTCAGGGAGCAAATTTTTAATTTTTCTGAAATCCAGTTATCTGTTTTTCTTTTTTAGAGATAGTTTCACTTTGTCACCCTCGGTAAAGTGCAGTGGCGTCACAGCTCACAGCAATCTCCAGCTCTTGGGCTTAGGCGATTCTCTTGGTGGGTGGGTGACTATAGGCACCCACCACAATGCCTGGCTATTTTGTTGTTGTTGCAGTTTGGAACCGGCCACCCTTGGTAATGGGGCCAGCACCCTATTCACTGAGCCACAGGTGCCACACTCAGTTTTTCTTTGTTTGTAGATCATTCTTTTGGATCATGTTTAAGAACTTTTCACCAGGCTTGGCACCCAAGTGGTTATGGCGCCAGCCACATGCACTCAGGTTGGTGGGTTTGAGCCCAGCAGGGGCCAGCTAAAACAACAATGACAACTGCAACAAGAAAATAGCTGGGTGTAGTGGTGGTGCCTTTAGTCCCAGCTACTTGGGAGGCTTAGAAAAGAGAATCGCTTAAGCCTGAGTTTGAGGTTGCTGTGAGCTGTGACACCAAAGAACTCTACCTAGGGTGACACAGTGAGACTCTGTCTCAAAAAAAAAAACAAAAAAAAACCTTTTCATCAAGCTCTAGGTACCAAATATTTTCTCTTATGTTATTTTCTAAAAATTTTAGTTGTAGGCTCCGTGCTTGTGGCTCAAGTGGCTAAGGCACCAACCACATACACCTAAGGTGGCGGGTTTGAATCCAGCCCGGGTCTGCCAAAACAATGATGGCTGCAACCAAAAAATAGCCAGGCATTGTGAAGGGTGCCTGTGGTCCTAGCTACTTGGGAGGCTGAGGCAGGAGAATCACTTGAGCCCAGGAGTTGGAGGTTGCTGTGAGCTGTGATGCCATAGCACTCTACCCAGGGGGATAGCTTGAGGTTCTGTCTCAAAAAGAATTTTTTTTAGTTGTATTTTTTGTTTGTTCGTTTGTTTTTTGGGACAGAGTCTCACTTTGTTTGCCTCAGTAGAGTGCCATGCCATCATAGCTCATAGTAACCTCAAACTCTTGGGCTCAAGCGATTCTCTTGCCTCAGCTTCCCAAGTAGCTGGGACTATAGGCACCCTATAGCTGGCTATTTTTAGACATGGGGCTCACTCTGGCTCAGGTGGTCTCGAACCTGTGAGCTCAGGCAATTCACCCACCTCAGCCTCCCAGAGTGCTAGGATTATAGGCATGAGCCACTGTGCCTAACCTTTAGTTCTTTGCTTTACATTTAAATCTATTATCCATTTTGAGCTTATTTTTATATCAAGTGTGAGGTTAGGTTGAAGTTATTATTATTATTTTTGCCTATTGTTATCTGTAGTACACTGAATAATGGCCCCCAGAGGCGTTCACACCTAATTTCAGGAACCTCGTTGGCCTTATATGGCGAAACAGTTTGTCCAGATGTTATTAAAATTCTTGAGAAAAGATATCCATGTGGGCTGTGTATCATCACAACAACTCTTCTCTTCTCTTTTTTTTTTTTTTTTTTTTTTTTTCCACTTCTGATTCTTATGGAAGGGAAGCAGGAAGAGACAGTGAGTAGAAGCTGTGACCACAGAACTAAGATGCGAAAATGATGCAAGGGAAAAGCTGTAAGTCAAGAAATACAGGAACATTGGCTCGGTGTCCATAGCTCACCGGTTAGGACTCTGGCCACACGCACTGGGGCCGGTGGGTCTGAGCCTGGGCCTGCTAAACAACAATGATGACGACAACAACAAAAATAGCTGGGCATTGTGGTGGGAGCCTGTAGTCCCGGCTACCTGGGAGGCTGAGGCAAGAGGATTGATCAAGTCCAAGAGTTTGAGGTTGCTGTGAGCTATGATGGCATGGTGCACTACTCAGGGCAACAGAGTGAGACTGTCTCAAAAAAAAAGAAATACAGGAACATGCCTCTACCAGTTTGTGACAAAGACAGGACTAAGAATCAACCAATTCTAACTCGATTCCCTACTTTTACATTATTCTTTCCATTTAGTCACATAGTTTCTGTATATGCTAAGTCCTATTTCAGCTGAGCATGCACACCTGTAATCCTAGTACTTTGAGAGACCAAGGTGAAAGGATTGCTTGGGGCCAGGAGATCAAGACCAGCCTGAGCAAGAGTGAGACCCGCCCCTCATCCTTGCAAAAATAAAAATAAATAACAAATTTTAAAAGTTAAGAAAAAATTTTCTCAATTATGTGGGTGAAGAGATGCTTCTAGAAAGAACACCACAATGGCCACTCAAGGAGAGCCTCAGATTCAGTTCAAACTAGTTTTGGTTGGTGACGGTGGTACTGGAAAAACTACATTTGCAAAATGTCATTTGATCAGTGAATTTGAGAAGTATGTAGCCATCTTAGGTGGTGAGGTCCATCCACGTGTTCCACACCAACAGAGGATCCATTAAGTTCACTGTATGGGATACAGCTGGCCAGGAGAAATCTGGTGGACTGAGAGATGGCTATTATATCCAAACCCAGTGTGCCATTGTAATGTTTGATGTAACATCAAGAGTTACTTAGAAGAATGTGCCAAACTGACATAGAGATCTGGTATGGAATGTAAAAACATCCCCATCGTGTCGTGTGGCAACGAAGTAGACATTAAGTAGACATAAGGGAAAATGAAGGCGAAATCTAACGTCTTCCCCCCAAAGAGTAATCTTCAGTACTCTGACATTTTTGCCCAAAGTAACTACAACTTTGAAAAGCCCTTCCTCTGACTTACTGCAAATCTCGCTGGCCACCCTAACTTGGAATTTGTTGCCATGCCTGCCCTTGGCCCGCCGGAGCCGTCCTGGACCCAGCTTTGGCAGCACAGTATGAGCAAGACTTAGAGGTTGCTCTCCCAGATGAGGATGATGACCCGTGAGAATGGAGTTGGAGCCCAGGATCACAAGTCTAGTTTTATATCCTGTGATGTCAGTGGTGCAGTGTGTGTGCCACTTTATTTTCTAGCTAAGAGGAACAGTTTCATCTGTAGGATACCAAAGGATATGAATGGGCCTAGGAGTGGATGTGGCGGTTTTAAAAACACTTCCTTTCTTTGGGCCTACATATTTAGCTGTTTTGGAAAGCAGTTGATTCATTCTCGAGTTCTGAATGTAAGACTGCTACAGTCACATCACAGTATGTAGTGATGAAATCTTAGTTGTTAATGTCATTTCCATTCCTTTTCGTTTAGAATCAGAATAAAGTTTTTATTTCAAATATAAAATTTTTTTGGATAAACTAAACAATTATACAAATACTGTACTAGAATTTTAACATGCTGATTTTATCCATTCATCATCTATCTGTCTGCCTGTCCATTTACGCATCCAATAACCACATCATGGTGCCAGGGTAAAGGATGTGAAAGCTAGCCCAGGCACGCTGGCTCATGCCTGCAAACTACTTAGGAGGCTGAGATGGGAGGATCCCTTGAGGCCAGGAGTTCAAGATCAGCATGGGCAACCGAGGCCCCATCTCAATGAAAAATAAATTTATTTATTTATTTTAGACAGCCTCAAGCTCCCCTGGGTAGAATGCCATGGCATCACAGCTCACAGCAACCTCCAACTCCTAGGCTCAAGGAGTCTCCTGCCTCCACCTCCCAAGTAGCTGGGATCACAGGTGCCCACCACAACACCTGGCTATTTTTTTTGCAGCCATGATTGTTGTTTGGGGCAG
>NW_003852542.1:715543-717508 GCF_000181295.1 Otolemur garnettii | reverse complement strand
CCTTAGCCACTTGAGCCACAGGCGCCAAGCCTGAAAAATAAATTTAAAGAAAGATAGGAGGCAGGCTCTAGGGCTAGGCTTGAACTTAAGAAGCTTGCCCTCTGGCTGCAACCGTAGCTCAGTGGGTAGGGTGCCAGCCACATACATCAAGGCTGGTGGGTTTGAACCTGGCCCTGGCCAGCTATAACAATGACAACTGCAATAACAACCAAAAAAATAGCCGGGCGTCTTGGCAGGCACCTCTAGTCCCAGCTACTTGGGAAGCTGAGGTGAGATAATCCCTTAAGCCCAAGAGGTTGAGGTTGAGGTTGCTGTGAGCTGTGACACCACGGAGAGTGAGACAAAGTGAGACTCTGCCTCAAAAAAAAAAAAAGCAGCAGCAGCTTGAAGCTTGCCCTCTAGTGGGAAAAGGTAGGCTTAGCAATTACAGACATAAATGAGTGCCTATTAATTTGTCTTAAAGGATGTCTTTGAAGATGAAGGTGAAGATGAAGGCTGAGGAGATGGGGTATTAGGTAAGGGATTGTAGCGAGGACATTTAGGCTCGGGCACCAGCTCTTGCAAAACCATGACAACTTGTCAGAATGTAATATGCTAGAGAAAGTTTGGGAGGCTGACTCTACTTGGGGTTTATTTAGGTGGTGAGTGTGCTGGTGGGGGAGATGATCAGCTAAAGGATGATGATCAGCTAAAGGATGATGATCAGCTAAAGGATGATGATCAGCTCATGGCAAGCTCCTGCAGGCCTTGTTAAGAAACTTGGACTTTACCCTGATAACTGCAAGGTGCATCAGAAGATTTAAACAGTAACAACATGATAATATATTTTATGATTATTCTGATAGCTATAGAAGAAAGTTAAAATTGAAAAAAGGGAAGTCTTGGAGCTATTACAATAACCTAGAATTGACAAATATCTACACTGGGCAGCATGTTGGACATAAAGAAAAGAGGCTGGGGCTGGGCACAGTGGCTCACGCCTATAATCTTAGCACTCTGGGAGGCCAAGGTGGGCAGATTGTTTGAGCTCAGTTCCAGACCAACCTGAAGAAGAGTGAGACCCTGTCTCTATGAAAAATAGAAAAATGAGCTGGGCATTGTGGTGGGCACCTATAGTTCCAGCTATTGGGAGGCTGAGGCAAGAAGATCACCTGAGTCCAGGAGTTTTAGGTTGCTGTGAGCTGTGACACCATGGCGGTCTACTGAGGACAACAGAGTGAGACTCTTGACTCAAAAAAAAAAAAAAAAAGGCTCAGTCTGAGTATTACAGAGGATGTAGATCTTATATGTGTGTAGAATGAGATTTATGGGAAATAATGAAAAAAGGGGCTATTCCTAGAACACTGGCTTGGCATTTGTAAATTCATTCATTGCAAATGGTTCTTGCTTGTTGGTTGCTTAAATCTATCATCTTCAGGGAAATGATAATATTTAACTAGAAGAGACTTGTAAATCAGCCTTTGCTTATTTCTTATAAAATATCCAGAATGAAAATTGCCTATAAAAATATTTTAATTTTGGCTCAGTGCCTGTAGCACAGTGGTTACAGCACTAACCACATACACCGAGGGTGGTGGGTTCAAACCTGGCCCAGGCCAGCTAAACAACTGCAACCAAAAAAAAGCTGGGCATTGTGGCAGGCAGCTGTAGTCCCAGCTACTTAGGAGGCTGAGGCAAGAGAATTGCTTAAGCCCAAGAGTTTGAGGTTGCTGTAAACTGTGACACCATGGCACTCCACCGCAGGTGATAGAGTAAGACTCTGTCTCAAAAAAAAAAATTAATTTCAGCTTCCCCCCATGCTTTGCTACCTTGCTCACTCACAGATTGTGTCCCTGACACTAGCAGGTGGTGTGTGCCAACCCATTTTAATATTTTATAGATTGTTTAAGGTGCTTATCTGATTGTCTGATGCTCCCAGGCCATAAATTATTTTTGACACTTCAGAATTGGTTTCTTCGGCTCGGC
>NW_003852542.1:712124-714084 GCF_000181295.1 Otolemur garnettii | reverse complement strand
GGTTTGGATGTTTGGCCCCTCCAAATCCCAGGTTGAAATTTAATTCCCAGTGTTGGAGGGGAGGAGCAGGGAGAGGTGTTTAGGTCACAGGGGCAGGTCCCTCATGAGTAGTTTTGTGCCCTCCCCTCACTACTAAGTGAGTTCTTACACTAGTAGTTCACAGGAGAGCTGTTGTTTACGGGAAGCTGGCACCATCTCCTCCCTCCCTCTCTCTCCCTCTCCTGCTCCCCTTTTATGTCTCCTTGAAGCTCTCACCAGAAGCAGGTGCCGGTGCCATGCTTCTTGTACAGCTTGCAGAACCGTGAGCCAAATAAACCACTTTTCTTTATAAATTACCCACCCTCAGATATGCCTTTGTAACAACACCAAACAGACTAATGTACCTTGTAGCTTAAATAAAAAGAAGAAGAGGGCAGCGCCTGTGGCTCAGTGAGTAGGGCGCCAGCCCCATATACGAGGGTGGTGGGTTAGAACCCGGCCCCAGTCAAATTGCAGCAACAACAACAACAACAATAAATAAATAAATAAAAAGAAGAGGTTCAAACTAAGGCAAATCCACTACTTCCCCCACTCCCAGCCCCCAGTGGTTCTGAATGTGCATATTTCCCACTTTGAGCTCATTAAAGGGAAGCTCAGAGGGGGAGGGAGGGACAGTGGAAGGCTCTGCAGCACCCTGGGACCAGAGGGAAAGTCCCTCTGAGGCTGGCACCAACCGAGAGGAGGCCAAGTTGACATGGATATGATCTTACCTTTGGAAATCGAGATCTAAGCTGAACTGGAGACAATTTGGTTCAGGGACTCGGTCAATTCCTTTAAGGCTGGGGCCAGTTCAAACTGAATTTTCTGTCATCTACAAGTGAGAGATTTCCTAACTTAAAGGCCTCCCTGGGAGGGGCTTCTTGCCAGGGAAAGTCAAAGCCAGTAAGAACTGAAGTGGAGCCCGGGGGAAAGAGGCTTGAAACCTACCCATGAAACCTACTGGATCTGGGCAAAAGGAATCCTTTTTAGGGAGCAGGTTCACCTGTTACCCCATTAGGGTGGGTGGGGGAAGTGCAGGGAGGCAAAGCCCCTGGGGAAATGAGGAAAGGCAGCTTTACCTCACGGAGGGAAAGACTCAGGGAAGCAGCTCTGGTTCCTCAACAAAAGAGGCTCAGTGACGAGGCTCTCACTTGTAGTCCTAACTACAAGTCCTCACTTGTAGTCCCAGGAAGTGGGAGGACTGCTTGAAGCTAGGAATTCGAGACAAGCCTGGGCAACATAGTAAGATCCCTATCTATATGAACTTTAGCTAGACGCAGTGTTGTATAGTCCTAGCCTCTTGGGAGGCTGAGGCAGGAGGATCACTTGAGCCTAGGATTTCAAGGTTACAGTGAGTTATGATATCAGCACTGCACTGCAGCCAAAAAAAACGAAAGAAAGCAGCAGACCCTCTCCCCAGAGTCTGCAACTCAGGCCCAGAAACAGGTCTTGGAGAGATGCTGGGGTCTGGGATGGGTGGAAACTACTTGAGAGTCTCTTGAAGGACACTCCTCCAGAACTACTTCAACCAAAGCCCGTGGGGCTTTACTTTCTGCCACACTTCACTCTCTGATTTTTGGTATACAGTGAACTTCGCTAAATAAATCTTTCCTTTGGACATCTCTGTCCTTCTCAGATCCTGCACTATAGAGGACTTAAAGCTTCATATTTCTAACTACTGGTCTATAGCCATGAAGGGTTGTGAAATCAATTTAGTATCTTAGTTTTTTTGTGCTCGTATAACAAAATACCACAGATTGGGTAATTAACAAAGAACAGAAACTTATTTCCTCACAGTTCTGGAGGCTGGGAAGTTGAAGATCAAAGGGCCAGCATCTGTCAGAGAGCCTGCAGAGAGGGCCAAACTTGCCTTTTATACCAGCATCAATCCCACCCATGAAGGCAGAGCCCTCATAGCCTAATAATCTCTCTCTCTCTCTCT
>NW_003852542.1:704190-711515 GCF_000181295.1 Otolemur garnettii | reverse complement strand
GAGTGGGTTTGAACCACCCTCGGTATATGGGGCTGGCGCCCTACTCACTGAGCCACAGGCACCACCCGCCACTTCTTAATACTGTTGGTAAGGCAACTAAATTTCAACATGACTTTTGGAGGAGACAAACATTCAGACCATAGCAGTGCATCTCAACTAACATTTTGGAGAAAAAAATAGAAAATACCAACATATTACATATAATAAGAGTAAGCGTTTTCACAAATTTTTCTTTTCAGAGTTGTGTAGAATGTCGTACTTGTGGGGTGTAGGTCAAATTGAATTCATTTGGCAGGCTCAGTGCCTATAGTTAAGCAACTAGGGTACCAGCCACATACACCACACCTTTGAAGTGTGGAGGAACAGAATCATTTTCCCTGGAAGATGCCCTCACCATGCAACAGAGGCACTGGACTCAGCCTGAGTTTCAAAACAGCCTGCACTTGCCTGTATTCCTGGTAGCCACAGCAGCACCCAGCATGTAGTAAATGCCCCGTAAATGTTTGTTGAAAGAGATGATGTGACTAAGTAAAAACTTTCTGTTTAGGCTAAATAGATTGAGAGGAAAAAGAGAACAAGAAAACATTTGTTCCCTATGGGAACAAGCAAGGGGAGATTTCATTAGGGAGAGAGAACAATTGACTTAATAATGGGAAGAAATATGTGTTAAATTTTGTGCGGTGCCTGCTAAATTAGGGTCTTACCTGGTAGTGATGGTATTTGTTTTCCCAAGCATATTGCATGAGCCAATCTTGGCCGGTAGGCATATTTGAAAGAACAATCCTAGTGGATAGTATAGATTTGGGACAAATTTGTTCATTTCAAAGACTTCTAGAGTAAAAGTTAAAGGTATGCAGGCGACACCTGTAGCACAGTGGTTAATGAGCCAGCCACATACACTGAGGCTGGCGGGTTCAAACCTGGCTTGGGCCAGCTAAACAATGACAACTGCAACAAAACATAGCCAGGCTTTGTGGCGGGTGCCTGTAGTCCCAGCTACTTGGGAGGCTAAGGCAAGAGAATCACTTAAGCTGAAGATTTTGAGGTTGCTGTGAGCTGTGACACCATAGCACTTTACCAAGGGCAACATAAGTGAGACTGTGTCTCAAAAAAAAAAAAAAATTAAAGGTATTTATATATGTAGAGTGCAGAACTGACTAGATATTTGGTTTCAGGTGGCTACATAAGGAGACGACACAAAGTTACATAGTGGGATAATAATAGGACATGTGCAAAAAGTAGGAAAAACTTATCTAGGAAATCTACCAGCTGTACACCATCTCTGAAAAGTAGAAGCTTAGAGCATCGAAAAATCCTGAGCATGGCTTTTGTCATTTAATAGCAGGAAGTACACCTGTCAACCAGGAGGAGCGAACCCCTTAACCAAGAGGAGTGAATAGAGTTTTCTTGGGCCCTGAGATCTGAGGGAATTTGTTACAGAGGCCCTTGTTTGAAAACCCTGAACAATGGTGTAAGGACCCTTCTGCTGTAGCTTTTTTTTTTTTAATGCAGAGACATTCTCAGTATGACTATCTCCTAAATCAAAACTTAAGGCAAGATCATCTTTTCCTTTTTCTCATTGGTTGGTGAGACTTGATGCAAATAAATAACACCTACTCAGTCCATTTTGCATGGAACTGAGGGACCCTGGGAGGATGACACCAACAAGTGCTCCACACGGAGAGACAAGGGTGCGACCCTTCCCAACAATCCTCACATGCATTTATTGAAATCTCAGGCATGAGAAAATATAGCACAGCGGCAAACTTCAAAGAGAGAGTAGAGGTTAAAAGATAAGGAGTTTATCTTTAACTGCATGATCGAACTCTTAACACGTTCTGTTTACTGCACTCTGCCTTGCCCTTTTCTTAACACTGTTAAACGTGACTTAGGGCTGAGACAGTATACTGTGTCTAGTTAGGGTTGTTTTTCATATGCAGGACCAGGAGTGACGCTTGGCTTTTACTCAGATCACTCTGTCCTTAATGCCTGGCACCTTTAACACTATGCTCTATCTTCCGGTTTTTTTTGGGGGATTTTTTTTCGTTCGGTTTGCCCCGGGGACCGTTGCGTTAATTAACCACCTCCAGTATTCCGCTGGCTCAAAACAGGGGCTTATTGCTTGTTCATGCTACCTGTAGGCGGCAGGGGGCGCTGCTTATCGCAGTCACTCAGGAACTTAGGGTAATGTCCCATTATCTAGGACTTTGCAGGTCCTTGTTCCAAAGGGAAAAATGCTCCAGCGGGGTCTCACGCCAACAAGTGAATGTACCAATGAGAAGATGACAGTTCTATTTACAACTCACTGGCTAGATACAGTCACATAGCCGCATGGAGCCTCTAGGGAAGGAAGTACAATCCCACTATGTTCTTGGAAGAAGAAAAATTATGAGGTATTTGTTTAACAGCACTGAAGAGTTTCATAGCTTCTGAGTGCCAGTCTAAAGCGAGGGGGCGGCCGTGGGAATTAGAGAATGCAGAAGCTGTGAATAATTTGCCTCTCTCGTCTCCCTGTAGTAATTGACTCTTCTATAGTCATTACCCTCCTGTTTTCCTCTTCCTTCCCTTCCTCCTGGCTGAGTTTTCTGCATGTGGCACTCTCAGCTTGCAGCTATGACCTGAAGTAGCCCTCTCCCGCAGACCCAATCCCTGGTACTTGGGTGGAGGGAGATAAGCTGGCTTTAAGTCAACTTAGTCTATATTTAGGAAGGTAAGTTTGTTGAGAAAAAAAAATCACAACTCTTGTCCTTAAAAATATGGCTCAGTGCCTGTAGCACAGTGGTTAGGCACTGACCACATACACCAAGGCTGGCATGTTCTAACCTGACCCTGGCCAGCTAAACAACAATGACAACTGCAACAACAACAACCAAAAAAATAGCCTGGTGCTGTGGCAGGTGCCTGTAGTCCCAGTTACTTGGGAGGCTGAGGCAAGAGAATCGCTCAAGCCCAAGAGTTTGAGGTTGCTGTGAGCTGTGATGCCACTGCACTCTACCAAGGGCAACATAGTGAGACTCTGTCTCAAAAAAAAAAAATCGAGTATAAATGATTCATGTCATTTAGCGTCAATCTCAACTCCTCTGGTCCTGTTTTCTCAGTGGTAAAATAAGAAGACTGGGCTAAATCAGTGATGTTCAACATGGGTACACAGTAGAATCATCTAGATATCTTCCAAATTACCAAAGCTGGAATTCTTTCCCTAGATGAATCCTGTTAATATTTCTTATAGCAGAGCCCTGGCATGATGCTTTAGAACTCCTCTAGGTGATTCAGATATGCAGCCAGGGTTGAAAACCCCTGACTACAGGGTGTCTCAAAGGTCACCCGTAAAGTCTTCATACAGTAGGAAAATAGGAAATTACATCTAAATGTACCTTTATTTACAAAATATTCATCACAAAATTTTACAATATATTTACAAAATACTCCCTAATTCTTGGCCACCTCTTTGCAAAATTTTGTAATGAATATTTTGTAAATAGAGGTACATTTAGCCACAATTTCCCATTTTCCTGATGTGTGACTTTATGGCTGATCTTTGGGACACTCTGTAGATCATCTCCAAGCTCTTGAGATTTTTCTCCTCTACTTGAGAGATAACTGTATTTGAAACAATGTGAATAATGAATATTAGTTTATCACATGAAATATACTCAGAACACTTGAAGAAAAGCTATTTTTTTTTTTTTTGAGACAGGGTCTTATTTTGTTTCCCTCAGTAGAGTACTGTGGCATCATAGCTCACAGCAACCTCAAACTCTTGGGCACAAGTGATTCTCTTGCCTCAGCCTACCAAGTAGCTGGGGTTATAGGTATCTGCTCAAAGGCCCAACTATTTTTTAGAGATGGGGTTTCTTTGTTGCTCAGGCTGATCTCAAACTCCTGAGCTCAGGCAATCCACCTGCCTCAGCCTCCCAGAGTGTTGGGATTACTGGTGTAAGCCACTGTGCCTAGCAAGAAAAGCTGTCCTTTGCCTGCTAAAAGTGTTTTAGGTGACCGGGAGGAGGGTATAGAGAAACCATCATCTCTGTCTACTTTTGAGATTTTCTTCTGAGTCAAGCAGTGAGACTTCCCAATTTCTAAGTTTCTTATTATCAAAAAGAGTTGCAGACTGGGGGGAAATGTTGCTTTTTGAAAAAAGTCAATCTTTAGGAATTAAACTGCTCTTAAGACAATGTTAGTGAAATGTCACAGTCTTACCCATACAACTGCCTGGGGACTTGTAGCAGATTCTAGGTTCTCAGGATATTCTAACAATGTCCCTTATCCCACATGCCCTTCTTACAATGTCACAGTCCCTTCAGTGAATGGTGGGGTCATCTTCCCTTGAAGTGGGATGGACTCTTATGACTGTTTCCACCAAGAAAGTGCAATGGCAGTGACACTATGTGATCTCCATAGCTGAATCATAAAAATGTCATCCCCTTCCATCTTGCTCCCTTGGCATGCTTATTCTTGGAACCCAGCCACCATGCTTTGAGGAAGCCCAAGTGAGAACATGAAGAGGCCACATGAAGGGGTTCTAACTGTGTAGGTCAGCATCAAGTGCCAGATACGTGAGTAGAGGAGTCTTTAGATGGTTACAGCCTTCAGTCATATTATGAATTCTTCTGAGCCAAGGCCAAAGGTATTGCAGGGGCAAATAGGGGATGCTTTCCCTCGGCTCTCTGAAGGTTCCCTGGAAATGAACTTATAGCAGTCAGATTAATAGGAGTAAAGGGCGTATAACTTTATTAACATAAACAAGCAAAAGTCACAAGATAGTGATTACCTAATAACTCGGCGAGGTCCAAATGCTTATATTCCCTTCTTCACAGAGAAGGGGGAAATGGAAGAATATAGGTAATTTTAAGGGGTAGTAAATGATTTTCAGGAGAATTGAATAGACTGAGAATACAGATATTAGCTTGTACAACTTGGAATTTGAATGAGTCCCAGAGATGGACAATATCTTGTAACAAAGTCTATCCAGGTGTGGTTACATTCTTCAGTCTTCTTTCCTGTGATAGATAATAAATTTTCAGGGAAAGGATGGAAGGGAATTGTTTTCTCCTGGGTAGTCCAGTCTTAAGGCAGAGAAGGAAATTTGAGAGAAAAATTCCACCTTGCAGTGACTGGCAGAGGTGGGGGAACACAAAAGTTCAGAAGGTCCTTGGTTCTGAAGCAGCTTCTAAGACCTCCTGTTTTATCTTTTTTTTTTTTTTTTTTTGAGACAGAGTCTCACTTTGTTGCCCTGGGTAGAGTGCCATGGCATCATAGCTCACAGCAACATCCAACTCTTGGACTCAAGTGATTCTCTTGCCTCAGCCTCCCAAGTAGCTGGAACTACAGGCGCCTGCCATAATGCTGGCTATTTTTAGAGGTCTCTTGCTTTTGCTCAGGCTGGTCTTGAACCTGTGAGCTCAGGGCAATCCACCTGCCTTGGCCTCCCAGAGTGCTAGAATTATAGGCGTGAGCCACTGCGCCCAGCCTAAGACCTCCTGTTTTAGTTCCAAGTGCTCCAAACACCATATTTGGGGGTGATGGTGGTGTGTGTGTTTCATTTTCTGAACTTCAACAACATGCTGGGATGATGATAAGATACATTCACTCTGCCTTTTCAAATTCCTCCTTGAGCAACACAAAATGGTTGCTGTTTCCTGAACCTAACTTTGAGGTGGTGTGACAAAATAAAAATACTCATATATCTGATCTCTACCCCATGTTTCCTGGCACATACTCCTATAATCCTCATAATGGTCTAAGTGATAAGTGTTTTTTATACACTAGGTGATGACTGAGGGCTCCTCGACAGTCTCAGGATGGGGCTGGGTGTCAACCAAACATGTGATTGGGGGTTGGAACTTTTAACCCCACCCCTGACCTCCAGGAAAAAGAGAGGAGCTGAAGGTTGAGTTAGTGATGACTAATGGCCAATGACTTAATCAATCATGCCCATTCCATGAAGCCTCCATATACATCCCAGAGATCTGGGTTCAGAGAGCTTCAGGGTTGCTGAACACAACCAGATTTGGAAGGGCGGTTCACCCCAATCCATGGGAACAGAAGCTCCTAAACTTGGGACCCTTCCAGACCATTCCCTGGGTGTCTCTTCATTTGGAGACATTTATCTTTCATGATAAATCAATAATAGTAACTAAACCTTTCCTGGGCTCTAGTAAGCTGAGCAGGGGATTGGAGGAACTTCCTAGTTAAACCTAAGTGAGATAGAAGGTTCTCAGATTACATGAGTAATCTGAGAACCTTCAACTTGTGATTGCATTTGAAGTGAGGCATAGTCTTGTGGGACTGAGCCCCTGACCTGTGGGGTCTGCACTAACTCTGGTTAGGGCCATAATTGAATTGAACTGGAGGACACTTAGTTGGTGTCTGCAGAGAATTGGTGTGGGTTAAACTCCCACGTATTTAGTGTCAGAGACAAGGTGTTCTGGACTGCTGCAAGTGAAAACATGGAGAAAAACAGTTGGGTTTTTATACACAAGTGGTATAGAGTGTCAACCTAAATTAATACACAGAGGCTTGTTAGCTCATGCTGGTAATCCTAGCACTCTGGGAGGCTGAGGTGGGAGGATTACTTGAGCTTACGAGTTTGAGAGCCTGAGAAAGAGCAAGACTTCATCTCTGCTAAAAATAGAAAACTACCTGGCCATTGTGGTAGTGCCTATAGTCCTAGCTACTTGGGAGGGCAAGGCAAAAAGATTGCTTGAGCCTAAGAGTTTGAGATTGCTGTGAACTATGACAATATCACAGTACCCTGGCCTGGGCAACAGCATGAGACTGTCTGAATAAACAAACAAACAAACAAACAAACAAAGTAAAGCTCTCTAAAATAAAATGATATTTATTTGTGAATTGGCATTGCAATGGGAATACACATGCCAGAGTAAACCATGTGCATATTTAGGGAGCTAAGGGAAGACAAGGTTTTTAAAAAGAAAATAAGGAGAATTATAAAATGTTTTGAGGTAATTGTCCTTAGCAGCAAGGATCAATACTAAGGGTGTCACCTGTCTGAGGTCAGATAGGCAGTTGCTGGGTTAGGGTTTGCCTTGAAGAAGTGTTTTTTTTTTTTGAGTGAAGTTGCAGTGGACTTAGTGCAAGGTTGTGGCTGTTATAGAATATTTTGTGATAGTTCTTGTTATCAAGAGTTTGTGCTTGAGAACCCTGATTTCACGACCAGCTTTGTTTTTTTTTTCTAGAGAAAGAGTCTCACTATGTTGCCCTTGGTAGAGTGCAGTGGCATCACAGCTCACAGCAACCAGCCTCCCAAGTTGCTGGGACAATAGGAGCATGCCAAAATGCCTGGGGATATATATATATATATA
>NW_003852542.1:695512-700078 GCF_000181295.1 Otolemur garnettii | reverse complement strand
CAGAATATAATTTTAAAGAATTTACTTGAGACAATATGAGGAGAGCTCCCTCTCCACAAGATGAGGAAGACTCAGACCCTTGGATATGATCCCCATTTGGCCTTTGTAACAAGCAATGTTTTTCTTTTTCTTTTTTTTTTTTGAGACAGAGTCTCAAGCAATTGCCCTGAGTTAGAGGGCCATGGGGTCATAGCTCACAGCAACTTCCAACTCTTGGGTTCAAGCAATCTTCTTGCCTCAGTTTTTCTAGTTTTAGTGGAGAAGGGGTCTTGCTTTTGCTCAGGCTGGTCTGGAACTCCTCAGCTAAAGCAATCCACCCGACTCAGCCTCCCAGAGTGCTAGGATTACAAGCGTCAGCCACTGCGCCCGGCTGACAAACAGGCTTTTAAAGACAGAGGAAGGACAAGAAGTGGGCTCATATTGAAGTTGTGTGTCAGGAATTATCATTGGTTTGCAGAAATAACATTGATTAGTCATTGGCCAGAACTTGTTCTTTGTATCATAAATTCCAGAACTATGAAGATCATGGTGAGGGTCACATTGTGAAACTACAGAGAAGGAAAGAAAGAACAAGATGCCTTTAAACAATTGCCCCTGGGCACGAGGTGGGGGAATGACTGAAATATCATACTTTTGTCTCACTGGGTCTGATAAATTTTACATTCCTTACATTCCTCAGAGCGCGCTGAGTTATTTTTCTTAGGGATAACACGGTGACCAGACAGAATAGAATGATGTGATGGGAGGAGAGAGAGTGGGGCTGAGGATTGGGGGAGTGGTACTTTATTTATAAATTAGAGAAGACCTTCGGGCCTAAGACCTGAATGAAACAAAAGAGCTACCGTAGCCTTGTGGCTTGTAGGGGTGAAGGGAGAATTTCCCCCTACATCTTCTGAAGTTCATTGAAAATCAACTGACAGAAGGCAGAGTGATAGAAGAAAAGCCATATACATTTATTTGATCATAGTTTTACGTGACACAGCACCTTGAAAATGGACATCCAAAGACACAGGTGAAACTGTTCATTTTAGTGTTTAGGTTCAACAAATTATAGATAGCTGCATAGAAATCTGATTAGAACAAGAACAGTCAAACAAACGTTCTGATCTTAATAGACTTGAGAGGGGAAACTCAGCAAGGTCTGTCTGCTCTGATTGTTCTTGGCCTCTCTGTAGTGTTTATTAATTCTGGGTCCAGGGCAGGACCTGTCTAGAATGAGGGTCTTGGCGGCCAACCAGGGACAGCAAAGGCACTGTGTTGGGAGCCATGCCTCTCTTTGATATACAGAAAAGGCTGGGCCTTAATTTAGATCACAGGTTGACAGTCCAAAGTGCTGAACAACCCTACAGGAGTCCTGCCCAATGCCATGCTTTTGAAAAAGAATGGATAGAATGTGCACATGAAATTGGTGCTATCTGGGCAGAGAAAGAGTGCAAGATAGAATTTGATGATTTCGTAGAATGTATAACTCAGCTGAAAATGATTCAACGCTTAAACTCCATCAAGAAACAGCGGGATGGGCAGTGCCTGTGGCTCAGTGGGTGGGGCACCAGTCCCATATACTGAGGGTGGCAGGTTTGAATCCGGCCCCATCCAAACTGCAACAAAAAACAGCTGGGCATTGTGGCAGGCACCTGTGGTTCCAGCTACTTAGGAGACTGATGCAAGAGAATCACCTAAGCCCAGGAGTAGAGGTTGCTATGAGCTGTGATGCTACAGAGGGCGATAAAGTAGGACTCTGTCTCTATTAAAAAAGAAAAAAAGAAAGAAAGAAAGAAACAGCAGGATAAGCTAATACAGGAAGGGAAGTGTACCCCTCTGCCTCACCCCTTGGGCCAGGAGGAACAGAGAGCAGCAGCTCTCTGCCCTGAACAGAGAGCAGCAGCTGATGGCTTGAGGCTGATTTTCATTGTCCACTAGAAAGTTTGTTTACTGAAAACTTCTTTATCAAAGTATGTAAAAATGAAGGATTGCTCCATCTTGTTTAAAAAAAAAATAGAATGGTGGTCTTATGACCTACAATCAGACAAAGAAGGTCAGAAGTTTCTTCACAGCAAATTTCTTGCGGGAAAGTTAAGAGTAATATTTTTCGGTTTTATGGCTGGCGCTGGGGAAAGGTGTTCTGGTTTCTATGCTCTGCCTCAGGGAAGAGGGATTCTACGGCTAACTTGGGGGCAGAATCGTGAGCCAGAGACAGAAGGGCAGAAGGTCATAGAGAGTCTTCTTTCAGAGGCCTTCACTTTGTAATATCATTTTCTGAGCTCCAACAAGGTCCACGGATAAAACATGCAGTTGTTACTACTGTAATCTATAAAGAAAAGGCTTTTTATTAGATTATAAAGTAGATTGATCTCAACTTTGTGAGACCCTGAGGGCATTTCATCATCCAAAACCTGGGCCTGTCCCTTCATTTAGTCCTTCCTCACTCACAGCTTTCCCCCCTTAACCATTTTGTCTTAGTATTTGTTACTATTACTTGTGATTTTAAAGAGAAAAGCCATTATGTGTAGTTTATATAAAGTTCAGGGGTATATTGGGGGTGGTGTGGGAAAAGTAATAAATCCACACCTGGGCGGTGCCTGTGGCTCAGTGGGTAGGGCGGCAGCTACCCTCAGGTGGAGGGTTCGAACTTGACCCCGGCCAAACTGCAACAACAACGACAACAACAACAAAAAAAAACAAAAACAAATTCCTACCTAGGTGATTCTGAGGTTAAAGATTTTTTTTTTTTTTTATAAGAGACAAGAGTCTTACATTATCGCCCTTGGTACAGTGCTTTGGTGTCACAGCTCACAGCAGTCTCCAGTTCCTGGGTTTAGGTGAGATTGCCTCAGACTCCCGAGTGGCTAGAACTACAGGTGCCCGCCACAATGCCCGGCTATTTTTTTGTTGCAGTTTGGCTGGGGTCAGGTTTGAACCTGACACTCTCTATATGGGGCAGGTACCCTATCCACTGAGCCACAGGTACTGCCCTGAGGTTAAGATTTGGTCCTATAATCATTGAAGGTTTGCATTCCAGCTTCACTTACAATAAGTGTGACCTTGAGTAAGTAAGGATTTCTTTTGTGCCAAAGGGGATTGAGAGGTTCTGGCATAGAACTGGAGTGAGGGTCTCCAAGACAGGAGAGGAGGAGGCCAGTCCAGAGACAAGGAAAGACTTCAATAGAGGGGGGGAAAGGAAGCAGAGTGTCAGCTTAGAAAGTGGCAAAAGGGTTTTATTAGCCTCTTCAGTATAGCTGGAATGAGGCGGTGAGCCCTTAAGTAAACCTGAGGCTCCATAAGGGTATGGGTGTATCCTTAGGATAATGAGCCAGGTTACGGGTAGGATGTTTCCAGAAACGCTGGCTTTGAATCCAGGCATTCCAGGAATCTGGTAGAGGATTTTTCATTTCTCACCTGATTTTTTTTTTAAGTGTTTGCACTCCTGTCAGAGTTATGAGAATTCCTTTTCCACAGGGATAATAGTACCCACTTCTTATAGTTAGGATTAAATGTGATAATTTCTGCAAAGCATTTAGCATGGTGACTGACACTATTATCAATAATGTGCTGGAAAAAGTTACACAGGAACATGATGCTTATAGATTGTTCAGGGGGACAGAGTCTCACTCTGTTGCCCAGGCTAGAGTGCCATGACATCAGCCTAGCTCACAGCAACCTCTAACTCCTGGGTTCAAGTGATCCTCCTGCCTCAGTCTCCCCAGAAGTTGGGACTACAGGCATCTGTCACAACACCCTGCTAGTTTTCCCATTTTGTTTGTTTGTTTGTTTGTATTTTATAAGAGACATGGGCGGGGGGGGGTGTCTCTCTTCCTCTAGCTGGTCTCAAATTCCTGAGCTCAAAGGAACCTCCCATCTTGGTTTCCCTGAGTGCTAGGATTATAGTCATGAGCCGCACTTCAACTGGCCATTATGCTTGAAATGTTACTGGGTGAAGTTTCTAAGAGCCACCTATCACTGTCAGCCAATATGCAGAGATGGGAATAGGTCTACCAAACTTTGTCAGAAGGCCAGCAATTCTGGAGAACAGTGAGAGTAGCCTCTCCAAGACTATTCTGTCCTTTCATTTCCAAAATTACAGTTTTATACATAAAAGTTCAAAGCAAAGACCACATTAACCCTTATTTCTAATAACAACATAACTCAGTGACCTAGTATAACATTCCAATCCAAAAGTTAATCTAAATCAATCAGCCTAAACTACTCAAGATAGGCATCTTTAGGGTGGGTGCTACATTTACAAAGCACTTAAGAACGGGAGACAGGAGGTAAGGGTCACTTAGTACCTAAACGGACCAGACCGGCTATGTCATGTTGGCAGGAGCCTGACTGACTCCATCTTATTTCCACTATCGGTGCTTTCAATACTTTGCACACAGCAAAGAAGGCCCAAAGTTTTTTGGTGGTGGTTGTTTTTTTAGACAGAGCCTCATTCTCGGTACAGTGGGAGTGACCTCATAGCTCACAGCATCCTCAAATTCTTGGGCTCAAAAGATCCTCTTACTTCAGGAGTAACGGAGACTATAGGCACCCGCCATGATGCCCAGTTTGTTTTTCTATTTTATT
>NW_003852542.1:689640-695290 GCF_000181295.1 Otolemur garnettii | reverse complement strand
CGTGTACGTGGTGTACGTGGCTGGGGCCTTAGCCACTTGAGCCACAGGCGCCAAGCCTTGTTTTTCTATTTTTAGTAGACCAGTCTCAGTTTTGCTCAGGCTGGAGCTCCTAAGTTCAGGCAATTCACCTGCCTTGACCTCCCAGACTGTTAGATTACAGGCATGGGGCTGGCCCCCAGTGTGAGTTTGGAGAGGAGTTCATCAGCAGACAGAAGGGATTCCACTAACATGGACGAGAAACACAAAGTCTATTGTTTTTATAGACCTGCAAGTGGTTGGTTGGCTGGGGTCACCATTGATATTCTTGCCTGTAAAATGGGGACAATAATTTCTCCTCTCGGCTAGGCGCCTGGAGCTCAGCCGCTAGGGCGCCAGCCACATACACCAGAGCTGGTGGGTTCGAATCCAGCCTGGGCCTGCCAAACAACAACTACAACCAAAAAACAGCTGGGCGTTGTGGCAGGCTACTCGATGTAGTCCCAGCTAATTGGATGGCTGAGGCAAGAGACCCTCTTAAAACCAAGGGTTTGAGGTTGCTGTGAGCTGTGAGACTATAGCACTCTACTGAGGGTGACAGCTTGAGACTGTCTCAAAAAAAAAAAAATTCCTGAATTCCTCCTCTCTTACTATTCTGGACGTCAAGCAAAGACCACCTGGGACAGAAGAATGTCTTAAGGAAGGGGGTTTATCCACCTGTGGTTTGGGGCCTGTGGGGATGTCTAGGAGGGATTTCGCTGGAGGCGCAGGTTCATGTTCCTGGGGAGTGGTCACCCCATAAGGGCCCTAATATCTTTAAAACAGTCACTGTCCTGAGGTCTCATCCAAGACCACATTCTTAATGCTGGGAAAAAAACAACAGGGTCAGGTCTAATATCCCTTTCTTGGATGCGCAGGAGGGCGGAAGTCACTGGGGTTGACCTAACTAACTGGGCACAACCCCACCACCGCTGAGCAGACAGTGGACTCAAAGATCCTCCCGCGGCCACTTGTTCTTACCCAGCAACGCTCCGGAACCCGTCGCAGGGATGTGCGGTCTGGTCGCTGGGCATTGTGGGGATGGTAGTCCATGTTGGGGGTGAGGCTATGAGCCGCGGAGCCATAGAACTACATTTCCCAGCAAGGCCGGTGCAACAGAGCGCGCCGGCCGTGTGCATGCGTGATTAGACTTCCGGGCGAGCTGGGGGCGGGACCGCGGCGGAGGCTGGAGGTAGGCGTCGGGATGCAGCGCCCCGGGCCCTTCAGCACCCTCTACGGGCGGGTCCTGGCCCCGCTGCCCGGGCGGGCCGGGGGCGCGGCCTCCGGGGGAGGCGGGAACAGCTGGGGCCTCCCGGGTTCGCACGTGCGGCTGCCAGGGCGTGCACAGTCTGGGACCCGCGACGGTACTGGAAGCGCAAGTACCAGCGGCGGGGACTCCGACAGCGTCTGCCCGGCCCTCTCCACGATGTCCAAGGCCGAAGAGGCCAAGAAGCTGGCTGGCCGTGCGGCGGTGGAGAACCACGTGAGGGTGAGCACCTTGGGGCGTGGGGCTCCTGTTGCTTGTCTGGATACATTCGGCGCGCGCTTAGTTTCTGGCAGCGAGGGGTATGAGAATGGAGGGGGTGTGGACTTTACTGGACTTTAGAACCCTCTTCCCTACTCCTTAGACCCCTCTTCCTTACTCCTTAAAGGCCTTTCAGATGTAGGATCGGTTGGGGGAGAGTACCCTAAAAGCTGAGCTTTCTAGAGACTCCTCGTTTGGCTGAAACAGTTTGCAAAGTGGAGTATGGAAGTGTTAGACGTTTAGAGTAGGGTTAGAGGCACCTGCCTTGTGGCTTCCTTATCAACAAATGGGAAATGGTGAGCACGGGGGCTGCCGAGATGTCTTTACTTCTCCTTACTGCTCCAGGAAGCCGGCCCTGAGCGGGTTTGCTAAGTGCTTTGAAATTTCACTCCAACTAGGTTCTTAGCTACGTGCACACTGGCAGAAGGAAGGACAGACCCTGGACTTTAAAAGCTCCTTCCTTTGATAGGGCTGGGTGGGTACTTGAAGTCTGGAGAATGTTTTTAATGTGGGGCTGCAGAGATGTTTAGCAGTTACTCAGTGAGGTGGTGGTCTCCACTTATTAAGTGACGGGTGCGGTGCATTTAGCGGTGTCTTTTAACCCAAGTGGGTTTGCTGTCACCAATGAAGTTAATTACCTTGATTATGATAGGGTAGCCAAATGGAGCCACTCCTGTTCCAGTGCCATTTTACCTTATCCACTGCAGCCCTTTCTGGTGTAGATTGTTGCAAGCTGGTTAGCAGTAGGATTTTCTATGGGGATCGACAGAGATAATGTAAAATGTGTTTTGGCCTTAAGTTTAGAATTTAGTTCCTCAGTTATAAAATTGGGACAATAAGCTGACATTTCAAAATACTTGCATGAAGTGAATAGTTAATAGATGGGTAAATGAAATCTGTACAATTAGGTTCGGTGTCCATAGCACAGTGATTGCGGCACCAGCCATATTCACTGAGGCTGGTGGGTTCGAACCTGCCAGGGCCAGCTAAATAACAGTGATAATAACAACAGAAAAATAGCCTGGAGTTGTGCAGGCGCCTGTAGTCCAAGCTACTTGGGAGGCTGAGGCAAGAGACTCGCTTAAGCCCAAGAGTTTGAAGTTGCTGTGAGCTGTGATGACATAGTACTCTACTGATGGTGACCTAGTGAGACTCTTGTCTCAAAAAAAAAAAATCTATACAATTAGAAAAGCCTCATATCTAAGTTGTCCTGTTAGTGTATTTAAATTGCTATTTTGTGGTACACTTCTCTCTGACTGTTGTTTATAGTTATGTATTTTGTTAAATTAAAGTCTGCAAGTCCTCACTTTAGGTTAAAGCCCCAAAATGCTGGATTCCAGCCACATAGTTCAATGAAGTTACCAGGTGATCCTGGAGAAACCTTCATTGTCTTCTTTAAATCATATACTGTTATTCTGGGTTCGGTTAAAAGGCCATTTCCTCCTTTGACTTTTTCCTTAGCTTCCTAAGGAGAGGAAGATCCTCCTCACTGATTCTGTAGCACTATACAGCTTCATGTTGGCGTCTTATGTTCTAGTCATCTGTGTGTTTGTCTTTCCCAACTCCCTAAAGTTTAGGCATGCTTCTGAAGGGTAGTTAACTTTATCTTCATTCAGTGTGGGCCACAGTGGGGCTTGCTCAGTTGGTTGAATTGTGTGGAACGTAGACACAAACATGCTGGTTTGTAGTGCAATTGGAGGCCCTTTGCCTCCAATCTCTTAGGGGGTTTGGGGCGGAAGTAGGGTTTCCATTCCATTTGCTCTTTGGTGTTCCATGTTGGTGACCACTTCTGTATTTGAGTGAATGGAGAAATTGGAGAATTCTCAGCTGAAGTTTTTGTATAGCAATCATGGGTCCAGTTCTGCCTGTTTCTGGGAATGTAGCCACCCAGGGTGGGTCACCACCCAGGACTGTGCTTTCCTTGAAAGTCGGTAGCCTGATTCCTCAGCTCTCTTAGGAGCTTAGCTTTTTGACTGGCTTAGTTTGAAGAAGCTGGTGGGCCGTGGTTCCAGTTCGTTAGCAGAACTAGTATTTCCAAAGTTACAGCATTGGACAAACTGGTACACATACATGTGGCTTAGTATTCCTCATTAGAATGGGGCCACTCCTCAAGCAGGGCCTGTTTGACCATCTTTTGCAGTTGGGCCATCTTGTCAGCAGTCTTTGGTCACTTCTGTTTGGCTTTGGCAAGGACACTGATTCTTGAGGCCAGTCATTTGATTTTAAAGTAGCAAGATCACATGGTTCAAGAGCTTTCAGGCTGGCAGGCCCCTGCAATTCCTCATCTTTTCCAAAAGCCAAAGGAAGAGTCATGTCGAGCTTGTCTGATTCACCTGAGTTCATCTGCGTGCCACTTGTCTGCAGGGAGTCTGAATAACATGAGAGTATGGCTGAGCTTAGGAATGAGGAATCTGGCAGTTGAATTACTGTATAGCTGGAGTTCTTAGCTTCAGGTTAAGTGTGAGAGTCAGGTTATGTCTATAGTGTGATATTATGAGATATCTTTTTGTCTATGGTTCCTGGCTCATAACTTGTAATCTTTTGTTATTATGTTGGGGTGCTTTAGGCCTCAGAAAATAGAATTTCTCTCTCTAAGCGTCCGCTCCCCTTTTACCTGCTCCTTTCCTCAAGGTAGACATCTTTCCTTGCCTGTCTTGGAGCTGACCATAAAGAAACTCTCTGACTTAGATTGTCTGACTGTAGGTCATACCTAGAGGAAGGAAGGCTGTGTAGAGACACCACAAAGAATCCAAATAGACAGGACTTGCTGGATTCCCCCACTCAGTCTATCACTATTATATCATACCCTTTTTGCCCAGTCACCTTTCTACATGGTTGTCCATGCTTCGGTTATTCTTATCCAATGAAGTCTCCATAAAAGGCCCAAGAGGACCTGGTAGGAGAACTTCCAGATCGCTGAACACGTGGAGGTTCCTGGAGGGCATGGAAGCTCCACACCCCTTCCTTCCATACCTCTCCGTGTGTATCTTTTAATCTGTATGTATCCCTTGTAATATCCTTTATATTAAACTGATAAACTTAAGTGTTTCTCTGAGTTCTGTGAGCTACTCTAGCAAATTATTCAAACCCACATGGGAGGTGTGGAAGTGCCAATTTGAAGCCAGTGAGTCAGAAGTTCTGAGGCCCCGACTTGTGACTGACTGGTGGGAAGGAGGTTGTGGTCTGGTAGGACAGAGCCCTGAACTTGTGAGATCTGTCATTATCTCCAGGTAGACAGTGTCAGAATTGAATTGGAGATAGCTCGCTGGCGTCTGCTACAGAACTGATTGCTTGCTTGATACATGGGGAGAAACCACCACATTTGGTCTCAGAAGTCTTCTGCATTGATAATTGTTAGGCATTAAGACCAAGGAAACCCAGATTAAGTTTCTCCACACTGAGACGTGGGCATTTTCTCATTTCTTGAAGATTTTTGTATGTGGATATATTTTTGCCATTTAGATTGTTTTTGTGTTGTGATATACTGTTTACTTGTCTTCAAATCCTTGTTTTTGAGGTTTGCCCAGGCAGTTAAGTGACTTTATTAGATGCGTTGATATCTTGAGGGCATTGTCACAAGTGGAATCCCAACCTAGTGCAAGCTCTGCTCTTATGGACCAAGCCCCTTGGTATATTTAGTGACTTTGGAACTGCATACTGGTAAAAGTGGTTTCTACCAGGTCAATAATGCAGAGATGATGGTAAAGCCTTCTGTTGGTAGAAACCTACCTGTAGCAGCATTTTTAGTGTACAGGTGTGTGGTTGCAGGACATTAGTAATCCATTAGCGGGAAAGAATAACTCTTTCTATGAGTTGGTCATTCTTTCTAACTTTTTCCAGTTTCGCTAACTTTGAGATCAATTGTATCAAATGATCTACGGCCATAGTGCTCTGAATGCACCTGATCGCTTCTGATCTTGGAAGCTAAGCAGGGTTGGGTCTGTTTAGTACTTGGATGGGAGACTGCCTGGGAATACCAGGTGCTGTAGGCTTATTAAAAAAAAATGGGGTGGCGCCTGTGGCTCAGTGAGTAGGGCGCTGGCCCCATATACTGAGGGTGGTGGGTTCGAACCTGGCCCCGGCCAAACTCCAACAACAACAAAAATAGCC
>NW_003852542.1:679439-689264 GCF_000181295.1 Otolemur garnettii | reverse complement strand
ATACGAACCCGCCACCTTAGGTGTACATGGCTGTCGCCTTAGCCGGTTGAGCTATAGGCGCTGAGCCGAGACTCTCTTAAAAAAAAAAAAAAAAATGTATCAAATGTAGGGCCCAGGGGTGGGCTAACCTTGGATATTCCAGTGGCCTTTGATCTGTGAGGAATAAAGGGTTTTAGCGGAGGCCCTATTTGTCCTAAGGGACCTTTAGGACTTTTCTTACTATTCCAAGAAAGTTTCATTGTGGGCTTTACCTTGTCAGATTAATTAATCATTAATCACTTGTTGGAACTCTTAAGAAATTTGAAATAAAATGATGTTTCAGCAGATTGAACTTCTTGAAGTTGCTTATTCAAAGTGAGTTTGTGTGTGAGACTTTTGATATTCTTAACAGGTGATTTTTTTAGAGGTAAAATCGTAATACACAAATACGATGAATGTATGTCAAATATTTTATTTAACTCACTAAATTAACAGGTTAACTAGAGAAGGTGTAGAACCTGTTACTGGTGTCTTTGTTTTGTGCTGCTGTAAGAAAGTACCTGAGACTGAGTAGAAAGTCTGATTTTTTTTTTTTTTAGAGACAGAGTCTTACTTTATTGCCCTCGGTAGAGTCCTGTGGCGTCACAGCTCACAGCAACCCCTCCAACTCCTGGGTTTGGCGATTCTCTTGCCTCAGCCTCCCGAGTAGCTGGGACTATAGGCACCCGCCACAACGCTGCCTATTTTTTGTTGCAGTTTGGCGGGGGCCAGGTTTGAACCTGCCACCCTCCGTATATGGGGCCAGCGCCCTACCCAGTGAGCCACAGGTGTTGCCCACCAGAAAGTCCAATATTAAGGTGCTGGCATCTGGGAGAGAAAGGCCGATTAGTATCGTGGGTGGGCACTAGTTCCACTCAGGAGTTTGGGGCCCTCGTAGCCTAATCACCTCTTAAAGGTCCCACCTCTTAATTCTGATACAACAGCAGTTAAATTTCAGCATGAGTTTTGGAGGGAGCAAACCTTCAGACAGTAGAAGTCAAAGAACTATGCAGTCAAGAAATGTTAAAATGAATTTACAAGATCTGTTTATCTATAGGATAATAATTGCATCTCACAGAACACAATTCAATTGCATTTCTATAGATAAGAATGGTTGGCTTTGTTAATTAATATTTTTCTGTGAATTAACGTGTATCTCTATCGAGTTGTCAAAGAGCCTAATCAAAGACAAAGGGTCAGAAGACACTGACAGTTTCCCATATTGCATTGAAAAAATAACCAGTAATTTTCTTTCTTTCTTTTTTTTTTTGTAGAGACAAAGTCTCACTCTATTGGTAGAGTGCTGTGGCGTCACAGCTCACAACAACCTCCAAATCTGGGGCTTAGATGATTCTCTTGCCTCAGCCTCCTGAATAGCTGCGACTACAGGTGTCCATCACAACGCCCGGCTATTTTTTTGTTGCAGTTTGGGTGGGGCCGGGTTTGAACCCGCCACCCTTGGTATATGGGGCTGGCGCCCTACACACTGAGTCACAGACGCTGCCCCAGTAATTTCCTTTTATTCAGTTCAGAGTCTTACATTTTTTCTTAACAATGTTGAATTCATCTCTAAAGTGGCAATAGTGGGTCCCTGGGTCATAAGAGAGTATTGTGAAGATTTTGACTTTATGTTGACGTTTATAAATCTTGGTGTGGGTGTTTAATGCCTGGTAGCTGCTGCTTTGGTTTTTAGTCATTTTGCCTTATATTACAGGAGATGGATCCCAGGAAGTTGCTTAGCGTGTTAGTTCCTGGCCTTGTTTTGCTCTCTGTGGTATAAATGACTTGAGTGAGCTCTTACTCTGCTCTGGTCTGCTCTCTTTCCTAAGGAAGTAAGCTCAGTATTGTGACTCTTGTTTCTTGTCCTTTGTATTCAGGAAGTGCTCTACATCTATTACAGGCTTTCCTGTTGTCAGATAAAGACTATTTCTCCTGTTTCTGAGGCTCTGGCCTCTTCCCATTTTTTCCTGAGGCAGGCTTGCACAAAACAAGGATCCCTTGGCATCAATTAGATGTATGTTGAAGTGATTTACTATTTTGAGGTTACTTCAGACCCTCCCCTCTCCTGCTGACTTTGGGAGAGCTCTGGGTGTTGGTGTTTCCCTGAGGTTTCCTGTGGTTAGTCCTCTTCCCTCTAGATCAGCGGTTCTCAACCTGTGGGTTGGTTCTCAACCTGTATAAAAGGCCACAGCATTAGGAAGGTTGAGAACCACTGCCGTAGAGGGTATGCGTGTATGAAACCCAGCTTTCTGCCTTTACCTAGGCTCTGTTGTTTCTTCCTAGGGTCTTTTCTTTCTGATTACTTACCTGGGGTTGGCCAGGATGTTTTTCAGGTGTTTTTTGTTTATCTGCTGCGGGCCATTTCTGTGAGATTGGTTTAAGTTGCTATATAATTGTGAGTAATTAAGCCAATCATTTTGTCTAGTAGGATGTGACAAGGAAATGATGATGTTGGGAGTGTCGGAAATGAAGGGAGGAGAGCCTTGTTGATTAATTGCCCATTGGGCTAAATTACAGCCTTTTTTTGGTTTGTTTACTTCTGACTCTGACAAATTGCAGCTTTGAGGTTCCGTGGGTCTGTTTTTATAAGTTAGGCACGGTATGTACCTTACACCTGTGTTGAATAGCTGGTCAATTTTTGGTGAATAATTTATAGCCCTGGAAAGTGGGCTAACAAGGAATAAAATGTTGTATTAATAAGTTTTATTTTTTCTTCCCTCCTTTTGGCAGAATAACCAAGTGCTGGGAATTGGAAGCGGCTCTACAATTGTCCATGCTGTGCAGCGAATAGGTATGTTTTTGCACTGTCTTCTGGATGTTTTATGTGTGAAGATTGGGAAGGGTGGGTAGAGTAGAGGGAAACACAAGTTTGGCACTTGCCTATCTTGGCTTCAGCAGTGCAGTTCCAGTGAGAGGTCCATTGAGTATTTCTGTTTTTTCTTTTTTTTTTTTGAGAAAGAGTCTCACTATGTCACCCTTGGTAGAGTGCTGTGGTATCACAGCTCACAGCAACATCCAGTTCTTGGGCTTAAGCAATTCTCTTGCCTTAGCTTAGCCTCCCAAGCAGCTGAGACTACAGGCGCCCACCAAAACGCCTAGCTATTTTTTGTTGCAGTTGTTCATTGTTGTCTAGCTGGCCCAGGCCGGGTTCGAACCTGCCAGCCTTGGTGATGTGGCTGGCACTGTAACCACTGAGCTATGGGTGTTGAGCTGTGTTTCTGCTTTTCCTAGAGAGAGGGATTCTTCTTCAACTAACTTAGGAGAATGCCTTTGCTTTTGTTTACCCTGTTCAGCTGGAGGGGAGGAACTGACTTTGCATGAAGTCCCAACATTATTTTAATCATCTCGATAGCTAGCATGCTTCCACCTTAATAGCATGTGTGTGGTCTCAGGCATTTTCAGGCAAACTAGTTGAGGTCAGAGTCAGTTTGCCCTGACCATAACCCTGGAGTGGATGCTGTAGTTGGTAGGTGTTTCCTGCAGGTGTTGATTTCACTCTCGTTAGGGTGAGTGTAGGAAAGGCTCAGGAATTATCAGTCCCTGTGGCTGCTCAACAGGTTTTACTGCCCTGTTCTCTGTAACAACAAAGCCCAGAGGAGAGGCTGCCTGAATGCTGATCTCTTTTTCTAGGTGCCCATGGGCAGAGCCCAGGAAGCAAAATCCAGGATCACTTTGTCTTTAAGGAGTGGTTGTAGTGCCCTGTGATGGCTTCTGGAAGTTTCATCAGGCAAACGGGAGCTTTAGTGTTGTATACCTTTCTATCTTAACCCCGTGTGTGGAGAATTTGGGGGCATAAGAATTAATGCACTCATTGAAAGACTTGGAAGTTTAGTAAGACAGTTGTTTTCTTAAGACGCTTTTTTTTTTTTAATCAAACTTTTCTGAAATGTACAAATTCAAAATGAATAATAAACCACCTTTATTCTCTGGGGCATGATTGTATTTTTTACTAAAATACAAAAATAAAGTTCCAGTTTTTCCCTGGCAGAGGCAACATAGGGTAGTTAGGATTGTGAAGGTAGACTACCTGGGATCATATCCCAGCTCTGCTACTTATTAGCTGTACCTACCACGTTACTTTACCTATGTGCCACAGTTTCCTCATCCGTAATATGTGGGAAATTAGAGCCCCAAACCCAGAATAAGTGACTGAGGCAAAGATCTCAATCAATGGAGCTTTATAAGTCAAAATTTGAAGACGAGCCCAAACCGCATGCAAATCTATGACTTTTTGAATGGGAGTTTGGGAACTTCAGTATTTAAGCTGGGGGGATAGGGCATACCAAAAGAAAAAATAGCAATGGGTGGGCAGCAGGGCCAAAATGGTTACATTTTTGTGAGGCCCAGGAAAATCTGTTTTGCATAATATAAGGTGATTGTTAGGAAAAGGTAGTGAAGGAAACATCAATTGTGTAGATATCCCTGGATAGATGGAACAATATTTCGTCTTGTTTCTCTTTTGCTCCTGGGTAGATAAACTTGTCATTCATTATTAGAGTGGAATTGAACAGATATTAGTTCATTATTTATTTTTATTCTTTTCTTACTTAGAAGCTGTGTTAGTGGCACAGAATTTAGTTTTAGGAGATATACTTAACCTGTAGACCTAAAGTTACAATTTGTTTATCTTGCTTATGGGAGGCCAGCAAGGAATTTTCTTTCTTTTTTTTATTTTGAGACAGAGTCTCAAGTTGTCGCCCTGGGTAGAATGCCATGGTGTCATACCACAGCAACCTGCAACTCAGGCTCAAGCAATCCTCTTGCCTCAGTTTTTTCTATTTTTAGTAGAGACAAGGTCTTGCTTTTTGTTCAGGCTGCTCTCAAACCTGTGAGAGCAGGCCCCACCTGGTCCTCCCAGAGTGCTAGGATTATAGGCGTGAGCCAGTGTACCTCACCTAGCAAGGAAATTACTAAGGAATGATAGGTGAGGGCGAGGGCAGTTCCTGGGGATCTGGCTGATGCCTAATGTTAGTAACAGCTATTCCTTTGGAAGTGGGTGTTGTAGGCTTGACCTTCCCTTTTGCATAAGGATTTGCGAGGATGTAGTTCTGAGATTTTTATTTTTCTTTCTATAGCTTGCCTTTTTGGTTAGTAGGATTAAAGTAATCCATATATACAAAGTTCTTAGAATATTGCCAGGTACATAATAATAATAAACCCCAATACTGCCCTTTTATGTGGTTAGTACTAGCCTCCTTAGACTTTCTCATGTCTCTGTCTTCTGATGTGTGAAGCATGGTCATCAGCTTTTTCACCAAGGATGGGGACATGGAATGAAAGGCAGCTGTCAGTGGCCTTTCATGGGGTTTGAGCAAATGCACATGTGACAAGGAAAATAAAGTGAGAATGAAAAACCACTAATATGGCTTTTGTCTCTACAGCTGAAAGAGTGAAGCAAGAGAATCTGAACCTCGTCTGCATCCCCACCTCCTTCCAGGTATGTCCTGCTTTCCATTCTGCATCTTGACAGCTGCTGCTGAATCTTCTGTTTCCCGAGGTTGTGGCTGTGTTTGCTGTGTTTCTGGGTCGCTGTAGGTGAGAGAGCCAGGAGTGGGAGAGGAGTTTACTGACCAAGGCTTGCTCCTTAGAAGTGTGTTTCTAGATGCATTCCTTTACTCATTCAGGGGATATTTCAGCGCATCTTGCATTCAGACATATGGGGTATGCAGAGATTAACCTGTGTTCTCTATCCTCAAGGAGTATCAGTCTCATTTATAGGTAAGAATGAGGCTAAAAGGAATTAAGTTTGAAACGAGTATATAGTATTTTGATTCTATACCTACTGCTCTTTCATTATAAAATAGGAGCTGGTGAAAGAAAGCAGTGGAGCCACTTGAATCTAGGGAAAGATAAGGAAAGAATAGATGTTGGGAAGTGGAAGGGAAGAGAGGTACTCAAATAGGGCTATCTCTTGTCCTTCATCTGCCCATTGCAGGGAGGGATATGTGTATAATCTCTTGTTGGTTTAGTCTAGGTGATAGTATGAACTGGAATAGCAGGTTGGACTTGTAGGTGGCTGATCCTTCTGGGGTTCTCTGGACTTAGTTTTAGACAGCTGAGTTTTCTTGGAAAACTTTCCCAATCCTAGTGGCACAGAATGCTGGCAGCCTGCAGCCAGCTCTAGGTGAAGGGGTAAAGGGTGTTTTTTTTTTTTAACTTCGTAATTCATGTCAAATTTAATAGTCTCTTTGCTGATTCTTTGTACTGAGAAAGAGAATTTTCATTTTCCCCCTTGTTCTTAAGACTAACAACACAGTTTTTATAATCTTCAACTTCTTTTTTTTTTTTTTAAGAGATAGTCTCACTTTATTGCCTTTGGTAGAGTGCTGTGGCATAGCAACTCATAGCAACCTCCAACTCCTGGGCTTAGGCGATTCTCTTGTCTGAGCCTCCCAAGTAGCTGGGACTACAGGCACCCCCCAGAATGCCTGGCTAATTTTTTGTAGCTGTTTGTCTGGGGCCGGGTTGGAACCCACCACCCTCAGTATATGGGGCTGGTGCCCTACCCACTAAGCCATAGGCACTGCCTTTCACAATGCATTTTAATGGCTACAGAGTCAAATGCAGAAACTTTGGTATCTTTAAAAGTTCTAGATTTCTCTCCTTGGCCGTGAGACATGCCCTTTTTTACTGTATACCCCATTCTGACAGGAAGAGGTACTGTAGAGGGTTTAAATGGTGCTGCAACAGGGTGAACGCTAGGAAAGTGCTGGTCAACACATTTTTTCTGTCCTTGGAGGCAGTGCCTTTCTTTTCGGCAGCCATTCAGTTTTGGATGTTCTTTGGGTTAAGTCTCCTAACCTGTGGGGACACGGCAATGGAGAATGCATGCAGCCTTCTGGCCCCTGGCTGCAGAGCCAGCCCCCCTGCAAGAGAGGCGACCGCCATGGCTGCAAGAAGAAAGGGTATTTGTTAAGGTTTTTTCTAACCAGGTGTAGCTGCAGCCTGACAGAGCAGAAAGTCCAGGGAGGGATTCCAGGCGGACAGTTTAGAGAGTATAATGCATGCTGTTGGAGCTTCTTTCAAGGTTAAGTCTCTTGGGAATCTTGAGCTAGGTTGGTGGGTATCTAGGGACAGAGGAAATACTTGAAGAGGCTTTGTATTGCTTCTTTTTTCTTTGAATTCTTGCTGTATAGGGCAGTGCCCAGAGCTCAGTGGGTAGGGCGTTGATCACATGCACCGAGCCTGGCGGGTTCTAACCCTGTGGAAGTCAGCTAAAACAACAGTGACAACTTCAACAACAACAACAAAAAAAATAGCAGAGCATTGTGGCAGGTGCTTGTAGTCCCAGATACTTGGGAGGCTGAGGCAAGAGAATCGCTTAAGCCCAAGAGTTTGAGGTTGCTGTGAGCTGTGATGCCTTGGCACTCTACTTAGGCTTGAGATCTGTCTCAAAAAAAAAAGAAATTTTGCTGTACGGAAGAAACACTTTTTTTTTTTAAGCTGTTGCCCTGGGCAGAGTGCCGTAGCATCACAGCTCACAGCAACCTCAAACTCTTGGACTTAATCAGTTCTCTTGCCTCAGCCTCCCAGGTGGCTGAGACTACAGGCATCTGCCACAATGCCCTGCTGTTTTTTTGGTTGTATTTGTCATTGTTGTTTGACAGGCCCTCAACGGATTCGAACCTGCCAGCTCCAGTGTATGTGGCTGGCACTCTAGCTACTTGAGCTACAGGCGCCAAGCTAGAAGAAACACTTTTAAATAAAGTCTGAGTGGCTTGTGGTGGGTTTTCTTAGTCCTTTAAAAAGCCAAGTGACTTGATCAAGTATTTTTATTTCTTAGTTAATAAATTATTTGATATTGATATTTATTTTTATTTTTTTGAGGCAAAGTCTCTATTGTCCTGGATAGGGTGCCATGGCATCATCATAGCTCACAGCAACCTCAAACTGTTGAAGGCTCAAGAGATCCTCTTTTCTCAGCCTCCTGAGTAGCAGGGACTATAGACATCTGCTAGGATGCCTGGTGGTTTTTCCTGTTTTTAGTAGAGAAAGGGTCTCACTTTGCTCAGGCTAGTCTTAAACTACTAAGTTCAAGGGATCCTTCTGCCTCATCCTCCTAGATGCTAGAATAATAGGCATAAGCAGCCACCCCCAGCCTGTTTGTTTATGATTTTGTGTCAGAAGTGGGATTTTAAGGTGGTTATTTTTAATTAAAGTTACGCATTTTGTGGCTCACGCCTATAATCCTAACACCCTGGGAGGCTGAGGCAGTGGATTGCTTGAGCTCAAGAGTTCCAGACCAGCCTGAGCAAGAGTGAGACTCCATCTCTACTAAAAATAGAAAAACTAACTGGGTGTCGTGGTAAGCACCTGTAGTTCCAGCTACTTAGGAGGCTGAGGCAGGAGGATTGCTTGAGCCCAGGAATTTGAGATTGCTGTGAGCTATGATGCCATAGTTCTGTACCCAGGGCAACAGAGTGAGACTCTGACTCAAAAAAAAAAAAAAAGTCTTTTTTGGAGACAAGAGTCTCAGACTGCTGCCCTTGGTAGGTGCCGTGGCCACAGCTCACAGCAACTTCAGACTCATGGGCTTAAGAGATTCTCTTGGCCTCAGCCTCCCAAGAAGCTGGGACTACAGGTGCCCATCACAATGCCTGGCTATTTTTTGTTGCAGTTGTCAGTGTTGATTTTAGCTGGCCCAGGCTGGGTTTGAACCCACCATCTTTTGTATATGTGGCTGATGCCTACCCACTGAGCTATGGGTGCTGCCCAAGAAACACTTTTAAAAAGCTCTTTTAACTGTTTGAATTCTTGCCCCAGTGTTTTGAAACTATGTGCTTTGCTTGCTATTTTCAATTTTTCTCAACTTAGCCCCAAAACTACAATGTCTGTTTTTTGAGACAAGGTCTCAGTCTGGCTTGGTCTAGTCTCGAACCTGTGAGCTTAGGCAATCCAACTGCCTCAGCGTCCCAGAGTGCTAGGTTTACAGGGGTGAGCCACTACGCTGGCCCTATGTCTGCCAATTTGAGGACTATAACCTAGGAATACAGACTTGGCACCAACTGAGAAGGTGTCTAGGAGTGGGTTGCGTAAGTCTCAGTAGGAATGCATTGTGCTACATAGGAAATGGGAGAAAGAGACGGTGAAGCAAAGGTGACTTTCTTAAGATTCTGAGTTGCAAATCTGTGGTTAACTTTCTAGGGTAAAAAGAAGTACACAGGCATCTCAGGGTCTGGAGAGAGGTGATTGTTGTCTGCTTTTGTGCTTCATCTAATGGGTAAGGTTATAGTCAGTTCATGTCAGTGAAATAATTGACAGACTCCAGCCTTGCAGGCTTAGCTTTAGGTCATAGGCCTAGTTTCTAAATATATCCGACTTGCAACCATTGAGCTGCTTTTAAATTTGTTTTGTTCAAATTTCTTTTTTCTCACAATTTTCCCTTTTTAGTTTTAATCTTCCAAAGGAGGACTTTGGAGACCAAATAATATAATTTGAGGGACTTGAAGATAACAGATCTCGTTTTTTCAGAATTACAGGGTATATGGGATCCAATTGAATTCTGAAATGTGTTTGTTCTGTTCTTCACCACTATAGGAAGTGTTATCGGGGAGGATTCACAGGCTCCTGTATTTCCTTTCAGAATGCAGAAGGCTCTTGTTTTATGCTAATGCTTCCTCATTTCACACAGAAATGAGATGATCATTGCAATTAGGATTATTCTTTCTTTTTTTTTCTTTTTAGAGACAGAGTCTCACTATGTCGCCCTTGGTAGAGTGTTGTGGCGTCACAGCTCACAGCAACCTCCAACTCCTGGGCTTAGGCGATTCTCTTGCCTCAGCCTCCCGAGTAGCTGGAATTACAGGC
>NW_003852542.1:668419-679253 GCF_000181295.1 Otolemur garnettii | reverse complement strand
TGAGGCTGGTGCCCTACTCACTGAGCCACGGGCACTGCCTGCAATTAGGATTATTCTTTAGGAGTCTTCCTCAGATGTAGTGATCATGTTGCTTGGTCAAGCCCTATCTGTGAGGGGCCTTGAGGAGTCAGACAGAAGAATATTCAGTTTGATGTCTTTTTATAAACTTTGGTACATTAGGGTTGAAAAAAATTAAAATGGAATGCCTTCCCTCAGTTAGAAATAGAGGAGAAAGTATGTTGGACAAACACAGTGGAAGACTGCCCTTACAAATATTCTGTGGTGGCTAGTTCAGAATAAGTTAACTAACATAAATTTTGGCTAGAGTTAATATTCCTTTGGTGACATTTCCAAGTTTTACTGTATTGATAACATTTGTAACAGAAAAATTAGAAAAATAGTCAACAATGTGATGAACAACTGAGAGGTCCATTGAGGTAAGTGAAATGTAAAAAGTGAGGAAAGCAACAATGTACCATAGAAAGGAACCCTGAATATACATCTTTATAGTCTGCAACTAATCAGATATTTCCCCCCGTTATTTGTTTGTATTTGCACTTACCGTATCTTTGACTGGATTCATTGACAACTGTAATTAGCCGATGAGTTATGTCTGATGGCTTGTCCACTGTTCATTTTTCTGCTGGGAGTACAACTTGAGAAGGGTTGGGTTCCGATTTTCAAAATATTTGATTATCAATGTCCTCCTTATCATTGGTCTTATTTTGTCCTTTAAGTAACTTTCTTATAAACCCCACATTGTACCTAATGGGAGTTTAATTTAAATCTGTGTGCAATTAAAATCTAAAATGGTTACAGTCTCATTTTTCCCCCTTTCTAAGGCAAGCATCCTTTCCCCATGTATCATTGTTTTGAACAGGGGTAGATATTAGGGGCCACTTTTTCATGATTTTGGGATTCTCAGCATTTTAGGAACAATAATTGGACTCTGAGTATTATTTAACATGGCTTATCAAGAGAATATGGGCATTGTTAAAAATAATCCCCATTCCTACTAGCTATGGTATGTTTTATGTTTGGTTACTAGAGGTGGTCAGATTATTAAGTTGATGAAAAAAGTGCTGCATACCTCATTGCTGAGTATCATTATGTTTACCTTTGAGTCCTCCCTTTAGAAAGGTTATGCATAGACACCAGCGCCTAGTCCCTCCCTTCAAAGCAGTTTTGGAACTCTTTTCCTGGAATGGCCATGAGAACTATCATCTTATGAGATCTAACACCTAAGTTTGCTAATTCATCGTAGAAAAAGTGCTAGGTACATTAACTGTTGACTATCACTGTGGTCATAAAATGGCCAAAGGGAGTACTTTAAAGGTGACCATAGTGATATTCAACAATGACATATGTAGCAATTTTCTAGGATGAGTTCAAGAACTTTATCCACCTTCATATGCTGCATGTATGGTGCTAAAGCTGGAAGAGTGTAGCAACATACCCTGCTAGTAATTTCCCAGGAAGAAGCGGGCCCGTGTTTTTTCATAAATATGTACCTTGTGTTTTGTGCCCCAAATTGTTGTCCATGTTTTAGAAGCTACTTCTTTTTCTCCATCTGGATTAGGATGGTTGGTAAACCTTGTTGTTGAGTTCAGATGCTTGTCTTTTCTCATCACTGGGTTTTGGCACAGTGCCTTATTAACTGAGTAGTTTGATTTATTCACTTAGCAATAGTGCCATTATCTTTTCATGCAGCTTCTTAACTCTTTTCTCCTGAGTTATTTCTTTTAATTTATTTAGATTATTAAATGTTGACTTTTTTGTGAATGTCTTTTTGTAAGTACATTTTCAGTTGTAACATTCCAAATACTGCCCGTATTTAGCAAAGGCTCTTTTTACATTAGTTGGCCAGTGTTGTTTATCCACTGGACATATTGTCACTGAGCATTTATATTGGAAATGCACTTTTGGTATAGGTTACGCACCCCCAAATGTTGGGTACTCCAAGTTTAGGTGAGATGGATAGTAGTTACCTGTAGATGTACTTTAGTTTAGATATGCAATAAGGCTTCTCACATTCTCCAATGGTGAGTTTTTAAAGTATCCTCTGGTAATATTCTTGCCTACCTAGTACAGTAGAACCTCCATAGTTGACCACCTCCTTCAGTTGACCTAATTTTTATAGACTGGAAATGCACCGCAAGTACTCCATGGAAGTTCCTTATGTTGACCAACTTGGTGTATTCCCTTGGGTGGTCGGTCAATGTGCAGAGGTTCTACTGTCATTCCCATTGTATGTTCCCTGCTTTTGTTAAAATGTTTCATAGACCTCCAGCTGTTACTGGATGAAGAGGGTCTGGCCACCTCTCACTGTCAGCCAGTGTGCAGAGAAGGGGATAGGTCCACCAAACTTTATTTGTCAGAAGGCCAGCACTCCTGGAGACCAATGACAGTAGCCTATCCAAGACTGTTCTGTTCTTCCATTTCCAAAATTACAGCTTTTTGTTTTTATTTTTTAATAGAGACTGTTTTACTTTATCGCCCTCAGTAGAGTGCTCCGGTGTCATAGCTCACAGCAACCTCCAATTCCTGGGCTTAGGTGATTCTCTGGCCTCAGCCTCCCAAGCAGCTGGGACTACAGGAGCCTGCCACAACACTCGGCTATTTTTTTTGTTGCAGTTTTGGCTGGGGCTGCGTTTGAACCTACCACCCTCTGTGTATGGAGCCAGTGCCCTACCCACTGAGCAACAGGCGCTGCCCCCAAATTATAGTTTTATACATTAAAGTTCAAAGTGAAAACCACATCAACCCCTATTCGAAATAATAATCAGCCCATAACTCAGTGACCTATTAGAACATTCCAATTCTGAAGTTAATCTCCTAAATCAATCTACCTAAACTACTCAAGATAGGCAGCTTTAGGATGGGAGCTAAATTTACAAAACAGTAAGAATGGGAGACTGGGGTGAAGGTCAGGCAGGACCTAAACTGACCAGACCAGCCGTGTCATGTCTGCCCTAGCCTGACAGACTCCATCTTATTCTTACTACATGGGCTTTCACAACTATAAAAATAAGGCCTCTGACACTTAGGACAAGAGACACTGTGGCAGCTAAGTGTCTTCCTGCATATCCAGGGACTTTGGCTAGTAAGGGATCATCTGCATTCACAGTAAGTGATCTATTTGTAAAGCATTAAAAACTGTCTGACCAGGCATGGAATTGAAAGAACTTCTGGGATTTCTTCTCTAAAATGGATCCTTGATAGTATCTTATGCTTGAAAAAAAGGTGCCATAGGCTATAGGAACTTTGGACTGTTTCCAAGAAGTTGATATCAAGGATCCAATGCCTTTTGATATTGAAAAAATGAAGGTTTGTTTTACTTCCATATCATTTAGATTTCCCAGTCAGAGGAGCATGGCTCAAAGAAGGGAGTGTTAGTGGATTGTCATCATAACCAGGAAATAAAAATAAAAAGGTGTATGCAGAAGAAATTCAATATGAGTACAGACATCGTCCAGTAGCTTGGGAAACGTCTACTCAGATGTCATCTGCTTCCTTCCTTGGAGGTGTTGGGAATCTTAGAGATCTTTAATTGAAGTCTCCAGTGGACTCAGAAGTCCATATAGATGTTGGAGCTTTCTCTAAATGAGAAGTGTAAATCCAAGTTGGAAGTGTCAACTCCATCAAGTTTAGCTGCACAGTGATCGGTCAATAATAGCTGAGAAGGGCCTTTCCAACAAGGTTCACAGTGCGACTTTTACTTGATGTCTTCTCAGGGAACAAGTCCTCTGGCTGGAGATCGTAGTATTTAAGATTTGTCTCCTGAGAGCACTCTGTAAAAAGCATCTTTTATTAATTTAATTTTTAGGGAAAGAAGTTAGTTAAGCCTTGACAGTAATGGAGTATTAAGTCCTTTCAGTAAAGTTCGTTCATGGAAACTGCCATCCAATTTCAGAAGTTGACCTGTGACTATCTCATAAGGGAATGACGGTTGCTTTCTGAAAGGAGTTCTTGGGTTAAGCAAAACCAACGGAAGAGTCTTGAGCTAAGTAATAGGAAAGCTTTTGTATGATCCTGTTTGTTGTTAAATAGGTCCAAAAGTCTGGGGATGGTATGCACAATGAAAATGTTGGAAGATGAGTCAGATTTCACAATTTGAGCAGATTACCTCTCCAGTAAAAAGAGTTACCCCATCGCTCTGTAATTCAGAAGGAAGAAATTGCCCAAGAGGGAATTATCTGCTTTAACAAATATTTTCCTATTGCCTCTTTGCCTTTTCTGCAAATAAATGTTTCAAGCCAGTGAGACAACGTGGAGATCATAACCAGTACACAGTTATATCCCTGAGCTACAGGCAATTGGATAAAATCCGTTTGCCAAATATCAAAAGATCCAGTGGGCAAAGGGACATGCCCTTCAGATCTGTGAAGAGGCTTTCTTGGATTATGTTTAAGACGATCTGGACACTTAGCATAAACCTAATGAGCTGTTGTGGATAGGTTTTCCAGTAATAATGTTTTTCCCAGGCAGTCATTTCCCCATGTCCCCAGTGAATGAACTCATGGACATGTTATAACGTAGGAACTTGAAATCTTAAAGGCAACACAGGTCTGTGATCGGGTCCATACTTAACATAATTTAGAAGTTGGGGGAAAGCATCCCACCTTTGTTAGCCTTATCTGCTTTTCTCTCTCTAAAGCTTTTTCTTGAGCCCCTTGAATTCCTTTACCTGGGAGCTTATTTTGAATATAGACACTTGTGTAATTTCTCTGATAACAGCACCAGCAGAATGATTTTCTTTACTCTTCGAAGAGTTGAATTTGGAATGTCCAGGAATCTTAATAATAAGCTTTTGTTTTTCTTATTTTGCAATTGGGTAGCTTCCAAAAGACTAGAAACTTGAGAGCAACATTCCAAAATTGCAAGTTACACCAAAAGTATAATGGCTTTCTGTGTAAATATTAGTCACTTGAGTTTTGGCCACTTGACAAGCTCTGGTGAATGCTTATTAACTCAGCTAAGTTATTTTAGCTGATTTTACTTTAGGCAAGGAATTGCTCTCATGATGTCTGTGAAAGACACAACAGCATAGCCTGTTTAGTATTTTTCACATTGTTGGAATTGTATCTTTTAGTTATGCTCCATCTGTGAACTAGGTAAATATCAGCGTTTTTCTTTTCTTTTCTTTTTTGGAGACAGAGCCTCAAGCTGTCCCCTGGGTAGAGTGCTGTGACATCACAGCTCACAGCAACCTCCAACTCCTGGACTCCAGCGAGTCTCCTGCCTCAGCCTCCCAAGTAGCTGGGGCCGCAGGCGCCCGCCACAACACCTGGCTATTTTTTGGTTGCAGCTGTCGTTGTTGTTTGGCGGGCCTGGGCTGGATTTGAACCTGCCACCTTAGGTGTATGAGGCTGGCGCGTTAGCCACTTGAGCCACAGGCGCTGAGCCAATATCAGCATTTTTCAGTGGTATCTTCTTTAAGTCCTTTCTAAACATCAAAAGCTATTCTATTACTTAAATGCAGTCATGAGCTATCTCATTGGTTGCTTCAGAAAGTAGTGTTGCAGGGTTAAGAGAATTACAGTAAGGGAGGGTAATAATGTGGAGGAAAAGTACTTTGTAAGAAGAAGCCAGTCTGTTAGCAGAAAAGTGTTGTATATCGTGTGAGTTTAAAAGCTTCTGCAGGCTGGGTACCTGTAGCTCAGCGGCGAGGGCACCAGCCACATATACTGGAGCTGGTAGGTTTGAACCCAGCCTGGGCCTGCCAAACAACAATGACAGTTACAACCAAAAAATAACAGGGCGTTGTGGTGGGCACCTGTAGTCCCAGCTACTTGGGAGGCTGAGGCAAGAGAATCACTGGAGCCCTGGAGTTAGAGGTTGTTGTGAGCTGTGACACTAAAGATAGCATTCAGAACGGAAAGGCACCTCCCATGTCAGCTGATGGTTTGGTTTGTTCTCTACTTACACGTAGTCCCACCTCCTCCAGAGTATTGCTTAGGAGGAAGGGAAAGCCCTCTTTATTGCTTCAGAGTCCCCCATTTCCCCTTTTGTTTTCTTTTTGTTTCTGTACCTATTTCAGCTTTCTGTAGTTTTTCTTTAGGTGTTCTGTTTTCTTATAATGATTAGTAGACATTTTGTGATGTTTCTGAGGCTTTTTTAGAAAGGGACACCTTCTGTTTAGATCTGGTAAGCTGACCAGTAAGTTGTTGAAACTGTAGATTTATGATTTTAGTGGCTTTGCTGTCTTTTTTTCTCTTGTATCACTCTGGCCAATTTATTAGCAAGGTTCACTAGTTTTAAGGTGGGCACAGAATCTCAATTTCTTTGGTACAATTTGATCACCTTGGCCAATAGCCAGTCTATTAAGGAAGGTTGAATTGAATAAAGAATCATTCTGATCATTCCATAGACTTTTCTTTATTCTCAAATACTGTTTAAAAACCCTTCCAAATCTTTCTTTTTCTTTTCTTTTCTTTTTTTTTTTAGAGACAGAGTCTCATTTCAGAGTGTCACCCTCAGTAGAGTGCTATGGCATGACAGCTCACAGCAACCTCCAACTCCTGGGCTTGGGCGATTCTCTTGCCTCAGCCTCCCGAGCAGCTGGAACTGCAGGCGCCCACCACAACGCTCAGCTATTTTTTTGTTGTAGTTTGATCAGGGCCGGGTTTGAACCTGTCACTCTCTGTATGTGGGGCCGGCCCCCTACCCACTGAGCCACAGGCGCCACCCAAAAAAATCCTTTCAAATTTTTCAGAACAGTCCAGCACAGTCTCATTTGGTCCTTGTTTACAATGCTGGACTTTAGACCAGTAAGTAATCTTAGGAAATGTTGGGAAATTACTTGAGCTAAATGGTTTGCTAGTTTTCAAGCTTTTTATTTTTGTTCTTCAGCCATTTGTTTATGAAATTCACTTAATTATTTCTAGTCAGACTTTGATGCCCATTTCCTTCTTTTTTTTTCAGATACTAACATATGAACCAATTGATAGAGATCTAGATAGCTAGGTTCATGACTTCTCATAGTTAAAGAGTAAACTCCTTAGAAAAATCTATAGGATCTAGAAATTCTTTAGTAAGAGCTCTAAGTTCTGCTGCAGTCCGAGGGTATAAGCTACTGAAAGTTCTCCCCTTGGGTAAGGTTTTTCTTTAAAGGATGCTGTCAAAATTTCTGTGGGTGGCAGAGGAGAGGGTACAGGAAAATCTGGACAAGGAGTTCTAAAGGATAAGGTTCTGGAGGAGCAGCAGCAGAAGCATCAGTAGAAGGAGGAAGGTAAGACCGCTGAAGCTTCAGACAGTTTCTCCAGTTAAAAAAATGGTTTCCAGGGTCTTACGGTTCTTAGGGAGCCATGTTGTCTTGGGGACCTCTGATGTTAGATCATTTTTCTTTCCGTTCGTGGTCTGTTGTCATGGAGAAGCCTGCCCAGTTCTTTTTTGGGGAGGTATTAGGGCAGGAAAGAATTGTTGACACAAAAATTATTAGAGTTTTAAGGAGGAAAGTTTATTTTACTTCCCCCAAGGACAAGGGGCTGGGCTTTTATTGGGGTTGAAAAGGGAAAAAAAAGTTTATTGTTGCAGGCCGATAAGGAGAGGCAGTTTTGAAAGGGCTTTTTTTTTTTTTTAAATTTCTCTGTGAGGCTGGCTTATCAGGGTCATTGGAATATGGTCTGGTGAGAGCAGAGAGAGAGTCACGTGTTCCTTCTATCTTCTCAGTTCTTTTCAGGTACTGTGGAAAGGAGCTCTTAGAAACAAGTCTTAAGCCCCAGGTGGTTGATCAAACAAAGGGATAGTTGTGTGCTGTGATCTGTCTTTTTTCTCTATTCTGTTAGTTTATTAACAGTTCTCTCCTTTCAGGAGGGGTATGCATGGCTGCCCACATCCTGGCAGTGTTAGGTGAAGAGGACGAAAAGATATCTGTCTGTATTCTCAATGTAAACGACTTTAATCTTCTTGGGTTTGGTATAACTCCTGTGGCAGATGGGAGAAAGTGTCTGCAACATTTTGCAGTATCTCCTTAAACCTGGGCATGATCATGTGACTTTGCCAATGTGACATCACCAAATGAGATGCCCTCAGGGACTTGAAAAGTGCTTTTACATTGGGCCTTCACTTCTCTTGATACTGGAACCATTTTCCCACCAAGTGAATGTCGGGGAGGGAAAAATTGCTTCCATCTTGCCCTAAGTTCTTTGCCTGGACCGTGAGTTAGACTGGTACAAAGCTGTCAACGTAAAGGAAGAAGTGGAGGCCAAATTAATATAGGTAGAGAGTTTATTTGGGTCAAGTTTGAGGACCGCAATCCAGGAAACAGATTCAAATTGCCTTGAATAAAAGCAGGGGCTGTTTTTAAATTGAATATAAATTATTGATTGGCTGTGCATTGTTCTTTGTATAACACATTCTAGGAACGTGATGATAAAAGGTAAGGGTTATATTGTACAAGTAGTGGGAATATATTAGGTAATTTTTCAGCTAGTCTGGAAATAAATAAAAATTAAAAATGAAGGAAAATACCCTTAAACTGGTTAACCGCAGCAAGAGAACCTCATTTTTATGTCTCTCTGGGCCAGATACATTTTGCATACCTCACATTCCTTTTTTTGGAGACAGAGTCTCACTGTGTCACCCTGGGTAGAGTACTGTGGCATCACAGCTCACAGCAACCTTAAATTCTTGGGCTTAAGCGATTCTCTTGCCTCAGCCTCCTGAGTAGCTGGGACTACAGGTACCCGCCAGAACGCCTGGCTGTGTTTCTGTTGCAGTTGTCATTGTTGTTTAGCAGGCCCAGGCCGGGCTCGAACTCACCAGCTTGGGTGTATGTGGCCGCACCCTACTCTCTGAGCTACGGGTGCTGAGCCATATACTTCACATTCTTCAGATTGCTCTGAGCTACTTTTCTTTCTTTCTCAATGTAGATTAACAGGAGAAAAACCATATTTAATTACGTATGCATACACAGGAGTCCCACAAAAATGTGAGATTGAAGAAGGGCCAGGTGATTGAAGTTTATATAGGATTTTGAGCTATAGAAAGGAATAGGGGCTGGCTTTGGGGGGTGGTGGAGACAAATTCTGGGAAGGTGAAGGGAGGATATACATGGTGCATAAAGCCTGTTTTGCAGATATGAAGTCTCTTAGGTAATAAAAGTTGTCTCTGAGCACCCTCTTCCTGATACAGATACTTTTCCGAAAGTCGATTTCCTTTATAGATGTAAATTTCCTTTATGAAATTGCAGGTTTTCAGAGCCACTTATTTGTCTGCAGATTCTCAGAATAACCAGCTTGAAATATACCAAAGAAGTATATTTTGGGGTGACATATGTGGTCCCCTAGAGTCATACTTGGAGTTAGTGTGTCCTGAGCCCCAACATAAACAAACTGTGATAAGTCTGGAGAATGAGAGGCTGTGTGGAGAGTGGCTCCAAGCATGTGAGTGAGGCCACCTTACACTAGTCGCCCCTAGACTTTCCAGTCTGTGGAATTATGAGTAATAATAAATATTTGCTCTGTTAAGCACTGTGTTTTGGAGTACCTGTTTTGCAGCAAAAGTTCACTGAACAATACCTTTGTCCTTAAATGTGCCTGGCAACCTAGTCCTAAGACCAGCTGTTTGATTTTCTCCAGAGATTCAACATCAGCTTTGGGAGTAGGGCAGGAGGATTTGGATGTAAAATAGATTCTTGAATAGCTTTTCAACCAGTCTTCCTTTTTCTTAAACAAAAACCAAAATATTCCTACCTTCATGTCCTGTTTGCTTCCTGAAGTTCAAGATGTCACTGAGTCCTGAGACTTTTGGAAGGGTCTGTGATGTTTATTTATTTATTTATTGTTTTGAGACAGAGTGTCATTCCATTGCCCCAGGGTTGAGAGCCTTGGCGTTATTGCTCACAGCAACCTCAAACTCTTGGGCTCAAGTGATCCTCTTGCCTCAGTCTCCCGAGTAGCTGGGACTACCAGTGCCTGCCACAATGCCCGGCTATTTTTAGAGATGGGGTCTTGATCTTGCTCAGGCTGGTCTGGAACTCCTGAGCTCAAGCAGTCCGCCTGCTTTGGCCTTCTAGAGTGCTAGGTTTACAGGTATGAGCCACTGTGCCCAGCCTTGTCATGTTTATTTAGTTCCTGCTTAGCTTTTTCCAGGATTTCTCTTCCTTATTTCTGCCATTTACAATTGTAAATTTACCTTTTACCATTGTCCACCAGAGGGTCTAGCTTTTAAGAGTTGCTGTTTCTTCTTTTTCTGTGAGGTTTATGTCTTTAAGAAAAATTCTTTTCTTGTAGTTTTGGTGAGGTTTAGGAAAGGACCTGAGCTAAATATAGGTATTCAAATTGCCACGTTCACTTGAAAGTCCAATCTTGTGTTTTTAGGATAACAGTCTCATCCACCTGTACTGTGTGGTGCTAATTGATGACAGTGTGGCCAGATTGGAAAATAGGGGTTGATGCTGGTTAATTGAGTGAGGAGTTCTTCATAGTTCCTGGCCCTTTTAAAATTTACTTGTTTGAGTTACCCATCCATTTCCAAAGTTATTTTGTGTTAAGTTTGCCAAATACAATCTTCTGAAATAATTAAAAGGAAATTAAAATTTTTTGGAGGGGGTGGTGCCTGTGGCTCAGTGAGTAGGGCACCAGCCCCATATACGGAGGGTGGCGGGTTCAAACCCGACCCCGGCCAAACTGCAACAAAAAAAATAGCCAGGTGTTGTGGCAGGTGCCTATAGTCCCAGCTACTGGGGAGGCTGAGGCAAGAGGATCGCTTGAGTCCAAGAGTTTGAGGTTGCTGTGAGCTATGACACTGCAGCACTCTACCCATGGCAGAGTGAGACTCTGTCTCAAAATAAATGAGGGCAAGTTTCCTACTTCCTTTCTTCCTTTCTCTG
>NW_003852542.1:666412-668332 GCF_000181295.1 Otolemur garnettii | reverse complement strand
AGCAACTTAGTAGGAGAAAGACATACAAATTTATCTGATCCTGGTTTTACAAGACGCAAAAGCCCTCAGAAGGAAGATCCAAACACACAGGGGAAACTGTCCGTTTTTATGCTTAGGTTCAACAAAGTCTGGACAGCTACACAGAAATATGATTGGACCAAAAGAATATCGTCTAACGCTGACAGACTGGAAACCCAGCAAGTCCTGTCTTTTCAGATGGTTCTTGGCTTTGGGGTAGCATTCCTTCCTTCTGAATATTGGGCAGGACCCTCTCTGGAATGGGGGAGTCTCATGACTTATAGACAAACAAGGACAGATTACATAATTTTTTTTTTTTTGCAGTTTTGGCTGGGGCTGGGTTTGAACCCACTACTTCTGGCATATGGGGGCTGGTGCCCTACTCCTTTGAGTCACAGGAGCCGCCCGATTACATAATTTCTTTATGGCCAGTTTTTACACAGAAAGGTAGGGGAAAGTTAGAATAGTAAATTTAGGGTTTATGGCTGGCTTTGGGGAAAACTTTTTCTGGTTTCTATGAGCAGCCTTGGGAAGAGGGATTCTGATTTCTGTGGTTAGCCTTGGGAGAAAATGAGGGGCTAGAGACAGAAGGGCAAAAGGTCAGGGAAAACTTTGGCTTCTGAGGCCTTTGTTCAGAGTATCATTTTCTGAGCTCCAACAATTCCATACCCTATTTTTTAAACAAGTAAACCTCTAAGGTTTAAATGATTTTGGTAGGTATGTCTTTGTAAACCAAAGGGCTTTGGAAGAAGAAAATAAAGCATTTGAAAGCTGGATCTGGTCTTCTAAGCCAAAAGCAGAATTTATTGCTTACTCTGTCTTCAGTCCTATCTTGACTAGGTGGTGGAAAGGAAAATGCAGAGTTTGTAGGTTCGATTGTGAAATTCATGAAAAACAGGAGGACTGCCACGTGCCGTGCCACTTGTCCCTAATCAGACATTTGGGGGCACCAGCTGTGGACGGCAATGAGAAGGCCTTGCTTCCTGTGTTTTCAGAAGCACAAGCTCATCATTAGCTTTCCTGCTCCCTGCACTTGACAGAGCTCTGGCCGGAAGAGGCAGGCCAGGCGTGTTTGCTCCGCATCCTCAGAGACTCTGTAGTTTGCCAGCTGGAAGCTTCTGCAGTCTAGCAGGTGCTGATCTCAGCCAGCACTGGAGGCCTGAATGTGCTGACTGAGCCAGCGATGGGTCAGAACCCTCATAGTAGGGCTGTTGTGTTGACTTGATGTATTATTTTGCTAAGGTGCTATGATGTAAGTTTCCACAATTGATTAGCTTAAAAAGCAAATTCATTGTCTCACAATTCTGGAGGCTAAAAGTAGAGATTTTTTTCCCCCGCGTAGTCTAGAGGCTAAAAGGCCAAGAGATTAAGGTGATAGTAGGGGCTGCTGATATAAGGTAGCTCACATCTGTCATCCCAGCACTTTGAAAGCCTGAGGCTGGAGGGATGCTTGAGGCCAGGAGTTTGAGACCAGCCTGGGCAACATAGTGAGACTCCATCTCTACAAAAAATTAAAAAGAAAAAATGTGCTAGGTATGTTGGTGCATGTCTGTAAGTGCTAGCTACTTAAGAGGTTGAGGCAGGAGGATTGCTTGAGCCCAGCCCAGGGGTTGGAGGTTATAGTGAGCTATGATCATGCCACTGTACTCCATCCTGGGAAACAGAGTAAGACCCTATCTCTTAAAAAGAAAAAAAAAATTGTTGCTGGAGTTGGTTCCTTCAGAGACTGTGAAGGAAAATTGTACTTTCTCCTAGCTTTTGGTGGGTTGCTGCAAAACCCTAGGCTCAGAGGCTCATTAGCCTAATTTTTGCCTTCATGTTCACATGGTGTTGGTTTGCTCTGTATGCCTGTGTATCAGAATGTCCTCCCCCTTATTTTTTGCAGTTTTTTTTTTTTTTTTT
>NW_003852542.1:663855-665734 GCF_000181295.1 Otolemur garnettii | reverse complement strand
TTCCATCCTAGGTGAGCCTTGAGGTCATTGTACAGGGGCCTAGACTTCAGTTTGCATCCTCACAAATTGGCAGAATTCCCAAGCCCATATCGTGAATGTGAGTATAGACCTGTTTAAAGGAAGTGCAGGTCATCTCTTTGCTTTGCTCTTGCTGCCTGTCTGGGAAGATGGGAGTGTTCCAGGGCTTTCAGAAGCTGGGTTGGGGGCGTGGGAGAAGGATGCCAGTGGGCCTCCCGGCTGCAGAACATAGACAGCACTCACCTAGCAGGTCCCTCTCCTGGTGCCAGGCTCTGGTCAGGTTCTAGAGTGGATGGCTAGGGGTTGTGTTGAGGCAGATTCAGACAGACAGTGGTCATTTGAAGTACATGCATTTTAGTAAGAATATGAGGCTCTTGTGAATGGGAGGTGTGTTTTTACTGTCGCCGGTGTCCATTGTGCCTGGCACTCTGTGTTTATGGAATAAGTTATTGTTACATTTATGTGTATTTTAACAAATACATGGTAGGGAAGTAGGGATAGGTGCCTTGTAGAGGAAGGAGAGCCCACTCCTTGTTCAGGGTGTGGTGGTTATTCTTTAGAAACCTTTATCAGTTAGCAGTGTAAGATTGGTTAATAATACCTTGTGTGTGCTCGCTCCTGTGTGTATGAAAAAGATCGATCACTTGAGCATGCCAACCCACATCCTTACCCCCCACCCCCTTCCTCCACAGTTCTTTATAAAGTAATCTCAGAAGTGGCATACCATCACCTCTGCTGTGTGCCTTTGGTCACACAGACCAACCCTGGAACCTGTGGAAAGGGACTCCCTAAAGCCATGAATATCAGGAAGTGAGGACTGTTGGGGGCCGTTCTGGAGCCTGCCTTCCAGACTTTCCCAGTGTTTGTATAGCCTCAGGGTCTGGAATTAGGATGGCTTCACTAAACTACAGTTGGAGAAATCTAGGGACTGAGAAATAATCCACCAGTTCTATTTTTGTTATTTCCCCTCTTCATTATATATTTCTCTTTAATAAGAACTTGCTTTTTTCAACTGAATTTTATTTTAGCTTTTTACTGTGGAAAATTTTGGAGTTTAAAAAGGGCAATGAACACGGCTGGCATGGTGGCTCCCGCCTATAATCCTAGCTCTCTGGGAGGCCAAGGCCTGATTGCTTGAACTTAGAAGTTTGAGACTTTCTCCACTAAAAATAGGAAAAGCTAGCTGGGCATTATGGCAGGCACCTGTAGTCCCAGCTACTTGGGAGCCTAAAGCAAGAGGATTGCTCAAGCCCAAGAGTTTGAGGTTGCTGTGAGCTAGGATGATGCCACAGCACTCTACCCAGGGCAACATAGTGTGACTCTGTCTCAAAAAAACCCCAAAACCCCAAAAGGGTAAAGAACCACAAAATGAACTTCCAGGTACCCAGCACCCAGTTTCAACCGTTATCAATTCATGGCCAATCCTGTTTCACATATACCTCACTCACTCCCCTAGCCTTGTTGTTTTGGAAATAAATTCCAGGCATAAGATCATTTCATTGCATATATTTCATATTCACATATCTCTGAAAAATAGGGAGTCCTTTAAACATCGAACAATGCTCGGAAATTAATCTTCAATAGCATCAAATAAACTCTAGGATTCAAATTTCTCCTATTGTCTTATCCTTTAAAAATATTTTTTTGGAGTTTGTTTGAATTAGGATCCAAGTATAGCTTACACGTTATAAATTCCAGGGTCTTAGGTGTTATATTTTTACTGTTTTAGGATTTTAGATTAGAAGAATGGCTTTGGTTATTTCATCCATTTCCATCTTTTACAGAAAAACCAAGGGCCACATGGCTGGCTTATTTAAGATTAGAATCTGGACCTTCTGCTTATTACTCTGAGATGCTCTTT
>NW_003852542.1:663138-663601 GCF_000181295.1 Otolemur garnettii | reverse complement strand
CAGAAAATGTTTTAAAGGCATACCCTTGCAGAAAAGTTTTCCATCTTTTGGTTCCTCTACGTATTACAAGCAATGACAGGGGCTTGGGTATTCAAATGCAAAAGTTCATGGTACCTTTATTCTAGCTTTGAAATCCTGCTCAGGGTTATATGGTGGCCCTATCCACTGTTCTCTACTTATGTCAGCCGTTTTTTTTTATTTTTTATTTTTTTTAGTTTCTGGCCGGGGCTGTGTTTGAACCCGCCACCTCCGGCATATGGGGCCGGTACCCTACTCCTTTGAGCCACATGTGCCGCCTGTGTCAGCCTTTTTAAAAGGGTACCTATGAGGCTTGTCTATAAAGTAAATGGTGCTGACTTTTTCTACAAAGATCCTAAATCACTCCCTGTCTGGTGCTTTAAATTTGCCATTTCATACTTACTCATTGTAGAGTTCTGGCCTGTATACGCTTTTCCAAGGGTAT
>NW_003852542.1:660904-663032 GCF_000181295.1 Otolemur garnettii | reverse complement strand
TTGAGACAGAGTCTCACTCTGTCGCCCTAGGTAGAGTGCTGTGGCATCACAGCTTACAGCAACCTCAAACTCTTGGGCTTAAGTGATTCTCTTGCCTCATCCTCCCGAGTAGCTGGGTACAGGCACCAGCCACAATGCCCGGCTGGTGTAGTTGTTATTTTGTTGTAGTTGTTATTGTTTGGCAGGCCCGAGCTGGGTTCGAACCTGCCAACCCCAGTGTATGTGGCCGGCGCCCCAACCACTGACTTACGGGCGCCAAACCTGTCGGGTTATTTTAAAAACGTTTCTAATGCTTTGTGATTTATTATATTTTAGGAGTTTCTTGTAACTCTTATATGGCCTAAAGCTTTGGGAGGCTATGGCACTAAGGAGGCACTCTTAGCTTATCAGTGGAACAGAGTCTTCACTGTGTGTGGTTTGCCTTTTTCGGTCTCCCAGGTTGAATCAGCAGTTTTGCTGTTTTTAGTGCTCGATCTCCTATCTCATGGTGGGCTAGGTTGGGAGCCTCAGTGTTTGATAACTTGGATCCAAAAGAGTTCTGAGCGTCCTGGTCATGTACCAGAGCATGTATATGATTGTGGGTGCTTTGCTTTGTCTTCCTCAGGCCCGTCAGCTCATCCTGCAGCATGGCCTGACACTCAGTGATCTGGATCGACACCCAGAGGTAAGAGAGAGTCAGACTGCTGTGTCTGTCTCCTTTTTTATGGCTGCCACTTGTTTGTAGGTTTCAGATCTTTTGTCAAGTGTAGGGAAAAGATGAGTTAGTTACACTAACTTTTCTTCTGGGACTCTGAGTGTTAATCATGGCTGAGGTCCCAGGTGGAGAGGTGGTTAGTTTCTAGTATGTTCCTCCTGGTTTAACTCTGAGGGCTTGGTCTGAGTGTAGTGAAGAGGATGTGGACAAACCCAGGGCTGGACCTAGGGCTGGATCCAGGGCTTCCGGAGGTCCTCCTACAGAGGTCGGAGCCAGCCCTCAGAGCTTACCTCTAAGTGAGGTAAAAAGGAATCATCTGAGGCAGTCATGGGCATTTGAAGGCAGATTAAGACTGTTAAGGGGCAGTCCTGGACAGTGGAGGCTGGAGTTGGTGTGGGTGGGCAATACTGCGTATCATCTTACCTGGAGCTTTCTGAGCTGTCAGAGATTGGTCTCTAATTGGTACCATAATCTTCCCACTTTATAGATGTGAAAAGGCACAGAGAGGGTAAGTCATTTGTGAAGGCCACACTGTAAATGGAAGAACAGAATTTGAACTCAGGTGTTCCTGGTTCTAGAGTGATGCTAGTTAGAATTTTGTGGAAGAAGGTAAAGTTTGAAATGAGTTGTAAGGGCTGTGGCAAGGGCAGGAGAGGACATTCCTGAGAGGGGTGGATGGGAACCATGGAAACATTTCCGCTTGGGCATGTGAGTATATGTGCACACTGTTCAGACTGGGGTGATAAGGACAGAATGAGTGGAATGAGCTGGTCATGGTGGGGAAAGGGGGAGAAGGCAAGCAAGGCTGGATTGATAAAAAGTGGGGAGGGGCTACAGCACCTAGAAATCCAGGATGATGTCAGGACGTGATGGTGGTCTGGTAACCCATGTAGCCATGGTATGCATGGGCCTCAGAGGGGTTAGTAAGAACCTTGAGAATGAGCTGTTGGGGAATGTCTATGGACATAGCCTGGCAGAGACAGGCAGATTATCTGTTCAGTGGTTGTGAGGAGAATGCGTTAGGCTGAGGGTAGGTTTGGAAACTAGATAAAAAGTTGCTACCTTCCATGTCCCAGAGAATTGCCATAGTGTGCAGCCTGACCCAAGGCTTGCTGCAGACTGGGGGAATACAGGCTGTAAGTTTAGACAAGGGCCCAAATCTATAAACAGATGGAAGCAAGTATGCCTCACATGAAACTATGTTGGCTTTACACTTGTGCCACAGTGCCCATGCCAAGCTACTTAGTAACTGCAACATGAATAGAATTTGTACCATGCATGCTGCTGGTTTTAAAAAAAAATGTACTTTAGGTTTCTACTTTGTCCATGCAGACTACCATGAGTGATGAGGAGTGTGTACTTTGTTTTTGAGATAAGAGTCTCAAGCTGTTGCCCTGGGTAGAGTACTGTGGCATCACATCTCACAGCAGCCTC
>NW_003852542.1:656923-660663 GCF_000181295.1 Otolemur garnettii | reverse complement strand
TTGAAAGATGAATGAATCTATCTGCCCCTTGACTGCTTTTGGAGCTGGTAGAACCACCTAATAGAGTGCGTGGCAAGCCCAGACAAGTGGGGTCTGAGCAGTAGTGCTCCAAATAATTTCCAGCTCAGGAACACATCGAGTGTCTGTTACCTTCTTTAGATATATCCCCTCATCTGCTCTTCATGTCTACCTGAATTTGCCTGTGAGTTTGCCCACAATTAGTGCAGAGATATTTGTATCAGTTTTTCTTGGCTTTTTTCCTCCCTCTTGACCCTCTACCCCCCCATGGAATTTAATGCCACAGATACACTGTATAGGAGGACCAAAAACCATCGTAATGGCTAAGATCTCTCTCCCACCCCCAAGAACTAATTTTTGCTTCCTGGAGCATGATATCACCCACACTGAGAATGCATGTTCTAAATAGTTCCAGCTTGTCCACAGAGAAGCCCATCAGTGTGAAAAGGGAGTCAGGAGTCATTGTGAGAGCTATCCCAGGTTGAGTCCCAGGTCCTGTGCTGGCTTCCCTGTGACCCCAGTGGAGCAGCTTAACCTTTGGAGCCTCAGTTTCTTGATTTGTTAAATGAGACTACTAGACCTAGCTAATAGGGCCGCAGAGGATCTGATGAGCAATTGTCCAGTCAGGATTAGCATACAGCCTCCCCTCCAGAGCTCTTGGTGTTTTCTGTATCTTTACTTCTCTCTGACACAGATTGACCTCGCCATCGATGGTGCTGATGAAGTAGATGCCGATCTCAATCTCATCAAGGGCGGTGGGTGAGTGTTTCTTGCTAAAGATTGCCTACCAGTTGATCCTTAGCAAAGCAGGGTGTGATACAGGATGAGCAGGTTGCCTCTGTGTTGGACGTGAATCTGTCTGTTAATTGCCTTAGATCCAGTCTGGTGTTTCTGGTTGGGAACAACAATCTGGTGATGAGGAAGCTGGGCCTTTTTAGTGCCCTTGTTCCTTAGTGGGCTCTCTGTAGATCTGCATTCAAACTTATTGTTGAGGCCAAATCAAAATATTACTAGGCTAGATTATCAGGTCTGTGGGCACCAGTAAGCCACTTGTGCTTTAAAGCCATGCTTTCCTCTGTGAGCAGTTAGGCATCTATTCATTCATTTGGAAAACACTGATCAGATGTTTCCTAAGTTGAGATTTGGGCAGGTAGGGAATGGTGAGTTGAAAAAAGCGAAGTCCTGTTCTGCTGGTTCTTACATAATCAAGCAGGCTATTGAATGATACAATATTTGTTTAAGATCACACGTTATTGTTTAGATGATTTTTATATGTGCTATTTAATTCTCTCGACTGCAGTTAGGAGATAATTTAGATGCTTAGCACTAGAAGTAGGCCTGGTCTCAGATCTGCTGATTTCCATGATCTGGGCGCTCTCCTTTCTGTCACCCTGTCAAATAGTTGATTGGGCACATTGTTCAAAGCTTGTCTTCCTCAGGTTATAGATCCTCCCATTCATACCATGTCTAGATGACGTCTCTCTAAGCACAAAGCAGCTTCTCAGATGTGTCTTGGATGGGATTGTGCCTGGCTTGAATGGGAACCATTGTCTGCTTTCTAGGTTTCTCCCAGACACAAGGCTGGTGTTCCTGTAGTCCCTTTACCAGAAACAGCATGACGAGTGGGGGATGTCCTTTTAAAAATTAGAAGTTAAATTTCTCTTTAAGTGCCAGGATTGAGTGGATTTGGGGTTTCTTTATCTGCTCTTAGCTCCCAGTTGGAGATTTTGTTATACTCCTGTGTTCATTTGCTTCTTTTCCAACCACAGAGGCTGTCTGACCCAGGAGAAGATCGTGGCTGGCTATGCCAGTCGCTTCATCGTGATCGCTGATTTCAGGTACAGTTTCTGGCATTCCGAACTGCTGACTGAAGAGGGAGATTTGATCCCCAAGCCTCATTCCTGTTTTATAGAAGAGGAAATAGATGGAGGATGTCTCTGACTTTTTGAGACTGCTGGATGAGACTCCTCAAAGGCATTGTCTAGGAGAGTTTATGTTTTGCTTCCAGGCTGAAGGTAGAGGTCGCAAACTGATTACATTACCATTAGGCTGAGGTAGGAATCTCCAGCCTTATTTCATGTATCCAGTGGAAGGGGGAGGAAATGGCCTGTCACCTGTTGACAGAGCATGTCTGGTGTATTGCTTGTGACACACCTGTGCGTGTGAGGACAGGCAGCCTCAGAGTAAGCAGAGTTCAGCATACCCTGCTTCCTCTTGGGCAACTTGAAACATGTATTATAGGCAGTCTTTGATGAGGCTCTCACATTCTCCTTTAAAGAGTCTAGTAGGAAGCACTTGTGTTGCTATTAATTTAAAATACATGTATGTGTGTGTATTCACTTATTATGAAATATTATAGCTATAAGTAGAGCTTAAATATTAAATGTCTATATAACCCCCAGGCCAGCCACGTCAGATTTTAACATTCTTGTCATACTTACTTCCAGCACTTGTTTCTTTTGTTTGTTTGTTTGTTTTTAGAGACAGAGTCTCACTTTATTGCCCTCTGTAGAGTGCTGTGGTGACACAGCTCACAGCAACCTCCCTCCTAGGTTTAGGTGATTCTCTTGCCTCAGCCTCCCGAGTAGCTGGGACTACAGGCACCTGCCACAATGCCTGACTATTTTTTTGTTGTTGCAGTTTAGCCATGGTGGGTTCCAACCTGCCACCCTTGGTATATGGGGCTGGCGCCCTACCCACTGAGCACAAGCGCTGCCCAGCATCTTATTTCTTTTTTTATTTTTTTCTTTTCTTTTCTTTTCTTTTTTTTTTTTTTGAGACAGGAGCCTCAAGCTGTCCCCCTGGGTAGAGTGCTGTGACATCACAGCTCATAACAACCTCCAGCTCCTGGGCTCAAGCGAGTCTCTTGCCTCAGCCTCCCAGGTAGCTGAGACCACAGGCGCCTGCCACAATGCCGGGCTATTTTTTGGTTGCAGCCGTCATTGTTGTTTGGCAGGCCTGGGCTGGATTGGAACCCGCCACCTTGGGTGTACGTGGCTGGCACCTTAGCCACTTGAGCCACAGGCGCCGAACCATCTCATTTCTTAAATAGTTAAACAGCCAATGACATTTGAAGCTCTGCATATACTGCCTTTGATCACAGTGTTTGGCCTCCCAGCATCTCATTAACCCCACTCTTGAATTTGGTGTTTTTTACCATTGAGCTTACTTACTTTTCTTGTGCTTTTTGACTCTTTCCAGGAAAGATTCAAAGAACCTTGGGGATCAGTGGCACAAGGGAATTCCCATTGAGGTCATACCAATGGCCTACGTCCCAGTGAGCCGAGCTGTGAGCCAGAAGTTTGGGGGTGCAGTGGAACTCCGAATGGCTGTTAACAAGGCAGTAAGTGTCCTCACTGGGGTGGAGGTGTTCTGGAGGGCGCTCGGGTTCTCAGAGTGGTGTCCTCCTTTGTTCCAGTTAGGTCCTCTGTATTTCTCCCAAGCACTTGGCTTGTATTTATTTGTTTAATTAGTGACTGAATCTGTCGCTGTCACCTGGGTAGAGAGCATTGGCATCATCTTAGCTCACAACAACCTCAGATTCCTGGGGTTAAGTGATTCTTCTGCCTCAGTCTCCCATGAAGCTGAGCCTATAGGCATACACCACAATGCCTGGCTAATTTTTCTATTTTTAGTAGAGCTGGAGTCTTGCTCTTGCTTAGACTGATCTGAACTCCTGAGCTCAAGAGATCCTCCCACCTCGGCCTCCCAGAGGTCTAGGA
>NW_003852542.1:646906-656841 GCF_000181295.1 Otolemur garnettii | reverse complement strand
TGTTGCCCTTGGTGCCATGGTGTCACAGCTCACAGCAACCTCAAACTCTTGGGCTTAAGTGATTCTCTTTTCTCAGCCTCCCAAGTAGCTGGGCCTACAGGCTCCCGCCACAATACCTGGCTATTTATTTTTTGTTGCAATTGTCATTGTTGTTTATTTGGCCCAGGCTGGGTTCGAATCTGCCAGCCTTGGTGCATGTGGCCAGTGCTGTAACCACTGTGCTACGGGCCCTAAGCCTATTTATTTATTTTTAATCAATGTATTTATTTTTAGAGAATTGGCTTTGTTTCTATATTCAAACTCACTTGGCAAGACCATACTTAATATAGTGCATATAGGTTTTTTTTTTTTCTTTCTGTGACAGAGTCTCACTGTGTTGTCCTGTGTAGAGTACTGTGGTGTCACAGCTCACAGCAACCTCAAACTCTTGGGCTTAAGTGATTCTCTTGCCTCATCCTCCCAAGTAGCTGGGACCACAGGTGCCTCCCACAATGATCGGTGATTTTTGTTGTTGTTGTTTCAGTTATCATTTCTGTTTTAGCTAGCTGGGCTGGGTTTGAACCCACCAGCCTCAGTGTATGTGGCTGGCGCCCTACCCACTGAGCTATGGGCACTGCCACAGTGCATATCCTTAATACAAAGGGAGAATAATTTTTTCTCTTTGCTTTGGGATCTGACACATTCCTCAGGTTCTGACCTTTGTACCCAAGGCCCAGAACATCCTGGTTGGTAGCTGCTCAACACCGGCTCTGGTGAGCCTCACTAGGGCAGAAGGTTATTTAGTTTCCACAGGGTACTTTTCTTTTCCCTCCTCTCCCTGTCATTCTGTTGTTAAATGTGACAAGAAGTAGAATTTCTTGAGGTACTTGAACTGATCTCCCCAGAGATACATTCCAGTCACTTAGTTGAAATATTTCATATTATTACTCTTAGCTTCTAAAGTGGGTTACATAGAATTTTCCCCCTCCTCACACTTAAACAAACAAAAATAACAATCCACAAGCCAACTATAGTTACATATATGTATAACTGTATAAAAAGGTTGGAAGATAGAGAAAAGATCTGTAACTCTGCCCTGGTACATTTCTGTTTTGATACTTTTCCCCATTGTTTTCATGACTTAAAAAAGGCATAATCTTGGCTTGGCACCCGTAGCACAGTGGTTATGGTGCCAGTCACATAACTGAGGCTGATGGGTTTGAACCCAGCCTGGGCCAGCTAAGCAACAATGACAACTGCAAGAGAAAAATAGCTGGGTGTTGTGGCAGGCGCCTGTAGTCCCAGCTACTTGGGAGGCTGAGGCAAGAGAATTGCTTAAGCCCGAGAGTTTGAGGTTGCTGTGAGCTGTGATTTTGCAGCACTCTACAGAGGGCGACATAGTGAGACTCTGTTTTGGGGGGAGGAGGGGAAGCACAATCCTAATCCTCAGCTTAAAGGTCAGGAGGTGATTGTTGGAGACGTGGGCCTGTACTCTCTTGCTTGCTCTCCCTCAGCTGGGCTTGTGTTACTTCGAGCAGAGCCCCAGCCTCTTGCCTCCATAGAGTTCTCACTGAGCTCCCACTTCTCCTTGGCCAATCTGTAGGAGTTCCTGGTGTGCTTCCTTTGATTTGGTGTTCTGTCAGTATTTGTGTTCTTAAGTATTCAAGTCTGTTTTTCTAGTGTCCAGAGCTGTTGAGGAATTCTGGATTAATTAACTAAAACTACCCCCTGTCTGTTTGACCTCAGACCTGTCACTGCTCTCCCTGTCTTTCTACTGGACTGCCTGATTGGAGGGAGGTTGTGGTGGGTGAAGTAGCATTGCCTTGTTTCATATTATTGATGGTACTTACTGTGAGGCTGTGGGAATGTTGTGTGACATTGATAATCTGTTGCTGTAGATTAGATTTTTTTTTTTGAGACAGAGTTTTCCTATGGCACCCTTGGTAGAGTACTGTGGTGTCACAGCTCACAGCAACCTTAAACTCTTATGCTTAAGCGATTCTCTCCCCTCAGCCTCTTGAGTAGCTGGGACTACACATGCCCGCCACAATGCCCAGCTATTTTTTTGATTGCAGTTGTCTTTGTTGTTTAGCAGGTCTGGTCTGGATTCAAACCTGCCAGCCTCGGGTGTATGTGTCCCGGTGCCCTACTCACTGAGCTATAGGCGCTGAGTCTGTTGTGTAGATTTTCACTGTAATAATAGCTAATTCTTTTTGAGTTCTTACTGTGGTAAATGTTTATGCATATAATTTACATTATACTTAAGCTGTGTTATGAAGTGGATATTATTATCCCTTTTTTGTAGTTGAGAAACTTGAGGCTCACAGAAAGTAGTGGCTCCTCTGAATTCTGTATCTGTGTGGCATTGAGACTCAAATCTAGTCTCGGTTCCTGTAGTTCAGTGGCCAGGGCACCCACCACATACACTGGAGCTGGCGGGTTCAAATTCAGCCTGGTTCTGCCAAACAATGACAACTACAACCAAAAACTAGCCAGGTGTTGTGGCAGGCACCTTTTGTCCCAGCTACTTGGGAGGCTGAGGCAAGAGAGTTGCTAGAGCCCAAGAATTTGAGGTTGCTATGAGCTGTGATGCCACCACACTCTACCGAGGGCGAAGTAGTGAGACTTTCTCTCCCAAAAAAAGACTCAAGTCTAAGTCTTTCTGACTTCAAAACTGTTCATTACTACTTGACAGCATGGCCTTCTAGAAAGTACAAAGTGGGAGCGCTGATTGGAGCTGATTACTTAGGATTCCTGTCTTGTCTTTGCTTATTGCCTCCACTCTCCTGTTCGTCTCTGTCTACTTGTGTCTTTGTATCCTTGGTCAATATGCACATTGTCTTCTAGGGTCCTGTGGTGACAGATAATGGGAATTTTATCTTGGATTGGAAGTTTGACCGGGTACACAAATGGAGTGAAGTGAATACAGCTATCAAAATGATTCCAGGTAACACAAGTGGTGTGTATTAGGCATATACGTCCCTGCCCTTTATAACTGGTTTCTACTCCTGGCCACAGAAGGCGTGATGGATGTCAGCTTTGTAAGACCTGGGCTGTGTTTACCTACAGCTTTGTTTTTGTGCATATAGCCTATTTGAGTTGGGATAGTCCCGAAGCTCATGGAAAGTCAGAGAGGGCTTCTTTTGAAATAAGGCCACTATCTCTGGGTCAGTCCTTTCCTTCCAGGAGCTGGAATGCTGCCTCTTTTTCTGGGCTACTGGGAAAATGACTCAGTTCACCCACATTCACTGGGTACATATCATAAGCAGGATGCTGTGCCACATGATACAGGTTATGCCCTGTGGAATGTGGACTCTGTCCTCTGGCAGAGTTGATGTAATCCCGGGGAAATTTGTGTGTGGCTGCGTAGAAGCCATGTCCACCATAAGATGGAGTAGATGGAGTAAACTAAATCCTATTAGAGGACTACTCAGAGTGTGGAGAGCTGGAGTTTGCTTTCTTTGGGGAGTGTGAGGGAGTCCTATGGTATAGAGGAGATTTTCCACCTGTGCCTTAGCACGCCTAGTCTAGACACTGTGCTGTTTAAAAATGTCTCCTTTGATTTTAAAGGAGTTGTATATAGTATGAGGAGGGTCAAGCGATTTGCTCAAAAGCTGCATCACCAAGAAGGGAGCCTTTAGTTGACTGTCTTTAGAACCTGAATGTTTAATCGTCACTTGCTCAAGTGCTGGGTGAGGAGAGTGTGTGAAATGAACATTTGGAATGGTGGAGAGCCTTTGATGCAGCCTCTGCTGGGGAGTGACGGAGTAGGAGCCAGGATGGGGCCCCAGGTGAGGGCTGTGTGGGCAGTGTAGAGGTGAGTTTTGAGGATGGAGTCCTAGCCCAGGCCAGAGGAGGTACTGGGGGCTCCTTTGAATTGAGAGGATTCAGAAGCGCAGGCAGTCTTGAGCAGTATTGGTCTCTGGGAATATTTCCTGTCATGGAATACTTTTGGGCCAGAACTGGCTAATGAGGCAGATAAAGTCCATGTAGCAGAGCATATTCTGGAGCAGACTATCTAGATGAGGATCCTCACCCCACAGTGCTCTGACAGAATGGACTTGGAACAGTTAGTTAGCATCGCTGGGCCTCAGTTTCTTCCTCTGTAAAAGGGGAATACTAGTACTTACCTGGTAGGGTTGTTGGGAGGATTAGATGAATTAAAGCAGTGCTCAGTATAAGTATTTATTGAATGAATGAATCCCTAGGAAGAAACACACTATCTTCACCATTAATTAAATATACTACGTTCTAAGTTATCCATGGGATTCACTGCTGGACCAGTGCCAAGGAAACTGCTCAGCAGTGTTGGTGCTGTACAGGTGGATTTCTTACAGTGCCCACTAGGTAGCGCTCTTGCTTCTGCTCAGACCTTTCTTGGCTTATTGAGACATTGGGACGTCCTTGGTAAGGGCCTTTTCCCCCTGCTTCGCTCTCCCCGTGAGTGTGTAGAAGCTGCATTCTAGAGAAGTTCAGAGTTGTATTAGGAACTTAGAGTGAAGAAAATCACAGAATAGGCTAGCTATTAAATCATATAATATGATAACAACAGGACCATTAAGAGCAGCTTGTTGTCTCTTCTCATTTTCTTTTTTCCTAATTCAGTCCATTTGATCCATTGCTGGACTAGTGTCGGGGGAGGAGAAGTGAGTTTCCCTGTTCATCCCTGCCTCCCCGCCCTTGTCCTGTGTATGTTCATGTGCAGTGTGTAGGGACACTTGGAGATCAGCTTCTTTGGTGGTTTCATTGGGTTCTGCCCAGAGCAGAGCTACTCTTTTTAAGAGCCAGAGCTGTCAGGGTTCTTTCCTTAAGTTCATGCTTAGCAACTTCTACCCTTTCCACTGTATTTTATTAGGGGAAGGGGTGCTATCAGACACTCCCAGCATCTCAGTGGCCCTTCTCTACTCACTGGCTTTTCATCTGTTACATGACTCACTACCTCGTTGTATTTGTTTATTGTGAGTTGTCTTTGGAAGTTTTAATTTATCCTTTTGAATTTATGTAGTTGATAATTATGAGTAAATAGTGACAAGTCCCTCTACCCCCTTTTCCAGCCAATTAGTTATCCTATTCAGAGGCACCCACAATCAACAAAATTGTGTAGTGTTTTGACATGGTCTTCCATAAACACACAGATGAGACCTTCCCTGCCCCACCTGTTTTTAACATAGTTGACTGCACACTATATATGTTTTGTTTCCTGCTATATATGTTTTGGGAGATTATTACATATTGGTTTACAAAGAGCTTCTCATTCTTTTTTTCCTAAATAACTGTGTATTCCATTTTGTGATTATGTAATATAATTTAACCAGGTCATCCCTAGTGGCCATTTATGTTTCTAATCCTTTGCTATTGCTACAAGAGAATTACTGAAGGAAGGATAATTGTGTCTGTGATTTTTGCTAGATGGCGCCACATTGCCACGTGCAGATTGTACCAATTTACCGTTCTGCCAGCGCTGCAGGCTCATCAGTGTTGTCTCATTGTATTAATAGGTGTATATGTATATATGGAAATATTTTTGGTAAAGGTCTCTTGTAGTTGTTAATTCTCTTTGTTAAATAGTGTTCCATTGTTTGTATGTGTGTGAAAAAATGTTTATATATCCATCAAGGCCTGGGCATTCTTAGTTCTTAGCTATTATAGTGCTACTATGAACATTTTATACATATCTTGCTGGCTTTGTGTAAGCCTAACAGTTGTGTGTTTAGAGTTGCTAGCTGTTAGGTATGAATATATTAGGCTATGTAAGATGTACTCAGACATTTTCCAAGTGGTTTTTGGGAACTAGTTGACTCTCCACCATCAATATGTAAATGTCTTTGTATCCTAGACAAGTTTTATTACACTCAGTTCTGGGGAGTGTATAGTGATACGCTGTAGTTGTGGTTTTTTTTTTTTTTTGAGACAATCGCACTATGTCGCCCTTAATAGAGTGCTGTGGCGTCACAGCTCACAGCAACCTCAAGCTCTTGGGCTTAAGCAATTCTCTTGCCTCAGCCTTCCTAGTAGCTGGGACTATAGGAGCCTGCCACAACACCCTACTTTTTGTTATTGATGTCATTGTTGTTTTAGCAGGCCCTGGCTGGCTTCAAACCCACCAGCCTCAGTGCATGTGACCAGTGCCCTAACCGCTAAGCTATGGGCACCAAGCCTAGGTTGTAGTTTAAATTCACACTTTGTTTTAACTAATGAATTTGAGCACCTTTAAAAAAATATTTTTGGTCATTTTGGATAGCTTTTGTGAAGTACCTGTTCAAATCTTTTGCCCTGTTTTCTATTTGTTTGTCTCTTTTGATGATTGGAGGAGTTTATAGTTTCTTGATGTGGTCCTTTGACAGATACGTGCCTTGCAAATATCTCCTTCCTCCTCTGTAAGGAAATCTTTGAAAGCTCTGTGATTGAAAATAACAGGGTGGGAGGTTGCTTGGAGTAGTTATGGAGGGTCTGTTTACAAGATGACTTGACATCTCATACATCTGAAGGGTGGAGAAGAGCCAACCGCTTGAAGTGCTTGACAATGATTACAAAGGATGTAGTCATTGTAGTCCAGGCAAAGGGAACAGCATGAGCAAAGGCCCTGAGGCAGGACAAAGCTTGGATGTTTGAATATAGAAGGAAAGCCAAGATGGGCAGGGAGAAAGTGTGAGTAAATATAAGTTGGTTTCATAGAAGTCCTGAGAACATTGGATACTTTTTCCTTCATTCTTGACATACTTTACTCAGGAGAATATGTTCCAGGTCCCTCCATGTAAACATAAAAGAGGTAAAGTCTCCATCTTTTTTAAAGGGTGCAATGTATTCCATTGTGTGTGTGTGTATGTATGTGTGTGTATATATATATATGTATATATATTTATATATTTATTTATTTATATATTTATATTTATTATTATATTTATTAATCCATTCATGGGTCAATGGGCATTGGGCTTCTTCCATGACTTGGCTGTTACAAATTGAGTTGCAATGAATAATTTGGTACAAATATCTCTTTTGCAAAGTGATTTTGGTCTTTTGGATATACTCCTAATAGAGGAATTGCAGGATCCAACAGCAGGTCAATTTTTAGATCCCTGAGTGTTCTCCAGACTTCTTTCCAAAAGGAACGTATTAGCTTGCATTCCCACCAGCAGTGAGAAGTGTTCCTTTTTCTCCATATCCATGCCAACATCTGTAGTTTTGGGATTTTGTTATGTGGGCTACTCTTACTGGAGTTAGATGGTATCTCAAAGTGGTTTTGATTTGCGTTTTTCTGATGGTTAATGATGATGAGCATTTTTTCATCTGTCTGTAGACCATGCGCCTGTCTTCTTCGGAGGCACAATTACTAAGGTGTGGAAACAACGCAAGTGCCCATCAACCCATGAATGGATAAATAAACTGTAGTATATGTATACCATGGAATTCTATTCAGCCATAAAGAAATTACATTGTTTGTATTTACCTGGAGGAATTTGGAGACATCCTCCTAAGTATCACTGGAATGGAAAAGCAGACATCCAGTATACTCAATAGTAATTTGAAACTATGAGATGAATAACTACTACATGCCAGCATGAGAGAAAAACACAGTTAAATTCCAAGGGAGGGTAGGGGGGCTCTTAAGCTCTCCCCTAATGTGTATGATGTAGGCGTTCAACCACAAGTTGGACTTTACGTGACAAACACCAGCAAAGTAACCTAATTGTATGTACCCTTATCTGAGATTAAAAGAAAAAGAAATAAATGTTGGTTGTTTATTTTTTAAGAAAAAAGATGGGAGGGGAGAAAGAAGTGGCAAGAAAAAGTAATCAGAATCTCTTTTCATTGCTGTGGGAGAGAAAAGAGGCCTTTAGGTTTGTCGTTCCTCTGGTGGTGTTTATGACAGTTGCATCATAGTGACTCGGTGATGCTTGATTCTGCTTTTGCCTTGGAAGTTGAAACATAATGCTTTTTTCTGTCCTTCGTCCTGCAGGTGTGGTGGACACAGGTCTGTTCATCAACATGGCTGAGAGGGTTTATTTCGGGATGCAGGATGGCTCAGTGAACATGAGGGAGAAGCCCTTCTCTTGACCCTGCAAGGAGCATGTTCACCTTGAGCCCACAACCATGTGGGACACACTTCTCCAGGAGCCTTTGCCTTAATGTATCTGTGCCAGGGTGAACAACTGGCAGGGCCGGGTGGGGGTGGGGGGTTTAAATCCAGTCTTCTGAAGTATTGTTATTAAGTGTCTTTTTAAAAAGAGAAATATAAACATATATTTTTACTATTTAAATATTCAGTTTTTTTATAAGGTAGAACTTGATTTCATGTTTTATATCAAACATTTACCAAAAAAAAAAAAGTGGGTGAGTAGATGGGACTATCTTTAAAACCTTTGACTTGAGCCTGCTGGTCAAGCTTCTGAATATTGGATTTGCTGAGAAATACAAATCAGAACTTTTTTTTTTAACCTGGTAGAATGAAGAAGGAAGAGCCCAGCTGGCAGTGATCTCCTGATGCCTTACTGGAAACTTTGTTTACCTGTCTGCCACTCTCTGTTTTGTTTTTAGTTAGTTTTCATTGTGAGCACGCACAGTAGAGCACCTAGTTACATATTATGATCTGGTTTACAAATGTCTGCTGGGCAGAACACTGTGGTGTGGAATGACTTGGAATGTAAACTTACAGGGAGAAAATGTGGTTGTGCTTTTGCTCAGATCCGGGGGTTTCTCCAGGTGCCTGCTGTTGGAAGCAGTTGGCCGGAAATGCTTGCCAATACTGCCAAAGCACTGATGTGAAATGTGAAATATTTGTTTCTTTAATGATTTGTTGCTAATTATTTTTATGTTCCTTTATTATTAGTTGCATGGTTTGGCGTCAGAACTGTCACCTTTTTATTGTTTGCAGATTGGAATAAAACAGTGTGGTGCCATTTTGACTCTTTGCCTTTACTATAGAATTTGAAGTACAATGGGAATCCATTTTGTCACTCAGTTTACGTCAGATTTTTGATAAGGGGTAGAATTCACTCAAGACATCTTGAACCAAAGAATAGGTATATACTTCCTTTATTCTGGGATTGTTATCGTCCAAATATGTCACTTATCTAAGAAAATATGGTATAGGCCTTTTCAAGCAAGGTATTAAATTTCTTTGTTAATGGAGGTTAACACAGGAGAGTAAAACTTACAGATTATTCCCAAGTTTCATATTAGTCAAACCATTTTTAGTCCTGGAAGCTGACATGCAGTAAAACTTAACCTGGTAACCTGAATTTCACTCCTCCAACCCCGTGATCTTCAGACAATCTGCCTGATAAGCAGTGAACTGTCCAGAACACAGCCTCACTGGGAAGGAAATGCTGTGACCAGCTAGCTCAGTGATGATTCTAGATGAGACTCAAAGGAATCCATCCTATTGTGAGTCCTGATTACCCCTATGCCAGCTCTGCACAATGCTTGAATAGTCATTCCCCCCAGCTTTCACTTTTTTTGAAGCTTGGATATCTCAAATCTGTTAGCATCTAAGTTCCTGTTAAATCAAGGTGCAGAATAAAAGTTAACCAAGACTGTGCATTAAAGAGACTTTTTATTTCTTTGTTGCTCCTTTTATACTCTTAAGTTGCTCTTTAAAAATAATTGCTTCTTGTTAGGAAACCTATTGTTAGGAGTGCTTTATTTTTCTATAAGACTAGCCTGGTTTGGATGATAGTTTTCACACAAAATGGGTACTAGATCTTAGCTGAGAAACTTGGTAGAACTGACTTTTGAAATAATCTTTCAAAGCTCCTGTGCCATGGATTAATTTTAGGAATAAAGATAAACAACAAAGTTGAAGCGAATTTCTGAAAAACACCTGCATGGTCCACATCACATGTAAATGGTCTGTGGGTTTCACAGGCTTTGGCACCTGTGACTGAACTGTGGTTCCTTTGAATATCATTGTTAGGTTTTTCTTCTAGTGAGGAAACAACACCTGCTGTGCTTTA
>NW_003852542.1:638290-645182 GCF_000181295.1 Otolemur garnettii | reverse complement strand
GTTTCAAGGAAAAGCTAATTTTACAGTAATCTTTTTCAGAAGCTAACTATTATTTGAGGAGAGGGGCTTTATTTAATATGCTGTTTTTATGAACTGTTTGAGAATTTTCAATCTTACAGTTGTGAGGAGTATGGAAAGGGGCAGACCATCGTATTTGAATGCTTACTGTGTGGCAGGCACTATTCGAGGCTTTTACTTTGTACACTCGCTGCAACCTTCTGGTGTTCTCCTAATTTGCAGAATGAGAAACAGGCTCAATTCAAGTAACTGATTCAGGTCACACACTGACAAGCAGGCCAGACCGCTCTAGCTCTGCGTCTTGCTCCTACTGAAAGGCTATTATAGGGCTTTGAACAATTTGTGATCCTTAATTGTGTCCATCTGTTGTAACTTGAGTCACGATTTGTTAAAGTCCTGAGGTTAGTGGATGACTTATGTGTGTAGGCTCATGGCTAATCTATAATACTAATCAACCTCTGTATCCTGATGAGCTTTCTTTTCTGGAAGGAGAGGTATGGATTAGAACATTGTACATAACCTTGGGGCACCACAGAAAAGTGCCCTTCACAGAAGTCATACTTGTTTGTCACTCCGGAACAAAGCTTGACTACCATTGGTTTCTCCTCTCTCCAATGTCTTGTCTTTTCCTTTTTTCTCCCTGTGATTAAGCACAATGGCAGCCATAGGCATTGCTAGCCAAGGAAGGGGCATTTATGAGTAAGGATTGTTAAGTCCCTTTACTCAAAGACCATTCAGGAGTACACAGTTGAACACAGTTGAATTGATTGACCCACTGAGAGGAAAATCACACACCATGAGGAGCTGTGGGTGTTTAGAGTGTTAGGACTTAGAGGGTTTGGGCTTAAGGCAGTGGGGCTTTGCTCTGGATTGGGAGCTCAGGAAGCAGGAGTGATTCTTTGATTGAGTAACTTAATACCCAGAAGGTAAGAAGAAGCAGTGAGACCACAGCTGGCATTGGTAAAGAAACAGCAGTTACTTGATAATGATGTTTGGTAATTTTTGTGACTTGAACAATGTTTATGTTTTGTCTGTGTGATTATGATCTCGTTTTTGTCTCTTCATGGTCACTGTGGGGGCCTTGTCTGATGTTGATATTCTATGAAGTTGTTCATGTTCAGCAGGCGGACACCATAGACTAGCTGTGGGTGCCAGGCCGGCTTGTAGCAACACCAAGGCCTGATTGACAGAGCCAGACCAGCTCCCTATGTCAGGGACATCTCTCTTCCTGAATATATGGCTGACCCCAAGATCCAGAGGTCCTGAGCATTCTATATTCTAACTCTTCCACCCCTTTGACCAACCAGCATTGAGCACTTGCTGTGTACCGGGCACTGGGGTGTGGGGGAGTTAGGTCCCAGATACCCTATGCTGTGGCTCCAGCCCTGAGATTCCCTGGTGCCATGTCAACTGTTTCTTGTGACTTTTTCTGAAATGCCTAACTTGGCTCATTTCCTGTCATACCTAGCAGCTGATGCAGACAGAGTTAGGATTGCATCAGCCTTCACTCTCCACTAACCCAGTAATCAGATGAGGTTTTTAACATGGGTTCAGTGCCTTTGCTTTTTTAGTTACTAGGTTGTACTGCAGGGCAGCAAAACACTCCAATATAGCCTAGCATTCAAATGTGCCTAAGGTGGACTCAGCAAATAGACATCTGTAGTTGTGCTGTGAAAGAGATGTTGGTGTGACAGTTAACATGGGCAGTGGAGCAGGGGAAGATTCCAGAGGGGAAGGAAAAGTCTTCCCTGGAAGGGCAACCCCAGTGTCTCTGGACAGTGCATTAGCAGAATGATGAATGAAATTCTGTGTGTCAAATCCTTAAGAACCGTATCTGCTCAGCCACAAGGTGAGAGAGGAAGCAGATCTGTCCCAGGGGACTGAAGTTGTGGCTGGCTGCATCTCTGTCAGCCCCGACCCAATGGCAATAAAATCCCTGAATGTCCCCCCTGCCCCAAAACATTTTGAAAGCGTTCCCAAGTTTAGGGGTACTTTCAAGTAGGAGAGTGATGCTTATCCGCTTATCCTCATTTTAATTCAGAAGTTGTTCTTTTTTTTTTTTTTTTTTTTGAGACAGTGCTGTGGCATCACAGCTCACAGCAACCTCCAACTCCTGGGCTCAAGCGAGTCTCCTGCCTCCACTTCCCAAGTAGCTGGGATTACAGGCACCCACCACAACACCCGGCTATTTTTTGGTTGCAGCCATCATTGTTGTTTGATGGGCCCAGGCTGGATTCGAACCCACCAGCTCAGGTGTATGTGGCTGGCGCCTTAGATGCTTGAGCCACAGGCTCCAAGACAATTCAGAAGTTGTTCTTAGGGAAGGGTGTCTTAGGGTCACTGATGAGTTCTAGAAGTTCCAGCGCTGAACATTGAGCTTACATGCCCTGGGCTCTGTTCCTCTGTGCCAGTGATGCTGCCTCCTTTTTCTCTGTGAGCCTGTTGGAAGCACTCACAAGGTGAGAGCTGCACGCAGAGCCGCACAGGTGTGGGCAAGAATACCACTGACCCATAGACGTGTGAGCCATGTAATGTAATTTTAAATGCTCTAGTTGCTACACAAAAGGTTCACAACAGATGAAATTGATTTTAATAAAATAAGCCAAACTATCTAAAATACTATTTTAACACATCATATATTATAACACATTATTATATATTATTTTGCATTCTTTTTTTTGTACTGGGTCTTCAAAATACTGTGTATATTTCACTTTGGTTCACCTCATCTTGGACTGGCCACATCCTAAGAGCTCAATAGCCACATGTGGTGAGTAACTATGCTTTTGGAAAACACAGGTCTAGAATACAAGGGGAACTCTGGCCTTGCCCTTGTTCTGGCTTACTTAACTTTTTGACTATAAACAACACCTATAGGCATTCAAATAAGATGTTCCTTTGGTATCGACTATGCCTGTAGACATGTTTAGTATTTGAGCATTTCTCCATAGTCAAAGGATTAAGGCTCCTCTGATTTCTTGGAGCAAGGATGTGGTCTTAAGATGTTTGCTAGACCCACAGAGCAAAGAGAGCTGCCGAAGGGGGTTGTGTTCTGTAGCCCTAGAGTGAACTGAGACCAACTATGCTTCAAGCAGATAACCTTCTTGACCTTAACTCTGGGAAAGCATGCCATCTTTTCATCTTGTGAATTAAATGATTATTTTAGTTGAGATATACTATTTTTTTTTCTGAGTGAGGTATGATAAAGATAATAACCTAAGTTTGAAATCCCGTTCTTCCATTTTCTAGCTTTTAAGAGAAGTAATTTCATCTTAAAGCTTTAATTCCCTCATTTCAAAATGGGCATAATAATATTACCTTTTGGAGTTCTTTTGAGGATTAAATGAGCTAATTCATGCCAAAAGTTTTATTTATTTTTATTTTTTTGAGACACAGTCTCACTTTGTTGCCCTTGGTAGAGTGCCTTAGCGTCACAGCTCACAGCAAACTCAAGCTCCTGGGCTCAAGCGATTCTCTTGCCTCAGCCTCCCAAATAGCTGGGACCACAAGTGCCCGCCACAAATGCCCGCCTATTTTTAGAGACGAGGTCTTGCTCTGGCTCAGGCTGGTCTTGAACTCATGAGCTCAGGCAATCTACCCCCCTTGGTCTCAAAAGTGCTCGGATTACAGGCATGAGCCACCGTGCCGGCCTCGTACCAAAAGTTTTAAAACAATTACTGGCACATAAAAGTAAGTGTTAAATTATTGAACATTGGGGTGTGCAAAGTTCCTTGCTAAAAACAATGGGGCGGGTATTCAGAGGGGGAAACTATGAGCTGAGTCATGGGAACATGGGGTTCATGACTCTCTACTTTTGCATATGTATAATATTTTTCATAATAAAATTCTTGTTAAAAAGTCTTGCCAAATTTTGTTCAGAAATTTACTGGGGGAAAAATTGTTACAATAATTGCATTTGCCGGTGTGGTGTGCCATAGAAGTTTACTTTAGGGTCGTGTGTGTGTGTGTGTGTGTGTGTGTGTGTGTATGTTCTACTAGGGGAAAAGTTGGGGAGAGACTCAAAATGTTGCTGATCATTTAGCTGAGTCTTTTTTTCTAATTTTGAATTTTCAAAATTTAATGTCAGCTTTTTCGAGATGCAAAACAAATACCATACAATGCACTCATTTAAACTATATAATTTAGGAGCTTTTAATATGGGTTCAGTGCCTTTGCTTTTTTATTAACTGGGTTGTAGTGCAACTATCAGGACAGTCAACTCCAAAGCATGTTCCACGCCCCAAAGAGAAACTTTGTGTCCATTAGGTTATTCCACGTCTTCATCCAATCCTTCCCCTCCCCACACCCTCGGCAACCCTGAATTCACTTTGTCTGTATGGATTTGCCTCTTCTGGATATTTTGTATGAATTGAATCATACGGTATATGATTTCTTGTTATTATGGACTACTGTTATTTTGCGGGCTGTTTTCGGGCTGTTTTCTAGATTCATCCATTTCTGTTATACAAATCAGTATTTCGTTCTTTTTTTTTTAATCACACTTTGTTTATCTGTTTGTCAGTTGGTGGCCATTGGGCTGTTTCTATAATACTCGATTATTATGGATAATGCTACTATGAGCATTCATGGACAAGTTTCTGTGTGGATGTGTGTTTTCCTTTTTTTGTTGTTTCTCTGTTCCTCCTTTATTTATTTATTTATTTGTTTATTTATTTATTTTTTTGAGACAGAGTCTCACTATGTCACCCTCAGTAGAGTGCTGTGGCATCACAGCTCACAGCAAACTCAAACTCTTGGGCTTAAGCGATTCTCCTGCCTCAGCCTCCCAAGCAGCTGGGACTACAGGCACTTGCCACAACATCCGGCTATTTTTTGTTGCTGTTGTTATTGTTGGTTAGCTGGCCCGGGCCAGGTTGGAACCCACCAACTTCGGTGTACGTGGTTGGCGCCATAACCACTGTGCTACAGGCACTGAGTCTCCTTTATGTATTTTTACTTACTTTCTTTTGATTTAAACAATTTCTTAATCATGTCATTATAGTTTCTCTTCTTTTTACTTTGTATACACACTATATATATACACATAGGCATATATATGTATATATATATATGTACACACACATATACACACTCATATCGAAGCGTGACAAGTTCGTGTACTAGAAAAAGTGCTACATATCTCATTGCTGAGTATCACTACAGTCACCTTCAAAGTAGCCATCTGATGACTTCTAGGATGAGTTTGTGAAGTGAATTGTCAGACCTCATATATGTGACTTTCTTAGTGGTTACTCTAGTTGCTGAATAGTGAAGGAAGAGTAAGAGACCACCAGGCAGGCAGTGGTGGGTGAGAAAGAGTGAAGTAGAAAAGGAACATCCATGCAGGGGGATATGCCAAAGAGGGTCAGTGAGGATGTGGTGGGTACAGGTAACTTCGAGGAACTCTGATAGTTGACAAGTAATGCTGGCTCTAGAGAGATGTGGAGAGAAGATAAGGGAAGGCAGGAGCCACATAATGAAGGGACCATGCTTACTGTTGTTAAGGACTCTGGACTGAACTTGACAGTGGGGGTTTCCAGGAAGTGGACTGGCATGATCAGAGTCATCACAGGCAGCAGGGAGGGGAGTGGGATAAATGAGGCAGAATCTAGGCTGGGGAATTCAGTTAGTAATCCATAGAAATGGTTCAGGGAGGCTTCCCAGCTTATTATAAGTCTTTCTCTTATAGAAAGTTTTCTTCCCAGTTTTGGGGCACAGTATATCTGGGTTGTCAGAGTTGCTTCCGCTACCAGGAAACATTCTCTCATGGGTATTTTTTCTGGGATATCATAAAGTGTCACTAACTACCTCAAAGGCTAGAACTGTGAAGCTTCCTAAATCCTGTTCACTTGAAAGTATTTCTACTAAAATGATGCATTGTTTAGGAAGCCCCACAAACACAATAAGATGTAAAGTGTAAGTAAGAGATATGTTTCCTTCTTGGAAAGAGGACATAATGATAAATATTTATAAAGTAAGATCAGATAGAAGGCAGATATGCAAATGAAGATAAAAGTTAAGTACTGAGTTTAACAGATTTTTTTTTTTTTTTTTTGGTCTTTCCCAGCATCTCAACCTCCTACTTCGATTTGGGGTATTGCTTATCGTGAGATCTTGCTGCAGGACATTCCCCCAACCTCCTGCCCAAAGCTGAGATGTCTATTCACCCTGCTTCCTGGCATTCAGGGCATGGACATAGGCTTGACCAATGACTATTCCTGTCCAGAATTTGAACCTTAAGGAAGTATCTCAGTTATCTATTGCTGTGTAACAACCACTCCAACGCTTAGTGGTTTAGAACACCACCACTCACTTGCTCGTAGTCCTGCAAGTTGAGCAGGGCTTGGTGGAGATGGCTCAGCTCTGTTTTATGTAGCTTTAGCTGGGGCAACTTGACTGAGGCTGGAATGCCCAGGGGCTGCCTAAGCCTCTTGTTCTCCACTGGCCAGCCTGGGTTTCCTCACAGCCTGGTGGGCAGCTGCATTCTTTTTTATTTTATTTTATTTTTACTTTATTATTATTATTATTTTATTAAATGATAACTATGTACATTAATGCAATTCTGGGGTGCAGTGTGGTGTTTTTACATGCAATTTGAAATATTTTCATCAAACTGGTTAACATAACCTTCATGTCATTTTCTTAGTTATTGTGTTAAGACATTCATATTCTACTCTTAGAAAGATTCACTTGTACCCTTGTAAGATAAACTATAGAAGTGATCCCTCTAATCACCTGCCCTCCACCCATTTCCCCCACTCCTTCCTTGCCCCTCCCCATATTTGTAGGCTGTTATTAGGTTATAGATTTCATATGAAAGCTATAAATTAATTTCATAATAGGGCTGTGTACATTGGATACTTTTTCTTCCATT
>NW_003852542.1:624154-635214 GCF_000181295.1 Otolemur garnettii | reverse complement strand
GTTACACTTATGACCTAAGATGTGATCAATTTTGGAGTATGTTCCATGGACTGATGAGAAAAATGTGTATTCAGTTTTATTAGGATGAAATGTTCTGTAGATGTCTGTTAGGTCCAAAAGTTGAATACTTAAATTTAAATCTAAAATTTCTTTGCTAAGCTTCTTATTGGAGGATCTATCCAGCACTGCCAAAGGAGTGTTAAAATCTCTGAGTATGATGGAGCTGGGAGAGATCAATTTGCTCATGCCTGCTAGAGTATCTCTTATAAATTGAGATGGATTCTGGTTGGGTGCATAGATATTGATAACTGAGATCTCATCATATTGAGTATTACCCTTAACAAATATAAAGTAGCCATCCTTGTCTTTGCTTACTTTTGTTGGTTTAAACCCTATTGTATCTGCAAATAAAATTGCAGCACCTGCTTTTTTCTGCTTTCCATTTGCCTGGAATATAGATGACCATCCCTTCACCCTGTGTCTATATCTATCTTTTAAAAGTAAGATGTGATTCTTGAATACAGCAGATGTCTGGTCTGAATTTCTGTATCCAATCAGCTAATTTGTGTCTCTTTAGGGGACAATTTAAGCCATTCACATTGATTCAAATTATTGATAAGTCTGATAAAATTTTTGGTATAGAGTTGTTCAAAAGTCTGGTGAACATTTTTAATCTTTTCGCCACTGTAGAAGTTGGAGTTTGATCAATAGTTTCTGAGTTACTTTACTTTGTGGTGGAGGATTGCACTGGTCATTATGGAGAATAGGTCTGAGAATATCCTGGAGAGCTGGTTTAGTTATGGAAAATTTCTTCAACATGTGAATTTCGTTAAAGTATTTAGTTTCTCCACCATAGAGAAGAAACTCAATTTAGCTGGATACAGGATCCTGGGTTGGATGTTATTTTTTTTTTTTAGGAGATTAAAAGTCGATGACTATCCTCTTTTAGCCTGAATGGTTTCAGTCAAGAGATCTGCAGTCATACTTATACTCTTCCCCTTGTAGGTTATGGTTTTCTAATGTCTGACTGCTTTCAGAATTTTCTCTTTCATCTGAACTTTAGTGAAGTTAATTATCATGTGTCTGGGGGATGTCTTGTTCAGGTTGAGTTGTGCTGGGGTTCTGAAACTATCTGCTATCTGAATCTCAGAATTTCTTGGCATGTCTGGAAAGTTCTCTTTCATAATTTCATGAAGCAGAGCCTCTGTGTTTTGTGAAGCAACTTCATTGCCTTCAGGGATTCCTATAAGGCGAATATTAGTTTTCTTTGAATTATCCAAGAGCTCTCTGAGAGAAAGATCTGTTTTTGCCCTCCATTTCTTTTGATCTTTGCACTCCTGAACTTGTTCAAAAGCTTTGTCTTCAATCAGAGATCCTTTCTTCTGCCTGTTCCACTCTGTTATGGAGGGATTCCACTGTATCTTTCAGATCCTTGAGGGCTGCAACTTCTTGTCTCAGTGTTTCAAAATCTTTGATCATTTTATCTTTGAAATCGTTGAATTCTTGAGACATCTTTTGAATAATTTCTTGATATATCTTTTGAATCATTTCTTGAAATTCTAATTCCCTCCTTTCTTCCATTCTGTTAATCTTATTTACTATCCAAATTCTGAACTCGATTTCTGACATCTTAGCCATCTGTTTATGGATGGGGTCTTCAATTGCATCTGCCCCATTTTTCCTTGGGGGAGTTGATCTACTTTGGTTATTCAAGTTGCCAGAGTTTTTCCACTGATTCTGCCCCATGCTGAGTTTACCCTGTTTGGAGACCTTATCAGAACCGTTCAGTCAGTGGCTTCTTCTGGTTACCCAGAGAGACAGGGCATGTCTGTTGTCTTCTCCCAGTTCTCGGGGGCTAGGGCAACCAGGGCACAGCAGAACGGCAGCAACTACATGGGAGTGTGCGTAGCCGGATCAGACCTCCTTCGGCTTGCCCAATCGACCAGGGGGCAGGAGACGGGCAGCAGCTAGATCAGTCCTAGTTCGGCTCCACCTGAGTGACTGAGGGGCAGGGGCCCTGCAGCGATGGTGTGGGGTGCTTGTGCAGCCAGATCAGTCCTAGTTTGGCCCCGCTGGGGTTACCAGGGGGCAGGGAAATGACAGTGGCTGTATGAAGCACAAGAGCAGCTAAATCAGTCCTACTTCAGCCCGTCTGGGGTCATGGGTGGGGGAGCAGGGGAACGGTGTTCAGCCTGCCGGGGCAGCTGGAGGGGGTAGGAGAATGGCAGCGGCTCGATCAGTCCTAGTTCAGCCCCACTGGGGTGACTGGGGGGAAGGGGAATGGCAGCAGCCAGAACAGTCTTTCATCAGTCCTGCTGGGGCAACCAGGGGGCAGGGGAATGGCAGCAGCTATGCCGGGATTGCACGCAGCTGGGTCAGTCCTAGTTTGGCCCCACCAGGACAACGGGGGGGGGGGCCAGGGGAGCAGCAGCAGCTATGCAGGGAATGCGTGCAGTCGGGTCAGTCCTAGTTCGGCCCCACAGGGCAACTAGGGGGCAGGGGAGTGGCAGCAGCTGTGCAGGAAATGCCAGGTCAGTCCTAGTTTGGCCCGCCGGGGCAGCCAGGGGATAGGAGAACTGCAGTGGCTGCTAGATCAGTTCTAGTTCAGCCCTGCTGGGGCAACCAGGGGGCCGGGGAAGGGCAGCAGTAGGGCAGGGCATGTGTGCAAGCACATCAGTTCTAGTTCGGGGACTGGTTGCGACGGGAGGTAACCAGGGTGCAGGGGAACAGCAGCTGTGCAGGGAATGTATTCAGTTGGGTCAGTCCTAGTTGGCCCCCCCAGGGCAAGGGAGTGGCAGCAGCTATGAGGGAAACATGCACAACCAAGTCGGTTCTAGTTCGGTCCACTGGGGCAACCAGGGGACAGGGGAATTACAGTGGCTGCTAGATCAGTCCTAGTTCAGCTGCACTGGGGCAACTGTGGGGGGGCAGGGGAATGGGGAGCAAAGGACTCCTCTGCTGTCACCCACTGGACATGTGCGGCACTAGAAAGCTGATCTGGGCCCTTCTGGCTCAGGAGCTCGTAGAGGGGAACTCCTCCACCACCACCTGCGGGACGCCCCTGGCTCTAGCAAACAGTTCTGGGCCTGCTTGGAGCAGTAGACTCCTCTATTGTGGCTCTGCGGGTTGCATGTGGCTCTAGCAAGCAGTTCTGGGCCCACCCAACATGGGTGTCTGGAGCTGGGAACTCCTCTGCCATGGCCCACAGGGTGCGCATGGCACTAGCAAGGCCATCTGGGCCCTCCTGGTGTGGGAGCCCGGAGCAGGGAACTCCTCTACAGCCCCTATGGGATGCACGTGGCTCTAGCAAACAGTTCTGGGCCCACCCAGAGCAGTAGACTCCCCTGCCATGACCCTGCAGGTTGCATGTGGCTCTAGCAAGTAGTTCTGGGCCCATCCAACATGGGTGTCTAAAGTGGGAAACCCCTCCACTGGCCCCTGTGGGGTGTGCATGTCTCTAGCAAGCAGTTTTGGGCCTGCCTGGAATTGAGGACTCCTCCACTGTTGCTCGCAGAATGCCCATGGCATTAGCAAGCAGTTCTGGGCCTGCCCAGAGTGGGAGCCTGGAGCGGGGATCTCCTCTGCTGCCTGAGGGGCGTGCAACTCTAGTAAGCAGTTCTGGGCCCCCCCAGAGTGGGGGGCTTCTCCACTGCCACCCACAGGGTGCGCCTGGCTCTAGCAAGTAGTTCTATGCCTGCCTGGAGCTGGGGGCTCCTCTGCGGCCACTTGCCGCCTGCAGGAAGCATGCAGCTCTAGCAAGCAGTTCTGGGGCCCGCTTTGTACCTGTATTTTGTGTTCTTAAATGTTCTTCCTTCGATTTACAGCTTGCCAAACTTCTTTCTGGGCTCAGCTCCTCGTCTTTGGCTTCACAGATTCTGATTCTGTCCAGTTTTTCTTCCTTTGCTCAGGACCTTCTGACAAGGGCTGCCACCAGTCAGCCATCTTCCCAGAATCCCCTGGGCAGCTAGATTCTAAGGAGGAATGTTCTTGTGGAAGCTACAAGGCTTTCTCATAAATTGTGCAATGTTACTCCCATTCTTGTTGCTTACAGCAAGCCAAAACATCTAGATTCAAGGAGGTGGAGAAATAAACCACTTCCTACTAAGGGAAGGAATTAGTGCAGAATTTGCAAGTTGTCTGTTACGAGGAATGATGAAAATGCAAGAAGCATTAAACTACAGTTCATTAGGTTGGTGGCTACAGAATGGAATGGAATTCAGGTGGCAGCATCAATACTGGTACCTGTTTCAGACTGTTTTAGGGTGGGAATCTTGGCCATATTTCCAGCTTCCCAGCTTCCCTTGGTTTCATCTTTTATTGCCTTCCCATTCACTTTGGAGTTGCAAGATATCCTTTTTAAAAGATACCCTTTCTGCTTAATTTAGCCAGAGTCAGCTTCTGTTGTTTACATCTGAGAACACTGACTGATAGCCTGGAATGAGTATAATAGACAAGATATTTTACCAGAGAGGAAATGCACGTGGCTACCAAACACCTGAGAAATGAACCAGCTCATTACAAGTAAAACAAAACATATCTAAGTTAAAAAAATAACAGCCAGATACCTTCTTTTGCTTATGAAATATGCAAATTAATATAATCTGAGCTGCAAAGAGCACAAGAAGACAAATTTTCTTAGACTGCTGGTGGGAATTGTAAACTGGTCTAACCTTTTTTTCCTGGAGATTATTTGCAATGTGTACCAAGAATCTTAAAATGGGTCATTTCCTTTTTTAGTCACCTCCAGGAATACAGTCCAAGCAAATGCTTAGAAATGTGGATAGAAATCTATGCACAAAGATGTTTCGATTAATATTATATTTTAGCAAAAATTGGATACTTGAATGACACAAGGCAATTAAGGTGTTATGTAATAAAATAGGTAGCCATATAAAAAAGGTTTGTAAGGAACTAAATATCTGGAAAAATTTTATGTAATAGTATTGAGTGATAACTTATGGATCTGAGAGTAGATGGACAATGACCACCACACAGGATGATCTTGATTAGATTAAAAAGGTGCATATTAAATGGTATTAGAAGTACTTGTCTTTGCTGATGTAATTATACATGGCTTTTATTTATATATGTTTTCCTGTACTTTCTAAATAACTTGACCAATATTATTAGAATTAAAAAATGGCAAGTATGTGGGGGCAGATACCAAATAAACATTTTAAAAAAGATAATACGTACGTAAAGGTGGACGTGATGTACTCCACAACAGGGTGGTAGGCTCTGGGTCTTAAGTGGCCCTCAGGGAGTGGTGTCCTTGCTTCCCTGGACCAGCAGGGGGTGCTCCAGCCCAGTGTACCGAGGGTCCCCAGACAGGCCGGTTAAGGCTGGGATTCCCGGGGCCAGTTGCAGGGCTGGACTTTTAGGGGCTGTGTTCCTGTCAGTCTGCTCTCAGGGCTGACCCTTAGACTCATGAGAAAGCCAAGCCAAACACCATTGGAACTCAAGGATCCTTCCTTGTCTCTTTGGGGTGTTTGGCATGTGTGTCCCTTACCCTGAGCCTCACTGTACAGTTTATACTTGGCCTAAAGGTGATTGCAGGAAGGTGCCAGTGGTCACTGCTTAGAGCTCTCAGCGCTAGATGACATGTGAAAGTAAGGGCCCCCTGAAATCCATTGTCACTTTTCCTTAGGAAACCACAAATATCTGTATGCGAGGCTCCACAGCTTTGAGTTTCTGGGGTCTCATAGAGCTGTCTCACCCAAAGTGACTGACCCTGGGAGACCAGCTCAGGCCACAAACCAGAGAAGCACCATATGTAGTTAGAACTGTGTTATGAAGTGGCCAGAGGACATTTCTCTGCAGTAGGATGTGTACCTTGAATGTCTGGTGCCCCTGCTCACCTAGCCTGCATTTTGGGTGCACATTGCCTTCTGTGGCTGAGGGTGCTGTCTGGGCTGGGCTGCCATTACTGCCTGCTTTAAGCTCCTCCACATCCTCTTCAGACAGATGGTTTTCCTGGGACATCTGTGGACATATCCTTAGGGCTCAGAGCAGTTGTTCTAGGGAGCAGGGAGGCTTTCCTGAGGGAGAATGGGTCAAACTCCGAATAGTGAATATTGCAAAAATGCAGCTGCAGCCCAGTGAGGGGCCACCTGGGCTGCCACTAGGGCACCCACAGTGTGCAATGCCAACCTGCTGTCCGTGCAGAAACTCTGGGTAAGAACTGGGTCCTGGGGCTCGCAGGCTGTGTGCCCCTTACAGCTTGCTTGGTGTGTGTTTGTCTGTTGGAGGGGTAAATTGTTAGACAATCCAAGAGAGGTTCAATGGGTTGGAAGAGGAATTTCCTGTCACTTTTAATTGTTTCTTTTCCACCCTCCCCTCCTTCCCCACTACCTATCCTGACAGGGTACTTTGGTTTGGCTTTTTTTCCTCCAGTAAGTATAGAAGGCTGTACAACTTTATGCTTTTATGTTTTAGAAAATGAATTACAACCACTTGAAGGAACAGGTTACTTAGGTGAACGGTAAATAAAGAGATTGTTTAAACTATAACTCTTAAGGGTACACAGGATCATGGATGGAATTTTAATAGTGAAAAAAAGCATGGTTCCATCAAAGTGAACTATTTCAGGTACAAAAAGTTAAGTCTCTAATAAGCTTTGTCTGAGGCTGGTAACGCTTGCACAAGTTGATCTTGGAAATTCTTGAGGTACTTTTCAAGGAGTTGTGTACCATGGGCTGAAGCCCAGAAGAGATCAGCTCCTTTCTCTTAATACAATTTTCTTGGTTTTTTAAAATACATTTTTATTTTTTTTTTGAGATATATAATAATGTTCTCCATAAGGCATTCTTATTCCTAAAATAAATTTCTGTATTATAAGATGTGTGCACATGACATTTTATTTGTTTTTGAAAGTTTTGAGGAGAAAAGAGGAATTCCTTTTTTCTCTAAGTAACCTTGTAAATTTTGTTTTTAATTGTTTCCAGGTGGTTAGTATTCATTAATTATAAATTCAGTTCATGAGCAAAATATATTTTCTGTGTGCCTCCTTTCTATAGCAGCGATCAACGAACTGTGTTAAAAGGCCTTGGCATTAGGAAGGTTGAGAACCACTTTTCTGAAAGAATCTGGCTAGATTGTTTCTGATTCCGAGTTTGTATAAATAATGGTAATGAATATATTTATCTGAGTAAAAAATTACATTCTAGAACCTATTTTTCTGAATAATTTTCTATCATTAAAACAATCAGCATTTTCATAATCTGAGATTTATACTAAGGATAATTTAAGGAGATTCCCAAAGTTTTGGTTTTAAAAGTAGTTCAAGAATTATTTTGCTCTACAAGGACAGCTTATACAACCTGTGCCTCTAAGCCTAGCTTCTCGCCATGCTTTTTTTTAACACACTAGTTTTTTGTTTCAGTCCACGTTTTAAAAAGCTTACCTTAGAGCCAAAATATTTTGGTAAATGTTTCTCAGCCTAGGGGATATGAGTAGTAGAATTACTTCTTACAATTACTCTTTTGTACTGTTTGAATGTTTTACCAAATGCATGCATTAGCTTTCCAAAAATTAAATGGAAATATTTTCAACAATCAAATCAGTAAGATAGTCTATGCCTTTTAGTTTTTTCATTAACATTCTTGCTTTTTTAATACTCTCAAGGATGGAATTAGACAAATGCATGTGAGAAATTAGAGAAGTGACTTAACTAAAGCATGGCTTTGTGTGCAGATACACCTTTGTTAATTTATGTAGACCGTTGTCTAAATCTAAAATATTTCCATTTTCAATCTAGAATGACTACATTTATGGTTCACATGTCGCTCGATAATAAAAGATCCTTTATGATTCTGAGAAATATTTGCTGTAACGGGTGAAATTGTACCTTTTAGATCATGTAATTCAAACTGTTAGTCAACAATTAGCTCTTAATTTTGTTTGGTTACGTAACGGTGTTTTTTCACTGTAGGTGCTAGAGCAGGGTCTCCATGGCTGTGGAATGATCCAGCCAGGGCCTGGCATGGGAGGGTTTGAATCCATCTCAATCTAAAATCAGACAGAGGTTTGTTTCTTATTTCTGCTATGCAATGTTGGCAGGATGTTCTGCCTCTTTCCTTGATATTCCTTGTTGAAAAACAATATTTTGATAAAAATTTAAAGGAAAAAATTCACAATCTTGCACTTTCATAGAATAGTCTTAGCATTTTTTGTCTGTGTTCTCTTTGCCCTCTTTTTTCATAAATACACATGTTTTTACATAGAGCTGATTGTGAGAGATATAGAATTCCATACTTTACTTTATAAATGCCTATTAATTTATAGTTTTTTGTATTGTCACATAGACTTCAGAAACTTCCTCTTTATTGCCTACAAGTTCATCCATTAAATTGTCTTCCCATTATTTCCCTCAGCCATTTTATTTATTTTATTACTTCATTTTATTTTGTTTTATTTATTTTTTATTTTATTTTATTTTATTTGAGGTGGAGTCTCACTATGTTGCTCAGGCTGGTCTCAAAATACCTGGGCTCAAGCAATCCTCCCACCTCAGCCTCCCAAGTAGCTGGGATTATAGATACATGTCACCTCCCCTGCTCTTCTTTAATCATCTCTTCTACTGTTGGGCACTTAGGGTTTTTCTTTTTCTTTTTTTTAAAGACAGAGTCTCACTTTGTTGCCCTGGGTAGAGTGCTGTGGTGTCACAGCTCACAGCAACCTCCAACTCTTGGGCTTAAGCAATGCTCTTGCCTCAGCCTCCCAAGTAGCTGCGACTACAGGTGCCTGCCACAATGCCTGGCTATTTTTTCGTTGTAGTTGTCACTATTGTTTGGCAGGCCCAGGCTGGATTCGAACCCACTGCTCTGGTGTAGGTGGCTGGTGCCCAAGCCACTGAACTACAGGTGCTGAGCCAGTTTTTCTAATGCCTGCTTTTCAAACCTTGAAATTATCAAATTAAAGGGAATGACATTTTAGTGGCTTTTGATATGTTACTAAATTCCCTTTCAAATGATTGTGCCAATGTGTTATGCCACTTCAGAATTCACAAGTGTTATTTTCTAACCATGTGAAGCTTATTTTGCAGTTTATTTCCACATAGCCAAATCTCTCTTCTCCAACTAGCAAAAGCACAAGCGCTGAGGGTGAAGTAAATATATACATACAATGTGTGTTTACCTTTACTGCAAAGATCTTAGTTTCAGATATTGAATTCTACAGATATTCTCTCACTGAGAAACAGAGATAACTGACTTAGCTCCAGGCCACGAGTCTGGTGTTAGTTCTTATTTGATAGACTGATTAGGTAAGGTTTTTTGGCCACAAACTTTGATCACTAAAGTGAAAACTTTGCTTTTCTTTCTTTCTTTTCTTTTTCTTTCTTTTTTCTTTTGGAGACAGAATCTCACTATGTCACCCTGGGTAGAGTGCTGTGGCATCACAGCTCACAGCAACCTCAAACTCTTAGACTTAAGCAATTCCCTTGCCTCAGCCTCCCAAGAAGCTGTGACTACAGGCACCCACCACAATGCCTGGCTATTTTTTGGTGCTGTTGTTGTTATTGTTGTTTAGCAGGCCCAGGCCGGGTTCCAACCCACCAGCCACTGGTGCGTGTGGCTGGCGCCCTAACCACTGAGCATGGGCACTGAGCCAAAACTTTGATTTTCTGTTTCCACGATTGTAGACATCTGTCCAGAAAGAGGGAGCTGGGGGAAATACTTCCTGCTGGTCTAATTCTGAACGTGGAGTCAGTAGGAAAGTAGACTTGGGAGCCCATCACTGTTGACAGGGCCAGGGAGGTGCAAACAGAATTCTGCTACCATTGCTGGGAGTTGTTCAGGTCATGTTCAACAAGCTTGCAGAGCACTTTCTTCATCATTATTTGTGTGACTGTTCTTCAACGTTGTATAGAATGTAGTTAAGTGCTTTATACCCAGTTTTTTATACTGAGACTTATTTTTGATGGGTCAAATGACTTAGCTTCACACAGAAGCAGACCCAGAACCATGTATGAGTCTGTTTTGAAATCCAGTGTTGTTTTTTTGTTTTATTTCCATTTTAAGCTACTTAACTATTTAAAAACATGTCATCTGAGGGTAGCGCTCTCTCATTCAGCAGGCAAAGCCCAGGTGAAAGGGAAACTAGATCAGTCACCTGGGCAGTTTTGCCCAAAGTTGACACTCAATTTTTTATTTTTATTTTTATTTTTTATTTTTTGAGACAGAGCCTTAAGCTATCCCTCTGGGTAGCGTGCCGTGGCATCACAGCTCACAGCAACCTCCAGAATATTAGGAGGTACTTGTGTTTGGTTTACATACTTTGTTTTTGTAGAGATTAAGTCAAAGTTACACACGTAAGTGTGCCCTTCACCCAGATAGTGTGCACAGTACCCAAGAGGTGTGAATTTACCCATTCCCTTCTCCCTCTCCCCCCTGCTTGATTTTCATTGAGACTTACTTCCAAATGTCAACTTAAGTGGTGATGGATTAGTTCCAATTTGATATGGAGCCTGTGTGTTTGCTTCTCTATTCTTGTGATGGTTCATTTAGAAGAGTTGTTTCCAGTTTCCTCCAGGTTGTCCAAAAAGATACTGGGTTGCTTTTTTTTTTTTGCAGCTGAGTCCTACTCCATAGCATGCATATACCACATTGTATGAATCCATTCATAAATTGGAAGGCCCTTGGGTTGTTTCAGAGCAGGGCCTCTTTAAATGGTTTTTTTTTTTTTGGCTGATAACATTTAAAAAATCTTCTCTAAGCAGAATGCTGCTAGACTTCTTTTCATGTTAAAGTGGTTATTTCCTTATGATAAACTGCAAATCGTGCTCAAAAAAATGACCTTATCAATTCTTCAGATTGCCATGCAGGGATTATAGCATTTGAGATGTGGAATGGGGCCTCACAGTTACTCAGCCCAACCCTCTCCTGTTACAGACAGGAAACCGAGGCCTGGGGACTCACGGAAGAGTGTGGTGACCACAGAAGGACTCCGGTCACTGTTTTAATAACCGCATAGTGAACATTGGATGTTTGCTGGTCTTTTACAAAAGGAGAGTGGAGAAGACAAAGGGAAAATACCCCAGTTCAGAAATCAGAAGCAAAACA
>NW_003852542.1:604401-623361 GCF_000181295.1 Otolemur garnettii | reverse complement strand
ACCTCCAGCCCACACAATGGATTTGAAATCATCAGGTTTTGATAGAGCCAGGAGGTCAAATGAACAACTTACACTAACATTTACAAAATGCTTCGAATTTGAGAGGCAGGTTGTTAGAAGAAGGAGCCTCTTCACAGAGTGGCCTCTGTGTCACTGATGGATGTCTGAGGATAGGATTTATTGCTTATATTCTGATATGAAGAAACAGCAGTGAAACATTTTGTAAAGCTATGTTCACATCTAGGTTGGTAAAAATAACAAGAGTGGTTACCTTTGCCTAGGTCCTCCTCTACCTAGGTGCTGTCAAGTTGTCACTGTCCTCATGATAACCCTCAAACAAGTGCTCTTTTGTGATCTTAGAAAATTCTAAGTGAGGAAGCTTGTGCCTATAATTCTAGCATTCTGGGAGGCTGAGGCAGGAGGATTACTTGAGCTCAGGAGTTCGAGACCAGCCTAAGCAAGGGGATGACCCTGTCTCTACTAAAAGTAGAAAAAATTAGCCAGGCGTTGTGTTGGGTGCCTGTAGTCCCAGCCACTAAGGAGGCCGAGGCAGGAGGATTGCTTGAGCCCAGGAGTTTGAGGTTGCTGTTAGTGAGGCTGATGCCATGGCACTCTAGGCTTGGGCAACAGATGAGGAAACTGAAGTTCAATTAGTGTTAGCAAATTGCTCAAGGCCAGACAACCAAGTTGTGGCAGAGATGGATTCAAAGCCAGGTTTGCTTGGCTCTAAAGTCTGGAATCTTTTCATTGCACTTCTATTATTATACTGCAGACACTCTGATTAAAATAGTTTTCTGCTTTGACAATGTATTCCCCAAATCTAACCATTTCATTTCTCTAGACATGCTGGGCAGGGAGTGTGCTTCTAACCAGCCCATGGCTGTGCTGCATCCTCTCTTGCTCACCATTCCTCCTACTTTGCTCACAGTGGGACTACACATGAGCCAGGGCATTAAACAGTCCTCTCCTGTGACTTTGCTTTACTTTTCCTCTTGGTGCCATAAGGATAAGCTCTGGAGTAACTGAAGAGGGAATCTTAGGGGCAAAGACTCCCCACCCCCCCGAAGTGCACACCAGCCACTTTTGGTTCCTTCACTGTGCTTGAGCAACCTGTGACCTTGACCCTCCTGCCAGCCCCATAGTGAGAAAGGCCTGTTTTCATTTCTTCTTTTGCCAAGCCCATCTGGATAGAGCAGGTGCAAGTCTAGTGCTTAAAATAGAAGCCCTTTTTCCGTGTGACGTGGCACTGTGGAAACCCCCTGGCTGCTTTGCCTGTTGTTCAGATGAATGAGAAGATGAAGACACCTCCTTGTTTATTGTGGCATTTTCTTCACTTCCATGACATCTTTCGTTTCTCAGTTGATTTTTCCAGTTTCTTCATTTGTAAAACACTAGACTTGTTCTTTGTAAGTTCAAGGGTCCCTCCTGGCTTTGATAGTCTCTGTCTATGTATCTGATTAGGCCTCAGATTTTGCAATTTACCACCTTTGTCTTGTTTCCTTGTCCCAGCAGTGTTATTTTAACAAGAATAGCTGTAACTAAAAATTATTCCCCTATCTGGACAGCCCCATTTGCTCTCTACCAGCAACCCTCTGTAAAGCAGTTGGTAAGCACCAGTTAAAGACTTAAGTAAGTGCCGACATTTGTGCTTAGGGTCTCAGAGAACAATAGATGATTTAATCTAATTTTGGGAAGGATTGTTTCCATGACAACTATTCTTCCTTTTTACCTTAAAAGCTAAAGATTCCTCTGGAGAGTTCTAAATCTTAAGAGACAGGGCATAAAGGGAATGGTATTTATAAAATTTCTCTGGCTTTCTTTTCTGAGAGCCAAAGTCCTGAGCCTCTGTATCCTTCTTTGTAAATTAGGAATAGTAATATTTTCCATGGCGTTATTGTGGGAATTAAATGAAAGAAAGGGTGTGGCACTGCTTCGCAAGTTCTGGAGAGTATTAGAAAATGCTTGTTAACTTAAGGTCAAAAAATAAGGTTCATTTTCTCTGCTCATGAGTGCTAGCTATGGATTAACTCTGAGACTGAAGAATAAGCTTAAGATGAGTGCTTTGATCTCAAGGAGCTGGCAATATTTTAAATGGGACAAAGTGAATACAAATAAAACAATTAGAGAACAGCTTATGTCAAGCTGCATTGAGAAGAAAGAACCCCAAGCAGAGCGGGCAAATTGTCAAATGATAGTCTCCGAGGGGAATTTTCAGGGAGAATGGAGTGCTAGTACAGCTGGCCATCCTGAGAAAAAGTCCGGACCACAGGTTATGGGTTGCAAGAATGAGGCAAAGACTAAGTAAGTAAATTAGGTACTGTTGGTAAGAAAGAATGCTGTGGTGTACATCATTCAAAATGATCAATATAGTGTATAAGTGGGAAAAGAAGTGCAGTGATATAACAGCAAGTGAAAGAAGTTGAACACAAAATTGTAGTAAGGGCGTGAATGACTGGCTATGTGTGGAGACGTGTAGGTCAATGTTAGAAAAGAATACGACGTGACAAATTAATGCATGTGTTAGGGTTATGGATTTATGGATGAATTTCCAAACTGTTTCTTTTATTAGGCTTTCACTTTTAATAAATAACATAGGCCAAACAGTTTGAATAATTTCACATTGAACGATGACTTGGATAATATACTAGCCTCTGGGTGAAAGCTCCATCCTTCTCTGGGACAAGATGTCTTCTCTGGTCTTCATTGTGACCTTTACCTTGAATGACTCAATATTTTAAAAGAAAACAGTGCAACAAGTCCAGCAGGTGATGAAATCCTCTCCCCAACATTTACATTTCTGTGGCTATTCTTTCTCAAATTCCCTACAATCTGATACCAAATCCAAATGGAGGGAGAAGTTCTGGGAGCTCCGATGATAGCTGCCTCAAGGATTTGTCCTGCTACTTCTTTGGGAAATACCTGGTTCTCCCAAGGATTGGTCAGCTCTAATGGAGGCACTTGTCCCTTTAAGAAAAAGCAGTGTCCACAGCCAACTTAGCAAATGGATAGTTCAGGAGGTGATTTACATTTCACTTTGGCAAGTAAAGCCCTCATTTTCAAAAAATCTCCCTATGAACTTTCCTTAAAAAGGTTTTGACTTTCCTGGAATACATGGACTCAGTGCAGTAACAGCTCTGTAGGTAGTAGCATAATAACGGCGTAGCTTGAGTAGGTGGGCTTTTGTTAAGGGAAATAATCTGAGGAGAAGCAATACAACTGTGACCCTCAGTGGTCTTCCAGATTTCAATATTATTCCAGTCATGTCAGTTCAACCTTGTGCAAGTCAATCCAATGCCAATTAGTCCAATCTAACCAGTCCAAGAAATACTGGGGTGTTTTGCCAAAGAATCTAAGGATTAAATCATTTTCCTCTGAATTAAAAGTTAAAGCAAGATGGTTCTTCTTGTCTTCCAGTCTTCCTGCCTGAGGCCCTTTCTTTCTCCACGTGCCAACATCTCAAGGCCTGCTTGTCTAGGTCTGCTTGAGAATACAGAGCATAGGAAGGAGACTGGAAGGAGAGCCTTGAGTCTTGGCTGGAATTCTTGGTTCAACTTCAACTAGTAATAGTGTTGAACAGGTCAATCAACAGCTTCAAGCCTCAGTCTCCTTATTTGTAAAAATAAAGAGATTAATCTGTTTTTTTTTTTTTGAACTATTTTTTCTACTTCTTATAGTCTATGAACTTATCTTCAGCTCTTTTGTCCAATATTTTATAAAATTAATTCCAATTCAGCCCCAATCACTCTGTTACGTTTAGTTGTCTCTTTTCAGAGCATTAGTACCTAATTTGTATTATTACTTTTCTTCGTACCCTAAAGAATTTTTTTTGGGCAAAGTTGGTATTTTTTCTTTCTTTCTTCCTTTTTTTTTTTTTGTTTAAACAGACTCCTTGAGGATAGGTGTTGTGATATTCATGTGCTTCTATTTCCTCACTAGACCCTGCATTCTCAGGACCCTTGTCAAAACACCATATTTCTTGGTGATTCTATCCTTTCTTTAGACTATTTCTCATTTCCATAATGTGGTTATAACTCAAGAGTAAAAAATTATCAACATTTTAAATAAACTCTGGAATTCTTATAGAGCTAATATTTCTTTTTGAGTCAAGGTTGGAAATAATTTCACACAGAAGTTATTTTATAAAACAAATTTATTCTTATAAGAACATGAGTGGAGATATTTGACACATTTTCTGGAAAGAGACATAGAAAAGATTTTTTTTTCCAGTTACGAAAGAGCAATAATTCTAAGCTATTCAGAGCAAATATGTAGCATTTCTTCTCCTGGTCAACTCAATGAACTCTTACCTATGGTCAAATCACTCTACCCCAAAGTGGATCAGTCCTCTTGACTCTGTAGGGATCACTGAATGTGTGCAGCAGTGGTGAGAGTAGCTATGGTCCTAGGAAGGGGGTAGTGTTGTGAAGTGGGACTAGATTATCTAGATTATCATGAGAAATGAAAATTTACTGCTAGCTGGTTGGCTCAGAAGGTGCAATGTCCTGTCTCTACATGAAACATTCTTGAGAACTCAGGGCATCACAGAGCTGGTATGCTGCATGAGGCCAGCAGAAGCATAAGCAAACCAGTCCTTGAAGTCACTTTCCACCATATAGAAAGTGGATTACAAGTGCAGCAGGACTCTTCAGGGAGGCCTTGACCAGTGGGTCCAATGGTAATGTTCCAGGAGGATGGTTGTGTGCAGCAAAAAGGCTCAAACTCAGAGGAAGTATATCTGAGGTAACCTTTTCACTCGGGCAAGTCTTGGTATTTTTGGTCCTGTTTCTTCATCTGTAAACTGGATTTGTACTGTCACACTCTGTGAGTCAGTGCATTCAAAAAACAAACAAACACTATTCACACACAGAAAAACAACCCCACAAGATAATCATCAACAATTCATTTATGTAATTATCAACGGTTCATTTGATTTTTCAACAAATGCTTCTGTAACCAAGGTGCTGTGCTTTGTGCTAAACACTGCAATGAGTATAAAATTGAGTAAAGATCAATTTGTAAAAATTCTAGTTCAGGTTTTCAATAAATAGTAGGTGCATTATAAATTGAAGTATGAAAGTAAAGAGTAACTTACTATAGATCCCCTAGCTACTATTTGGACTCTCAAATGTTCTGGTATAGTTTCTAAGAAGAACAGTACCAGTTTCTATATGATGGACAAAAGGCCTGGCCTTTTAGGAGGTTATATTTTGCCAGGAAATAAAGACAGAGATGCTTAGAACTTACACAAATCAATGTAGTGACTACACTGATGTGGGGAATCAAAGAGAGAGTGAACTTTGGGTGAAATCAAGAGAGTTTTTCAGATGGTCTTTTAGGGGAGGTGGGATTTCCTTAGGTCAGCTGGAAAGAGAATCAAACTTTCATTGTTCAGATGTACCTGCAGGTAAATGGCTCATAAGAGTTTATGAAGCTACCCACTTTGATAGTGTTACATTTGATACACTATTTTTGTCTCATTGTTTTGGTGTGTGTCATGAATCTGACAACATGGTGACAATGCTGTTTGCCACTGTCTATCAGAAGATCCTAATAAAAATATAAGTTTTAGGAACTTACTTTATTTTACTTATCAACTTATACTATAGATTATAGTATTTGAAAGAAGCATAATTCTTTTTCTTCTGTAATAATTGGGAATTACTGTATTTCTGAGCAACAATGCTCAGGTTGAGACTGAGGGTGGAGAGAGCCAGCTGCAGAAGGTGGGATGCAGTCTAGACAGGCGCACGTCTGTGGCCACGTGTGCATGTCAGAGTGGGGCTGGGGAGAACTGGGTTGTGTCACTTTTCACAGATGTCTATTTAGTGTCTACTGTTTCAAGGATTTTTGGTTTTGTACCCAATTTAGGAGGTCTTGTCTGTGTCCTCAAACACTGATAGTCTTACAAGTGTGGTTGGGGTGAGGGGCAGGAACCTGAAGACAAGCTCACATAAAGGCAGAGAGCCTCAGAACCTTGTAGTCCATTGGCTGTAATGGCTCCCTTCTCTATAGCTGCACTTTGAGGAAATCTTTCCATCTCTGGGTGGACTTCTTTGGTTGATAGAGTCAATGGAGATTCTTTGATAAGAATTATGCCATCTAGAAATAGAGTCTTGGGATAGTGAGTGGCAGATCAGCTGATGCACATCTCAACCCACAGCAATTCTCCTAATTCCTCAGCCAGGGCACTCTCTGTTAGGATTCAAATTCTTCTCAGGGCCTACTTCTCTCTTTCTATTTCCCTTCATTCTGAACATTCCTATCACTATTATCTTTATCTTTCTGTCAGCTCTCTTCCGTGTTCACTCCTTTCTAATCCTTTTGAAAGTTTACTTTCATTGTACACACATGGAATTAAATTATAAGCATTAATTTGTTAAATAAAATGCTGCACATGAATATGCTCACACCCATGGAATATTTTCTATTTCTTAATAAAACAAAGAAAAGAGAGAATTTGGAGGAACACAGAGGACTAGGCAGATTATTTGTTTGGGTCAGTGATCCTTAATCCAGAATTTCCTCATGTAGATGACCAAAGAAAATAAACACTGAGGGCCAGGCATGGTGGCTCAAGCCTGTAATCTTAGCACTCTGTGAGGCTGAGTCAGGTAGATCACTTGTGCTCAGGAGTTCAAGACCAGCCTGAGCAAGAGTGAGACACCATCTCTAAAAGTAGTGTGGTGTTGTGGCAGGCAATGGTAGTCCCAGCTACTCAGGAAGCTGAGGCCAGAGAATTGCTTTTGGCCAAGAGTTGGAGGTTGCTGTGAGCTATGATGTGCTCACATTTCTTATGTGAGCATAAAAAAATAAGTAGGCAAACAATGTCAGGAATCAAAATATACTCAACCCAATCTCTCTTCTGACCCTGGCTTCACTATACCGAGGGACTCTGCTGAGGGCAACAGAGTGAGGCTGTGTCTCAAAAAAAAAAAAAAAAAAAGAAAGAAAGAAAGAAAGAAGGAAAGTACACATTGGAAGCCCTATATATGGATCTGTAACAGCACAGTGGAGGGTACAGTGAAAATGGAACAGGAGTGGGTAGCAGGGCCTTCTCATTGTAGTCCAGTCCAGGGAGCAGATTTGAGCTTTGACTTAGTAAATGTGACTCTGGAAGGGCTCAAGGCAAGTTTGTGTAGATGATGGTCAGGCCCTTAAGGACAGGGGCTGCCATGTCTCCTCTTCCTTGTGCACCTTCCCTCATCTGCCTCCCAGACTATAGCCATGAACCAGTGCTCATAAGTGTCCCTCAGTAGGATGAACTAATTCTGGGATACATGTGAGGCCAGGGTTGTAAGAGACTGGGTTGAGTATATTTTGATTCCTGACATTGTTTACCTACTTATTTTCCTATGTTCCTTTATCTGTGATGTTAGTTTTTTCCTTGCTATTTGTCTCTTTGCATAATGAAGGGGGAAAGGATAGGTCCAGTCCTTAGAGGACTTCACTGGGAATGCCATCATTTACCTGACCACAAGCCAAGTAGGCAGGAAGGCAGGTCTCAATTGTCATACAGCTGAAGATGACTTTGTTATGTTGTAGAATCCAGAGACTCTTTTCACACAAAGATACAACACATGCCCTTATCTCACTGCCCTCTTGGCTTGGAAGCTGGAGAGCTGAGTCACTTTAAATTACATACTAATGAGTGGTGCTGATGATCCATGTGTCTTTGTTTTCAGTATGAAATACTAGTTTTTTGAGTAATGCACCTTCCATCTTAGTCCTGCGACATTTTGTAAGTTGCATCATGGCATCAGGCAGGATGGACTGTAAAGAAATAAATTATACTGACCTGGATCCTTAGCCATGTGGGTGAAGTGCAGTATCTTCAAATAGTACCTATGTTGTGGCTCTGTGTCTTCATTTTTTAGATCAAGAGTTTTCTCTCTCTTTTTTTTTTTTTTTTTTTTGCCATTTTTGGCCGAGGCTGGGTTTGAACCCACCACTTCTGGCATATGGGGCTGTCGTCCTACTCCTTTGAGCCACAGACACCGCCAGAGAGATTTTTCTCACCCTTACATGCCAACTAGGTAAGGATGAACAGAAAGACTGTAGTGTGTTCTTGCATATTGGAGGAAACAAAGATTTCAAGTCAAGGAAGCATATCTTCTGGGTTCAGCCATAAAACCCCCAAAACTTGTTAATAACTGAGAACATGAAAAGATCATGGCTTGAGTACATACTCTGCACTGTGCCCTCTACTAAATGGATTATACACAATATTTCATTATTGCTCAGAGATGTTGAGATCAAGGTTTTATTTTTATTGCTTCATTATAAACAAAGAAGCCAAGACTAAGAGGGGGTAAATACATTTGTAAGTGATGGATTCCCATGGGAGAGCTCACTAACCCATGGCTTCCCAATCAAAAGACTAGAGCATTGGAATGACTCTTGTGAAGATACCTTGGTGTTAACATAATTTGCTGGTTGGCTAATATTTGGACAGAAGATATAGAAGATATGCACCTTCTCTGACCTCCCACATTTGGTGGGTGCTCCTCCTGTGTGCTTCCATACAGCTGTGGAGACACCCTACCCCCACCCCAATTGCTCTGTGTTGCAATTTCTAGTTACTTATTTCCACACTAGGCTGGGAGCTTCTTAAGGTTGAGAGCTCTGTCTTGTCTGCCATTGTTATCTGTAGAATTTAGTATAGAGCCAGGCACATGGAGATGCCAGTAATTCCATGAAATGAGTGGGCATCCATATATCCAAGCATATGAACAAGTTTTTCCTATAGTAGTTAGTGTTATTTGGTGCAAAAGGGCCAACAACTAGCCATGTGACTTGAACGACCAACAGATGGGGGAATGGATATGTGGATGGGTACATGCAGGGTGGAAAGGGAATGCAACAGAAGAGAATGCTTCTGTCATGGGCTTAGGAAGTTTACTGAAATATATTCTGCAATATTGATATATATAGTTTATCCTTCTCCTTCCCAGCCTCTCATCTCTGAGATGACCAAACTTTTTAACATAAACTGTTTCTTGCTGCTGTCAAATACTTCCAGGGCCTCTCTGGGCCACATGGAGCACCTGCTTGCTCACAGCCTCCTTCTCACATGCAATTTATGTGGGTCCCATACCATATCAGACCCCTTAGAGGACCCTGACTAGTCTAGGCTGATTTTTTCATGAGGAGAACCCTAGGACTGGAGATGAGGCAGTGGACTTTGGTAAGGTGATGTCAAGCAAACTTGGGGTTGGTGTCACTTCCACCCTAGTGATGGACATAACCTTAGGCCAGGTGCTGTGGGGGCCCCAGGTGCATGGGGGCTTAGGAACTTCTGAAAGGGTTTGGAACTCTCCACCCAACCTGCTGGAGGAGGATGGGCATGAAAGCAACAGATGTGCTCAAGGTTCTGTTTTCAGTTCCCCAAAGCATCTTCTTCTTGACCAAAGCAGTATGACCGTTACTATGACAGTTTCTATCTTGGTCTCTGGGACTCTCCCTCATAAGGTAGTGTTACTTTTTTTGATCTTTTTAGGCAAGTCACCATGAAACTCAGTAATAACCAAACTGGAGTGGAGATGGCTGGGGGCCTGGTTGGGGCCTGAGTACTGGGATAATGATGGTAAATGTTGGGGTACCCAGAAGGACCTTTGGCTAATGAGTTATTTTTCCAAAACAGACCTACATTCCTCCCAGTTGTCTTAGGCCTGGTTGACACTCCGTTTTTGCAGTGGTTCACTGTTTCTTCCCCTGAGATGTTTACAATTAGCTCTTTATTGCACCTAATAAAATCAAAACAGATAGATTGCTGACCTCAAATTTCAAATCTTTTCTAGTGATAGGGTTGAGTCACTCAATGACCACTCTAGAGTCTCCTCACCTGTTAAATGAGAGATGTTATTTCCAAGCTCCTTTCTTACTTTAAGACTCACCGATACTTTGCCCCTGAAAATGGCAACCACGAATAGTAGTTATTGAGGGACCAGAGCTGTGTTTTAGAGTGAGGGCTGTTGATAAGGCTGCCTGAGCTTGAATCCTGGTTTCCAGACTAACTGATTGTATGATCTTGGATGTCATATTTAGTTTTTTTAAGTCTTAGTTTTCTTAACTGTAAAAAGGAGGTAATACAAGCTGGGCCAGGGACCCCATTCTGTTGGAGGATTTGGTGACATGATGCTTATCAGTGTTGAAAACTGTTACAAGTTGTGATGTGCTAAGCTGCCAGCAGGTTCTTAGATGTTCTCCTCTATGCCTATTTGTTTCCCATTTTGATCATCAATATTTCATTCCTTTGTTGTAGGTTGGAGGCTCTTTCTCATTTGTTCTTGAACCCATGGTGAAATAAAAGCTTGTGTGTTTTCTTGAGAAGGAGTCATAGACAGGGAAGGGCCTTATTCACCATCCAGTATGTTAAGGATTAGTTGTAAAGGAGCTGACTGAGGCATAGCTGTCACTATTATAAACCAACATTATTAAAAAACTACACAGAACGTACCATGTGCAAAACTATGGAAAAGCATGGATGTTTGAGCTTGACAACCCTGGTTTCAGTTGTGATTCTGTCTTACTAGCTCTGTAGTTTTTAATGTGTTCCCCAAACTTTCTTAGCCTTAGTTTCATCGTCTATGAAGCAGGCTACTGCAAGACACCTTAGTGTGTGGTGTGAGGGTCAAAGGGGGTCATAGAGATGGCAGTGCTGGCAGCTGTCTCCCCACTCCACTGCCCCCTCCTCTATGCCATCCCTTTTCTTACTGTGTGCAGAGAATCTTTTTTTTTTTTTTAACAAATTTTTTTTCAGTTTTTTTTTTTTTTTTTGGCCAGGGTTGGGTTTGAACCCACCACCTCTGGCATATGGGGTTGGCACCTTACTCCTCTGAGCCACAGGTGCCACCCGCGTGCAGAGAATCTTGCTGAACACAAAAGGTTCCAGCCACAGTTGGGAGACAGAACCTTACTATAAAGAGAAAAAGAATTGCATGGTAGGAGACTAGGAGCTGCTTGAAACCTGAGAAGAGATTGGGAGGTGAATGGAAGAAATGATAAAAGGTGTTGGGGACAGACAGGGAACAGAGGGAGGGACAAGGGAGGACATTGTGTATCCAGAGACAATGGGGAAAGGGTAAGAGGAAGGAGAAAGAGGAGAGGAAGGGTGGAAGATAGGGTAAAAAATCAGAGAAGTAAGATGTCTCTGAACAGCAGGGGTGTCTTCTAGGGTATCTGTGGTGGGGTTTCAGGGAAGGAGCCAGCAAGTGGATCCCCAGGGAGAGGAACCAGTGGGTGGTGAGGAGTCCCTCCTGTGAGAGTCACTCTTCTGCTCCATCTTCTTTTTCCCTAGTGTTGTCCTACCTAGACTAGAGCCTTCCCTCACTTGCTTCAATCTACAAGGTCTTCCTGAATTTTTAACCCTATACAATCTAAGCAATATACCTTGGAGAAGTCACATATAATTCCCAGCCCATCTGTGGACCTCTCTGCATCAGTGCTCTGGACACTCCCTTCTCTTCTGTTTCTATGGGTGAACCCTATATGATCCTAGCTAAGGGTAGCACCTCCACCTTCATCCACCCTGTTCACCGACTCAGGGACATTGCTCCAGCCATTTTCTCCCCTCTTTCCTACAGCACCAGATTTGCCCTCTCTCCTGCATCATTCTCATCAGCATTTAAAAGTGCTGTCATTTCTCTTGATTAACAACTACAGATCCAAAAATGAGAGAAAAACACAATTAAATTCAAGAAAGAGGAATGAGGTTTGGTAAATTCCTACCTAATGGGTATGATGTAGGGGAATATAGCAGACTTCCTGGGCGAAGGACTCAACTACAACTTGAACTTTACCTTACAAATGCAAACAAAGTAAGCTAATCATATGTACCTTGATATTAACCCCAAATTTAAAAAAAGTGCTAATACTTGTCTTGATTTGAAACATACCCTCTGTAGATTCCATTTATCCCATAAGTTACTGCCTCATTTCTCTCCTTCTCCTTTCTAGTTCTCAAAAGAATTGTCCTGCTATCTGTCTCCAGTTTCTTTGATCCCATTCTTTTAGGACCCATTCTGATCTTACTTTTGCCCCTGCCATTCATTGAGTGAGCCTCCACAGGGGTAAATCCAATGGCCCATTCCCATTTCTTAATTTTAGTTGACTTGTCATTAGCAATTGACATAGTCGGTCAGTTTTTTCCTCTTTGTTGCAGTTCTTCTCTTGGTTCCTTGGGCAACAACACTCTTTTGACTTCTCTTTTTATTCTCTAGCCAATCCGTCTCAATCTTCTTTTGTGATTCCTTCTCATCTCGCCAACTTCATAACATTGAGCAGCCTTCCAGCTCAGCGATTGGATTCCTCTATCCATATTCACTTACTAGGTGCTCTCTGCCAGTCTGATGGCTTTTTACAACATCTCTATGGGAGTGACATCACAATTATGTCTCCAGCATTGACCTCTCTCTTCTGAATTCCAGACCCTTCTAGGTTATCCACCTGACATTTCTCCCTGGATGTCTGACAGATATTTTAAACATAATGTGTTCAAAACAGAGCTCTAGAATCTTCAGTAGTCAAGGCAGCATCTACAGGAATAACTATGGAATGAAATAGCTTACGAGTAGACCCAACTTATGACAATTAAGCTTGCGAACTTTCCACTGTGTGCTTACGTTGGCAGCATACAAACAACTCAGTAAGGTTTTGTCACCTTGGTATACCAGTGTCTCATAGCTGTGTTCATATCAACATGTGGCAGTATCTTGCTGAGTGGTGTGCATTATTGTTGTTGCATATTATTGTGTGCTGACATGAGAATGTCAGAGCTTGAAATAGAGTAACAAACACATTTGTAAGTATCTTGTTAAACTTGGAAAGAGTGGAAGTGAAATCAGGGATATGTTAGTCCAAGTTTATGCGGATAATGCTGTGAAGAAAATGGCAGTGTAAAAATGGAGTAAACATTTTTCTGAGGGAAGGAAAGTGTCACTGATGAAGAGAGGTCAGGGCTGCCAGTAATGGGCAGAACTTATGAAAACATTGCAAAAATTCATTGCATCATGTGTCAAAATTGTTGGCTGACTGTGACAAGCATAGCAGACCAAGTAAACATAGAGAAATAGGAAAATGTTAACTGACAATCTTGGCCAACCACTCATAGGTCTTGCATCATGACTGCACCAGCTTACGTGGGACTGTCTGTGAAGGAGTTTTTAGGTAGTAAACAAATAACTGTATTAGAACACCTTCCAAGCTCACCTGATCTGACCCCCAATGACTTTTTTCTTTTCCTGAAATAAAGGAAATATTGAATGGAAGACATTTTGATGACATTGAGGACATCAAGGATAATATGACAATAGCTTTGATGGCTATTCCAGAAAAAGAGTTCCAAAATTGTTTTGCAGGGTGGACTAGGCACTGGCACGAGTTCATAGCTTCCCAAAGGGGTACTTCAAAGTGATCATAGTGATGTTCAGCAATGAGGTATGTAGAACTTTTCCTAGGATGAGGTCATACCTGGTATGACAATTAAGTTTTTAATTTTTTTTTCTTTTTTTTTGAGACAGAGTCTCAAGCTGTGGCCCTGAGTAGAGTACTGGCATCACACTCACAGCAACCTCAAACTCTTGCCCCAGCCTCCCAAGTAGCTGGGATTACAGGTGACTGCCACAATGCTTGGTTATTTTTGTTGTTGTTGTTGTTGCAGTTGTCATTGTTGTTTTAGCTGGCTTGAGCCAGGTTTGAACCCACCAGCCTTGGTGTATGCGGCTGTCACCCTACCCACTGAGCTATGGGCACTGCCAAGACCTGGTATATTTTCTTTTCTTTCTTTCTTTTTTTTTTTTTTTTTAGACAGAGCCTCAAGCTGTCACCCTGGGTAGAGTGCTGTGGCATTACAGCTCACAGCAACCTCCAACTCCTGGGCTCAAGCTATTTTCCTGCCTCTGCCTCTCCAGTAGCTGGGATTACAGGCACCTGCCATAATGCCCAGCTGTTTTTTGGTTGCAGCCATCATTGTCATTTGGCAGGTCCAGGCTGGATTTGAACCCTCCAGTTCAGGTGTATGTGGCTGGTGCCTTAGCCGCTTGAGTCACAGGCGCCAAGCTGACCTGGTATATTTTCAATTGATTTTCAACAAAAGTCCCAAAGCAATCTAATGAGAAAAGGAAAGTTTTCTTAAACGGGCTAGAACAGCTGTCTACCCATATGGGAAAACAAACGAACAAAAAAACCCTGACTCTTATACTATGCACACAAATGAATTCCAAAGGGATCAAATTTGAGCTCCTGGTATTTTCTCCTAAACCTATGCCTTTGATAGGCTTCTCATTTCAGTTAAGGCAAATCTAGCCTGCTAAATTTGTTCAGGACGAAAACCCAGCATTCCCTGTTGAATCCTCTCCCCCCACACCCTCACTATGAGTACCATGAGACTACTTTCAAAGTAGCTGTGTTGCATGGATTTTTGTGGCAGGCTTCTAACTGGGGCTTCTACCTTCATCCCACCCCTGATGGTTTATTCTTATCAGATCACCTAGGGAAGTCCTGTGTATATATGAGACATATAAGTCAGATGACATTATTCTTATGCTCAATCCCTGACATCCTTTGCCTCACTTGGTAAAAGAAGTGCTTCCTGTGACACACGAGGCCCTCTCAACCTCCCTCTCCATACACCTGGCTGTTTGCAGGCACACATAGCCACTCAGGACTTTTCATTGCTGTTCCCGCTGTGCTCTTGTCCACTTGTTCACATGGTTCACATACCCACTTAGGTCTTTACCTAAATATTTCCTTCTCAGAGATGTCTTTCCTGGTAATCCTCTTGAAACTTATAGCTCTCTTCTAATAATTCCTGCCCTCTTTCCCTGCTTTAGTACTCTCTTTAGTACATCCCACTAAGATTATATATATAAATACATAATATATATATATAATCTTAAATTAGAGAGAGGGAGAGAGAGTTGCTTGGTTGCCTGGGCTGTGGTGTCAGCCTAGCTCACAGCAACCTCAAACTCCTGAATTCAAGTGATCCTCCTGCATCAGCCTCCCCAGTAGCTGGGACTACAGGCATGCACCACAGCTCTTGGCTATTTTTTTTTTTTCCTATTTGTAGTAGAGATGGGGGTCTCACTCTTGCTCAGCCTGGTCTCAAACTCCTGAGGTCAAGCAATCTTCCTACCTCAACCTGCCTCTCAGAGTGCAAGGATTATAGGCCTGAGCCACCATGCCCAGCCTAAGATAATATATTTTTATTTATTAATCTTGTTTATTGTTTATCTCTCCAGCTAAACTAGAAGCTCCATGAGGGAAGGAGATTTTACCCCAGCATCAAATACAGTGTCTGGCACATGTCAGGCATTTAATAAATACTTATTAAATGAAAGAATAAATTGGAATTTGGGTCCACAGACTATTAATAAGTTTCCCATTTCCTCCAACTGTGGTCCTGTTGGATGCTACTGTTTCATCGGGCTAGTTCAATTTCTTTGTTCAGCATTTGACTGTGTAATTAGACTGTAAGAGCATTAGTGGCAAGGACTGTGGATTTTATCTCAGACCACTTTATATCCTCCACTATTGCTAGCATCATGAGGGACACTTGAAAATGGCTTCCTTCTCTTTTTTTTTTTTTGCAGTTTTTGGCTGGGGCTAGGCTTGAACCCACCACCTTCAGCATATGGGGCCAGAGCCCTACTGCTTTGAGCCACAGGCACCGCCCAAAATGGCTTCCCTCTTCCCAATTCCCACATTGTGTCATACCGTGTAAATAACATGAGTATTTATAAATATATGAAATCAGTCTCTTTCTCACTTTCTACAAAATACTTCATACCTTATAAATGCTTGATTACTAGTATGTTCATATTCTTGGGCAGCTATGTAATTATGGCTTTCATTGTCATAATGTCTCTGCCCACATTTGTAAAAGTATTGAGAACATTTTCTGGAGGCTAATTGACTAGAAGTCTATAGAGGGGTAAAAAGGAATGAACAGTAAACTAACTGCTGGGATATACAAGCTCAGCCTTTCAGTAGCTGAATAATCTGCAGTAAGTATCTCTTTGCCAGTTTTCTCATTTGTACAATGAGGGGGTTGAACTAGAAAAAGTCCTGTCATTAATTCTTGTTGTAATCATTGGGAAGGTACTGGATGTGAGTCCAGGCAATTCTTTTGTGTTTTCATGGACTAGCTTAATGTCAAGATTCTAAACACTTTTTTGTAAAGCTTTGGATACATTTGGTAGAAATGTAAAGCATGCCACCTATAGATGAAAATGTTTTTAGTAGCCACCTTGTAAAAGTAAAAAGAAACCTATGAAATTAATTTTGATAACATTTGAGTTATGAAATTTCAGCATGTAATAAATATAAAAATTATTGGGATATTTTATATTTAGTTGTTGTACTAAATCTTCAAAATTTGGTATAGTTTTATATTTACAGCCCATCTCCATGTGGACTAACCTCATCTCCAGAGCTCAATAGCCATGTATGGCTAGTGGTAGTCATATTAGACACACAAGAGTAGAACATACGCGAGTTAAGGTCAAGGTTCAGCCATTTTGGGGTTGAAAGCGTTATGACTAAAGAATGAGTTCAAGGAGGAAATCAAAGAATAGCCAAATTTCATTGAGCTACTCTTTCTATTACTTATGAACACTGACATTTATGGATACCTTAGTATATACTAGACTGGGTGTTTACAAGTTAGCAAGAATTATTTCATTTGAAATAATTCCAGAAATCTGATAAATAAGACACTCCCTATTCTCTAGTTAAGAAAACCAAAGTAACAAAGTCAAGTAACCTCTATTGTGACATGTGAGTGTATGTTTTCACACAATTATATACAAATGATGATGTAGAAGAAACAGCCCAATCATATATCTACTTCATTTTTTTCCAGACTTGTGGTATGGCTGACTTGAGAGGGCTACAGAGTCCCTGGCCTGTGTCCTAGTCACTTAGGCTTGGGTCTTCTGGTGGACACTCTGGTCACCAATTTAGTTTAGTAAAATGTTAGGTCTAATCCTGGTAACTTATAAAAATCCTCCTATTCCTTCCCCAGCACAGGTGCTATGGTCAAGTGGCCCCTTCTATAGAATTATGAAAAGGCCTGACATGCATATGAGCTCACTGAGGGCCCAGATTTCAACAGAGAACAAAGAGAGCTGTTAGGCTGAAAGAACACAGTTGAAGAGTTAGGTCTTGGAATTGTCATTACCTGGAAGAAGGCAGAGTGTGAAAAGCAAATACTCAAGTAAACAGACACTTCTCTGGGCTTCCTCTTTCCCTTTCCTGTTTGATTTCTTATCCTCCATCCATCAGCCTTTGCTTTCTCTTTCTCTTCCTTGATTTCCCCCTCTTTTCCCAATTTCTTTCTCTCCATCTGTATGGAGGAAATTTCTTTATGCATCCTCTTTTCTCTGAAATAATATGTTTAACTTATCAACTTGCTCAGGGACTTATGGGAGCAAAGGTATTAGCATCAACTCTAGGCAATGTGACTAATTCTGAAAAAATTTCTTCTTTATAGAAAAAAAGAGTTGAAACATTGAAATGGGAAGCTACAGTCCATTTTTGAAGCCACAGAGGATCCTATTCTGATGGAAAAGCACTGTGAGGTCACCTGTGCAGCTCTTGGTCTTACACACAGGGTGACACAGGAATTGTACACCTAGGGGTCCTTGGTCAGCATAAGTGGCCGATAGGTCACCTTGATTCTTGGGTCTTTGTTGGCAGATAATAGGAGGGAAAAAGGAGGTGAGGGGTTAACAGCTGGACTGCTCTCATCTTATGACACTGAACATTCATTAAACATTCTAACTGAACAGCACATAGTCCCTCTTAATGGTTACTTCTAACATAATTATAACACAATATTTGAACCAAGAATTTGAACTTAACACTATGTACATGGTTCTGTGTCATTTTATTACATGTCTAGATGTATGTACCCACCACTGCCATCAAGGTACAGAAGTATTCCACTACCAAAAAGATCTGCCTTGTGATACTTTCTTTGTGGTCCCATCAACTTTCCTAGGATCACAAATGCTATGTGATCATTTGAGGTTGACTTTTTCCGCTAAGTACAACATCCTTCACAGTTACCCACACTGTTGCATGCATCAATGCTTTGCTTTTTTTTTATTGCTTCATAGTATTCCATGGTGCAGATGTATCACAATTTGTTTGACCAGTGACTTATACAGGAACGAATTGGTTCTTTCCAGTTTTTGGCTATTACTAATAAAACTACTGCTATGCACAATCATGTATTGATGTTTGTGTGGATGTAAGTCCTCATTTCTTGGGGGTGAATTCCCAGGAGTATAATTGTTGGGTCACATAATAGATAGATTTAGTTTAGTTTTATTAAAAAAAACTGACAAACTACTATATTTTCTGGAGTAGCCATACCATTATATGTTCCCACCAGCAATATATGAATGATTTGTCTTTACTACATGCTCACCAACATTTCAGTATGACCTCATTTTAACTTGATTCCACTTGCAAAGACCTCATGTCCAAATAAGGTCATGTTTATGAAGTTGAGTATGTCTTTTTGACAGACACAATTTCAACCCACAATACTTACCTTTGGGTCCTGGTGGGTCTGGTTTGAGAGTATTGCCTTCTGGGAAGAGACTTGGAATTCATAGCTGGATTATATATGCTCTTGCTTGTTGAATTTGGTCCCCAGGAAAGGGTGAGCAAGTTCATGTCATTTGAAGAGATACTACTGAGTCTTTCTTAACTCTATTCTGATCTCCAAGGTTTCAAAAATTTGATGATGAAGAATATTCTCAGGAAGCAGAATGGCAAAGTATCTCCCCATCCAGTTTTCTCAGGACTGCCTTTCTCTGCTGCCCCAGCACTGTCAAGGGAAAGGAAAACAAAGCATGAAAACTGGAGTATAAGTTAATTGAGGAAAGGAATACTATTTAGTTATTTTTACATCTACTTCAGATTATAGGCTAGAAAGGTGCCTAGTAAGGT
>NW_003852542.1:594766-604273 GCF_000181295.1 Otolemur garnettii | reverse complement strand
AAGACTAATAGTGTCCTTTGCCCCCTTGCTGAAGGTCTGTTCCATTCCATTCCTATATATTTGAGCTTCTACTTAGCTAAATGGAGGAGGAGACCCTGGAAAAACAGCATGTCTGACCCCTTGTTCTGTTCAGCACCTTGAGTGCTTAGAGGCAGAGCAGTACAGGGAGAAGAGCTCCAGAGAACAGTTACGCAGGTAGAGATTTGATCCTGAGCCTCCAAGCTACCAGCTGTGTGGCCTTGGCCAATTACTTATTCCTCTCAGTCTCTCTTATATGTAAACTTGGCATAAGATATTTCTTGTTGTGAACTTATTTCGAAGTATAACATATATAATAAAAGTGCAAAGGTTATAATTGTATAACTCAATAAATTCTCACCCAGAAGCCCCTTCTTTTCCTCTCCCAGCCATCCGACCTCCTCACCCCGCCAGCCCCAGCCAAGAGTAATCCCCACTCCAATTTCTTATTTTACTTATACCTGATTTTGAGCTTCACGTGAATTGAAACATACAGAACATATGTTGTATTTGGTTTCTTTTGCTTAACATTTTGTTTGTGAGATTCAATTATGTTATTAGGTAAAGTTGTAGTTTGTTAATTCTCTTTATCGAATAGTATTAAACATACCACAATTTAACAACCCATTCTACTGTTAGTAGACATTTGAGTTATTTCAAATTTTTGGCTTTCATAAATAAAGCTTCTTTGAACATTCTTTTTTTTTTTTTTTTTTGAACGGGCTGGGTTTGAACCCACCACCTCCAGCATATGGGGCTAGCGCCCTACCCTTTTGAGCCACAGGTGCCACCCTTCTTTGAACACTCTTGTGTAAGTTTTTGTTTTTTCTTGGTGAATAGGGATATCCATAGGAGAGGGATTAGTGAATTATAGAATATGAACCCTTCCCATATTTGTACAACCTTCCCAACACTGTAATACATGTTTTTTTTTTTTTTTGTAATGTCCCATCTATGCCTCTTAAGTGTTCTTGTAAGAAAGATATACCAAACTTTAATGAATGTTTTTAACCTCACAATGTAGTAAAAATTAAATTAGGTTGTGGAACGTGCTCAGCCTGGTCCTCAGCAAAGTGGTATCCCTTAATACATTTTAAAAGATGTGATGAAGGCATAATATTCCATTAAATCTAAACATATTCCTATTTTTTGTTTATTTAGTTTTCCTTACTTTGTTATTTTACATCACGTTGCAATCAATGACTTTCTTTACAGCTATTTTCTTCTTTTGAAAAATTTGCTTTGGTAGATTCTCAGAGTATGTTGAATTGAATCAGAGAACATGTGACTGTTAAGACTGTGAAAAGGACTCTGAGGGCTTGCGGTGGAGATGAAAGCAAGGAAGCCATGGACCAGGGGAGTGGAGGTGTAAGGACAGGTGGCTTTGTAGGTTTTATGGAGGAGCATATTGCAGAGGACAGTAGGGCAAGGTAGAATGGAGGATGACTTTTATAAATGGTGGTGCCTTTTAGGGCAACTGAATATTTAGTGTCTTACTGGGTAATTGGAAAAACAATGGATAGCAACCAATAAATAAAGAAGGAGAGAGAAATCACAGGTGCAAAGATTAACTTTATTCATTCATTCCTCCCCCAATATTAGCATGATTAAAGCCAAGGAAGAGGGGGGATGATGTGGGGAGAGGTGCTGGAGGATTGCAGTAGGGGTAGGTTCCTTGTGGGAGAAGGTCCCAAGGCCTACTCAGGGAAGGGGCTGATGCTGGGCCTGGGAGGCCTCTCCCTCTAACACTCTTGCCTATTGAAGCTCTTGGTGAGGGGCGAGCTCAGGCTCTGATGAACAACCTCACAGGAGTAAACGTTGTGATTGTTGTACGTTGAAACGGGCAATGTCAGCATACTGCTGAGGCTAAAGGTGTTGTCTTTGCTGTCCTGCTCTGAGAGGCTGTTCAGGATATCATTCGTCTGGGTGACGCCATCCGCCTTCCAATTGACGGTGATCTCTCTCGGGTAAAATCGGGTTATTGTGCACAAGAGAGAGACAGTTCCGGACTTCTGCTGCTCCTGGGATGGGGGGAACAGGGCGACAGATGGCTGAGCCACATCCCCTGAGGAAGAAAGCACAGAGAATGATGTTTAAGTAACAGTTCTCCATCCGAGTGCCTTGTTTGGGGACGATCACAGAGCCTGTTAGGACAGACAGACAGAAAGCAGCATCTTTATCCTGTATAATTGTAACAATGGGGCCAGGAAGCATATTTATAATCTTGATGATTTTGAGTTTCTCCCTAGACACCCCCCCCCCTTATGAAAGCTGTAAGTGGTTTTGTTTGAACTCTTTGAAGCCATTCTGATGCCTCTGCATGCTTTCTAAGCTTACCTTTCTTTTTTTCAACTGTGTTCTCTGCCACCTGTAGTACACACCAAGGGTCCTCCAATGTTTTAAACAGGGGGCCAGTTCACTATCCCTCAGACCGTTGGAGGGCTGGACTATAGTTTAAAAGGATAGGCAGTGGCTAAGCAGGACAGGCAGTGGCAGCAAAAACACCCAGTGGGCTGGATAAATGTCCTCGGCGGCCTCATGTGGCCCATGGGCCCTAGTTTGAGGACGCCTGATTTAGACAAAGAAATACAGGCCGTTTTTTCTGTCCTCCTTTAGAAGTCAGAACAAGCTGTGGCCTCTCATTATGGAAGACCAGGCAGCGGTAATCTTGACTTTCACTTCCCCTATGCCTCTTCTAAGACTGTGCTGTGATCTCCCCAGGGCTTGCTTGGGCTTGGCTGGCCAAATCCTCCTACTGCAGTATTGGGCCCCAAGTCCTGCATCTCTGCCAGGATGGATGTGAGCTTTTCTGCCCTCTGTGATCATGCCTGCAACTCTCATCCCAGTCATAAAGGTCTCAGAGTGAGACTTGGGCCCTGATCTGATGGCCTGCAACCTCATGGCTTGATTTTTGGCCAGACCAAGAGGGATCAACTGTGATCTTGGCCACCTGTCTAGGAGGAACTAGCTAACTTCACTTTTGACCTTGAGCAGCTGGCAGATGGCCTCTTGGAAATTCCCCCATGTGGGTATTCCAGCCCTCAGGTGGGAGAACAATAGCTAAAATTAAAAAAAAATAAATCAAGAATCCTTTCCTGAGACCAGGTGTGGTGGCTTCATGCCTGTAATCCTAACACTCTGGGAGGCTGAGGTGAAGGATCCCTTGAGTTTAGGAGTTAAAAACCACCCTGAGCAAAAGTGAGACTCCATTTCTATTGAAAATAGAAAAATTAGCTGGATGTTGTAGCGGATGCCTGTAGTCCCAGCTTCTCAGGAGACTGAGGCAGAAGGATTGCTTGAGCCTAAGAGTTTGAGGAGGTTCTTGTGAGCTAGGCTGAGGCCAGGGCACTCTAGCCTCGGCAACAGAGTGAGACTCTGTCTGAAAAAGAAAAAGAAGAATCCTGTGCTGGAAGAAATGAACAGATAATGTGAACAGGTTTTTGTAAAGCTAATCTCAAGGTTAATTAAGCAGTTCAACAGAATAGACTGAATATTTTTATGTTTGATAACTTTCTTCTCTTTTAACCTTTATTACTAATTTTTTTTTCAAATAAATTTGGGAAATAGGCTTGACAGCAAGTAACATAATCTTTGGAAAATAAACAGGAGAAAACATTCTATGAAGATACTCCCGTCTGTGTGAATTCCTGATAGCTTTAAATTTTAAAATTAAAACATTAAACAACATATCTGATATGGCAGTTATTTCAAGATATCTTATTACCATTCAATAGAGTTTAAAACTCTTTAAAAGTTTTTTAAGTATCTAAACTTGTTTTAGAATAGTTTAAAGCAGTGAAGTAGTTTTTAATCGTTCTAATTAATTAGTTTTAAAAGAGCTTTAAAAGGGCTCTAAACTGGTCTTGAAGACCAAAATAATACTTTTTAAATATCACTTTGGAAATTATCAACAATAACAAATTATTATTTACATTATTATTAATTATTTTACATTACATTATTATTACATTTTACATTACATTATTATTAATTATTTATAATTAAATAACAAATTAAACTATTTTAGAAGTTATAAAATTAAAGTGTCTAGATTAAAATTTTTCTACTATGGAATTAAGGTCTTAGAAAATACATTTATATTAAGTTTTTATTTAATCACATTTATATATGATTATTTTGTACAACTGAAATATAATCTTACCCAGGAAGTTAAATTTTTGAAATAAAAACACATCATCAATTTGTCTTATTTTTTATAAGTTAATATACCTCAATGGTATTTAATGTGACCTTAATGGTATTTAATGTGATTTGCTGAAGACCTGAGTGGCTAGATTGCTGGTATTAAATTTGATTTTTGCTGATGTGTATTTTAACCTAAAAGAGTTGCATATATATGAGTTGCAAAATATATATATTTTGCAAATAGAGTTGCAAAATATATATATTTTTCCTCTGGATTCAACTCCTGTTACCGAAATAAATTTTATGAGTGTGTATTAAAATGATTAAATAGCACTAAAAAAAAAGGCATTAAGTTCTTTCTAATTCCTTAAGAGAAATTTTCATTAATGGGATTTAATAATGAATATGAATTTTACTTTTGAAATCTCTGATAAATCGGCTCTCTCACTGTTTTTCCCATGTTAGCTCATTGCCTGTTACAATTCTATCCTGTCTCTGTTAGTGGAATTATTTGTACCACTGTGTATCAGAAAAGCTGGCCACGGCAGAGTTAACCAGGCTAGCGCTGGATTGCTGTGGCTGTTAGTTGTTAAGATGCACTGCCCTGTGAGTGCCGTGGCATGGCCACAGAAGTCATTCAAACATGAAAGAAGACCACTGCCACGTCTGCAGACCGCTAACTTGGCCGTGGCCTTCTTGGCGTAATAAAATATGGATAAATAACAACTGAAAGTAATAAAAGAATATACTCTTCAAAATATTTTCTATTTTCCCACAAATCCATAGGCATTTAAAAATGCAATTAATTACTTTCTTTTATTTAAACAAATTCCTTGGAAACTGAGCTTTTGGGAACAACTGGCTTCATCATTATAAGTGATTATTTCATGTTTCATGTACAAATTGGATTTTTTTAAAAAGGAATTATCTGCCAAGACCTTATTCCTACAGAAGCTATCATTTTGCCAATTTATGACTCATTTTAGATTCTAAAAATCACATTGCTGATTTTCTAGTAAGCTGCGTCTTCTATATGGCAAAACAGGTAATACTTACAAGATTTCTCACTTACTTCTTAGGGCATACTATTGATTTTTATAGTTATCTTATAAAATAATTTATTGGACAGAAGAAAGAAAATAGGCTAAGAAATACATTTTTCAACTTTTCTGTCTCATATATGAGGAGCAACAATCAATATAAAACTTGGCAAAATGAATGAAAATAAATTTACTTTTGCCCCTTAGAACTCCTAGGGTTCCTTTTTCAACTACTCTATTTTTTTTTCCCTTGGAGTCATTTGGTTTAGATTAATTTAATCCTTTTGTCTCCGAATCCATTTTCGAAGCTGGGTTTAACTTTTGCAGCTGGTGATAAATTTGAAATGCTCTCATTCACCCATCCCCATAAAACTCGTATTTAAGCCTCTCTAAGTTAATATGGGCAATTAGACCCAAATTTCAGTTCTAATTGTGTCCCTCAGCCGAAGGAGAGCCACGCAGCCTTAGCTTAATAGCTTTTCCCTCAACAAAGGCTTCTTTTTGCTGCTGTTATCACTAGACTGACATACAGAGAAAATCTGGCAATTTAGGTGCCGTGTTGATTGACCAGCTGCTCTTCTTTGAGATGGACTAATTTTCAGTTCTTTGCTCATCTGATTTTTCAAAAGAATCCTGTTCTTTTTGGAACGGACCTCAATTTATATCTCCAACATAACCCCCCCCGCCAAATTTACAACTCTATAAGAAAGTGGACTGAAAAAGTAGGCTTATGTTTGCTTTTCAGCATGGTGCCCTTGCCTTAACTTCTCCCTCGACAAAAACCTCCCTGAAAGGGCAGTAAGCCCCTTTCCTAATTCAGTTATTTTGATTTAGAAATCTTAAAAATTAGCCATTAGCTAGCCTCCTGTGGAACAATGTCCTCTCCTGTGTATCTGACCTGGAAATGAAATTTCCTATATCCCTGGCATCCAACTAACAAAAGTACACACCAAGGAACAAAAAGCAAACCAATCAGAACAATCAGAAATAGTGAAGAATCAGTGGGAAAAAATACTTACGTTTGATGTGCACCTTGGTGCCTCCGCCGAAGCTGAGCCACAGTGAGGACTCTGATACTCGCCCCTCAGCAAAAACTCCCTTTGAAGCCACTCATATCAGATTGGCTATTTCTTTCCCATTCTCCCTACAAATCCTATTCTCTTCTCAAAACCAATAATTTTTCTGTTTGCTCGGCTTTTAAGTTGGCTACCTTATGTTCTGTCATTTACTTTTGAGCCGCCAGGAATAGATCATTTAACCAAAATACCACAAGCTAGCACAAATGATATAACAACACCAAGACCTCCCAAAAGATTGAGCACAGATGTACTTACGTTTTATTTCTAGCTTGGTCCCTTTGCCGAAAGTAATCACAGTGATTTGTCTTTAACCTCTCCCTCTACAAAAACCTCCCTGAAAGGGCGGGCAGCAAGTCCTCTTGCCCAATTTAGTTATTTTGATTTAGAAATCTTCAAACTTAGACATCAGCTAGCCTCCTGTGGAACAATGTCCTCTCCTGTGTTCCTACCCTGAGAATGAAATCTGCTATATCCCGGCATTCAGCTAACAACACACATACAAAGGAACAAAAAGCAAACCAACTGACCAATTAGAAATAGTGAAAAGTCAGGGGAAAAAAGTACTTACGTTTGAGCTCCAGCCTGGTTCCTGGGCCGAAAGTATACACACAGTGGTTTCCCTTAACCTCCTGTCTGTACAAAAACTGTGTTCCTTCTGACAAGTGAGGAAGGCTCCATCCAGACACATTATTATGCTCCCCGGTACATTTCCAAAGCTATCTCTTATACAAGTTCTTCTCACCCAGTGCAGTCATAGAAAATATACAATCAATGCTCAAGTTTGCCTATAGAACCTCATCTTTATCTTTGCCCTGGAGGATATCATAATCTGGATGCAGAGAGTCAGCTTATAGATCACTTCCTAGACCCAGCGACCATAAGACACGGACAACCAAGAAAGGAAAGTTTGGGTTTTACTCACGTTTGATTTCCACCTTGGTCCCTCCACCGAACGTCCACCACGGTGAGAGCTCCCCATTGTCTCACTGTACAAAAACCCTCTCACTGAAGGGGAACAGAGCTCTGGGTCAGCTGCTGAGGCTTAGCTCCCTTTCAGAGCAGGTGTGGAAGCCCTGGGGCTTTTCTGACAAAGCATGTTCGTCTTCCTAGATAAGATCTAAAAACATAAAGACAATATGTTTTCGTCTATGGCCTTATTGCCCCTCCCTCTTTCTTAGCAGCTTGCCATTTCTGTGCTACTCATTGTTTGTTTATTTTTTGGATGGCAGCTGAATGTAAATCACAAAGAACGACAAGCACATTACAAACGTTGCTACTTCTTTATACTTTTTTCCTGGGATGGGGTGGGGAGCTTTTGTGAATGATAAACTTCATTTGGTGTAATTATGGAACTCTCTGCGAGTAATACATCTTGTTAAATGTTGTCTTCCTATTTGGACTTCTTTGCTGTGACATTGCTTTAAAAAAGGCAGACTAAATATGTATCAAATCAAGGCACATACCTTTGAAATGTAGTTTGGAATTTAGCTATGAATGACACATACACAAAAATGAAGAACAACAGAGCAGAAAAGTAGACTTTGGTTGGTTGGTTGGTCTGTTGCCATAGGACGGGCCGAGCTCAGGTTTTACTGAGCTGAGCAGGTGCATGCACGTCTTTGGAGCTACCCTAGAACCATGGCATGCTGTGGTGTTTCCACAGGAGTCCCGTCAAGGACACTGAAGACCTCCTTTTGTTTTGAGTGCAGCTTACTGTAGTCTTGTTTGTCTCTGAACCCAACCCCTTCCATACATTGCTCCCACCACCCTAAACTCCTTACAGTTCTTCTTCGGCCTCCCGCTTTTACAAAATATTCCAACTGCTCAGAGACACCTTTGCCAAGCTGGGTTAGTTTGTAAACAGCTCATTGTCTTTCAAGATTCAAACTGCAGAGAGACCTTCTTTCGGATTTTACCCAAGCAGGTGACTGGCTTTGCAGAGAATTGGGACAGGTCACCGGGCCTAGAATGCCTAATTGTTCTGACCTGCTGTCAGATTCTCTTTTACTCTACTAGATTGTGTTTTCATGTTTCATTTGTCTTGTGTTTGGGAGGCCCCGTATTTTCACCTGGCAAATGTTCAACTAACATTTTCCGAATGAATGATAAAACAATGAATAATTGAAAACCAATAACAGATCAGAGATGATAAATTATAATAGATCAAAGACTAGTACTGGCCACTGAAATAGTAAGTTTTACAAGAGAAATTGTAGCTGTTAATTTAAACATTAGGGGTAGGTTTATCTGATTCTGTCACTGGGAGCTTTGCTAGTTTCCTTGAATAGCAGTAACAGCAGTGGGCACAGTAAAAGCCCTGACTTAAGCATTATACAAGGTGTCCAGGTAACAAAAACATTTATACTGCACTAATATTTTGAAATGATAATAAGAAATGAATAAGCAATAGGTCTCACTAGAAGTTAAGGAAAGGAAGGGATCAAGTTGGAGGTAAAGAGAAGAGAAATCTTGGCAAGTGGAAATTAAATGTGTCAAATAGCTACCAAGAACATAATTAACATGGATCCTAAATAGGATAAAAAGTTATTTTCTCTGCAAAGATATATGTAATACCAATTATAAAGGTTGACATTTACTGAGCACTTACAAAGTGCCAGACAATAAATCTAGATGACTGCATTTACTTCTCTCCAAGACTCTATGAACTAGAAACTAATATTATCCTCTATTTTGTACATGTAAAAAGAGGTCAAGTACCTGGCTCTTGGCAGTCAGTGGCAGAGCTGGGATCTGAACCCAGAGCCCATGTACTTAACTGTGCTGTACTAAAGATTAGACTCAGGGGGTAAAATCACCCAAAAGAGGCAGCATCAAAGCACGAAATGCTGGGGTAGGGGGAGGAAAAGGGAACTCCTTAGACTGTCTCAGGGTTGGAAACGACTGAATACGTATGCCTAGATTGTATATATAAGACCATGCATGGAAATGTTGTTTAAAGATGGAAAATAACTAAAATATGGACAAATAGCACTTTGGTTAAACTAGTTATTTGAAAACTTTATAAGGGAGCATAAACAGCCAGCAAGTTTCCTTTACATCAGTAACAATGTAGGAAGTAGCTTTCTGTCTAGCCCCATGCAAGGTGTTTGTGAAAATGCAGGTCACTGAACAGTAAGTGTGGTGTGGTGTCATAATCCCATTTAAGCTGATTTTATTTTATTTATTTATTTATTTATTTTTTGAGACAGAACCTCAAGCTATCC
>NW_003852542.1:589665-594598 GCF_000181295.1 Otolemur garnettii | reverse complement strand
GGCCAGGCTGCATTTGAACCCACCACCTTAGGTGTATGTGGCTGGCGCCTTAACCACTTAAGCCACGGGCGCCGAGCCTAAACTGATTTTGTATGTGAATGAAAGCAGGCTAATTCTTACAGGATACACAAACCACGCTCCTGGGATTACAGAGGGCCAACAAGGACACTTTCTACTCTTCCGTGTATCTTAGATTATTTGTTTTTTTAAAAAGTTATGTAAATGCGTTAATTTTGTAATGTTTAGAAAAAACAAAGCTGTACTAATTTTGAAAAAAGGTAAACTGTGATGTTGCTTGGTCACATTCTCAGTATTCCTGTGCAGTGTATAAATATAACTTTTTAGGTGGTGTATGCACACATGCACGAGTTTCATCAGTCAAATACTTTTCTATGATCTTTAAATTGAGAGTGCCAAAAAAAGTTGAGAGATTTCCTAGCTCTGTACAGGAAATACTCTTTTACAAAAGTAGGAGATGTGGGTGGCAGAAATAGGAATAAAAAAGATACACCATGGACAGTGCAACCAACTAACTATTACAAAGTAGCACTCATTACTAATAAAGAATGATTATTAGAAGAACCATTGTGGCAAAACTTATTTTATCAGCCACACACAGTGGTGATCCTTAGGGATGGTTGTTGTGATCTTTGTTGTAACATAAAATGGATCACTGAGAAGTGGTTGAGATCCTCACTATGTGAGTGGTTTGTTACATGAAAGCAAAGGACGTCTCAGACGCAGTGGTGAGGCACTATTATTTTATAGTGTTTATGGAGCACATTGATGAGATCAATTTAGTGAGGAAAGGCAAAGTGTCATTAAGATGGTCTGAGAGGTTCTCCGATTTAATGTATGAGAGTGATGGAAATAGACCATTTTAGGAAGCTGTCCACCAAACTCATCACTGAAGCTTTCTGTTTGACCTTCAGCAAAGTCAGATTCTCAGAATAAATTCTAAAGTGCTATGGAGGGGAGAGAGAGAAGGAGAGGAAGAGGAAGGGAGAGAAAAAGAGAGGGAACGAGACAGAAGGAGAGGGAGGGAGAAAGAGAGAGAAAAAGCCAGTGTACCTTAATGCATATATATAAATAATCCTGAAAATAATCTTAGTACAGTTCTTCGGGTCTAACATTTCAAGAAACACTACCTTTTGCCTTTGATTTGACAAAATTAACTAGCCTATTTGAGGAAGTTCCCTTTATATCACTGACACACAGCAGATTACCTGATATGTCAGGGGACACAATGGCACAATTTTGCCCTCTGCACGGTTGGAAGGATGGTGGCCTCCCTACCTGGCTCTGGAGTATTTGTATCTGATATCCATCTTCAAGTCTGTAGTTCAGTACTTTTTTTCCCCCAGCTCATTGGTCATGGTGGGGTCTGAAGAAGGCGATTCTTCAGCTGCAACTTGTCTCCTTCTAGGACTTTAACTGTCATTTTTAGTCATGCATGATGATATCCCACAAGGAGAGAAGGAGCTTCCATGGCTCACACCCAGTGGCTCTTAGCACCTGATCGATCACTGTACTTCCAGCTACAGTGTCACGAGTGAATATTTGTCCTGAATCCCCAGAGGTGAACCTGGCCATTTTAAATCCAAGGAGGTCATTTGAGAAACAACTGCTGCTTGGCCTCCTCCTGTCATGGGTGTTTCCTCTCCTCTCTGAAGAAAGGTGTGCTGGCAGAAAGAACCAAAGTCCTTTGCCTGGCTGTGGGCAAATGTATGAGTCAAGAACATGACCCAGGATTTTGGGTCCACTCTGGAAAATGTAGAGGCTCATCTTGTTTTCAAGAGGATGGCAGGGCTGTAGGTGTTTTTTGACTTCTTCAGTGAAAGAAAAGATAGCAACAACTGTGTCAGACTTACTACTCTTAGAGAGGCTCTGCCCCTAAGATTTACATATTGGGTGCTGTGGTTTCTGGTTCATCCTGCCCTGGGGATGGGCCCTTTGAGCTCTGTCCTGGAACTCCCTTCCATTCCCACATGCCTACTTGGCACCTAGTCCTGTGTCCTTGCTCACCTTACAGCAGAGAAGCTCAATATGGGTAATTACTGTGGTCAGGCCAGCTCTGGCTGCAGCTGTGAAATCAATGAGATCAGGCTTGGGTTTTCAGACTCCCAGATGCCCTGATTATCCTGGCTGAGGCTAGAGTTCCCAACCTGGGAGGGAGAAGAGAAAGAGGGCTGGTTCACAGAAACAACCGACCAACATGATTGAAACAAGGAGTAATTTGGACTTTTAAGTTCAATTTAATGTGTCTTTCCCCCACTCTCTCAAAATTCCTTTTGCAATGACAGCAAAAATATAAAATTGAGAGTAAATTTATTTTGTGGTTGAAGATTTATGAAAGGTCCCATTAGAAGAAGGAAAACACTTTGGACAGAGATTTAAAGCCTGGAATTAGGATAGGTGTGGTGGCTCACACCTGTAATCCTAGCACTCTGGCTGTTGAGGTGGGTGGACCGCTTGAGTTCACGAGTTTGAGAGCAGCCCGAACAAGAGCAAGACCCTGTCTCTACTAAAAATAGAAAAACTGAGGCAAGAGGATCACTTGAGCCCAAGAGTTGGAGGTTGCTACGGGCTATGATGATGCAAAGACAGTCTACCCAGGACAACAGCTTGAGACTGTCTCAAGCAAAACAAAACAAAACATGGAATTGAATTGATAGAATAACTGGAATCTAGAAATTTTTATTCCATTGCAAAAATAGGAGAAGTTCTTGAAACAGCCAACTTTAGTTTTCCCATAAAGACTTGGGAAAAACATACTTCAGTGCCATCAGGGAGTAGGCAGGAGAAGGTGGAATGATACCTGGGTCACCTGTGCTGGGTACAGGCAGGTTGGCTTTCCTGCTTCAGGCTGTGTGAATAGTGATGAAATAAAAAGGGGAAAGTGAACAAGCATTCAATAGCTATGAGATAAAAACTTCTGAACCACTAGAAGAAAAAAAATGGACAAATAAAGTTAAACCAATCCAATAAAACTCATGAAAAGGGAATCAAAAATCAAGAGGCAAGCAAGTCCAAATATAAAAGCCATAAAGAATAATCAATGTTAAGTTATCTAAGACTTGAAAATAAAAATAATGCCAAAAGATGACTATGTGTCTTTTAAAGGTCATTCGGCTTACTAGAGAAATTAAATTTATTTGATTTCTATTTACTAAATATTTAAAACTAGATTCTTAAAAGCTAGATGTTAACCTAGAGAAAACTGATTGTCATAAAAATGAAAATAATTCTTTTTTTTTTTTTTTGAGAGAGAGTCTTATTCTGTCACCCTGGGTAGAGTAGTGGCGTCATCATAACTCACTGCAACTTCAAACTCCTGGGCTCAAGCTATCCTCTTGCCACAGCCTCCCAGAGTACTAGGATTATAGGCATGAACTACCATGCCCTGCACCCTAATAAATGATTCTTTTTTTTTTTTTTTTGAGACAGAGTCTCATTCTCTCACACTCAGTAGAGTGACATGCATCGTAGCTCACAGCAACCTCAAACTCTTGAATTCAAGAAATCCTCTTGCCTTAGCCTCCCAAATAGCTGGGGATATAGGCACCCACCACAATGCCCAGCTATTTTTTTCTTTTTCTTTCTTTCTTTTTTTTACAATTTTTGGCCAGGGCTGGGTTTGAACCCACCACCTCTGGCATATGGGGCTGGTGCCCTACTCCTTTGAGCCATAGGTGCTGCCCTGTCCAGCTATTTTTTAGAGATGGGGTCTTACTCTTGCTCAGGCTGGTCTTGAACTCATGAGCTCAAGTGATCTGCCCTTCTCAGTATCCCAGAGTGCTAGGATTACAGGCATGAGCCATCAATAAATGATTCTTTACTGGTAGAGAAGATAAACCCAATGCCTGTTGTTTTATTGCTCAGTAGGACAGAAATAAGTTTTGAATCTTATTCAGCAATCTTCTTCCAGCATTAATAGATTTGTATGTATGTGTGCACACATATGTTTGTATTTGTGTGTGTAGGTCTATATGTATATACTAGTCAATGATAAAGCTGTTTCAAAGAAGGATATCCATGGTTTTATTTTCTGGTGTTTCAGTTAGTTGCCCATGGTCAATTGTGGCCTAAAAATATTAAATGGAGGCTTGGTGCCCATAGCACAGTGATTATGGTGCCAGCCGTATACACTGAGGGTGGTGGGTTCAAACCCAGCCCAGGCCAGCTAAACAACTGCAACAAAAAAATAGCTGGGTGTTAAAGCAGGCACCTGTAGTTCCAGCTACTTGGGAGGCTGAGGTATGAGGATCTTAAGCCCAAGACTGTGAGGTTGCTGTGAACTGTAATGCCATGGCACTCTACCGAGGGCAACATAGTGAGACTCTGTGTTTAGTTTAAAACAAAACAAAAAAATTAAATGGAAAATCTAGAAAAAACAATTCCTTTTAAATGGAGCTCCTTTCTTAGTAGTGTGATGAAATCTCATGTACTTCCTGCTCTTTCCTGCTCTGGAGCAAATCATTCCTTTGTCCAGCTCCATGTTGTCCACACTAACCTCCTATTAGTCCCTTAGCAGCCATCTTGGTTATCAGATCTAATCTCCAGGCATCCCAGTTCTTGTGTTCAAGTCACCCTTATTTTACTTAATTTGTTCTACTTTATTATTAGTTTTTGTTAATTAGTTATGACCAATTAATAAATTAAACTTTATAACCAGTATGTATATATAGAAGAGACATAATATATGTATATAGGATTGAATACGTAATAGATATAGGCATTCACTGAGAGTCTTGGAATGTAACTCTTGAGGATAAAGAGTTCTTCAAAGACCTACCTCCAGGTGGGGCATGGTGGCTCATATCTGAAATCCTGGCATTCTGGGAGGCTGAGGTGGGAGGATCACTCAAGCTCAGTAGTTCCAGACCAGCTCAAGCAAATGAGACCCCCATTTCCACTAAAAAAAAAAAAAAAA
>NW_003852542.1:575941-589393 GCF_000181295.1 Otolemur garnettii | reverse complement strand
TTTTTTTTTTTATTGTAACTGGTACTTCCTATATCAAGAAGATATACAAATATGAAACACCTTTCAACTCACTTTCTGAACTGGCATAACTTTGATAAATTAGCTAGTCTAGAAGTCTAGAGTGTAGCCCACAGAACAAATCTAGGACCAGCGCTGATTGCAAGGGATCATCTCTATTCCTTGAATCCTAAATCCAATAATTTCATGAAAAGAACAGGTAGAGATTTAGTCAACTCTTGTAATTGCCTGAGTGGGAATCTGGAGAAGTATTATGCTGAGGGAGAGGTGCCAAAATTAATAACTGAAACCCAGACATATGCACCAGAACACATCAACCCAGAGGCAAAACTGGGATTATAAGAATGGCCACACACAGCAGGTCCCTGGCCCCTGTCTCCACCTAGCATAGCAAATCCTCCCAATTCCATGAAAAAAAATATTCTCCAGCCCCCCTCTTATTATTGATGGGTTTCAGAGGGCAAAGAGGGAGGGCTTGCATTTAACGTGCCCTCTGTGGCTAACAAGTGCCTGGCACAGGGTTGTTCAATGAATGAATGAAATGAACAAGAATTGTTCAGCAGCCACGTGGCACTTGCTTTTTTTTTTTTTCTCCTCAACTTCTCTGGCACTGTCTAGCAGTTAGCCTAGGTAGTTCCTGAAACCCTGAAAACTGCCCTTGATGGTGGTGGTACCCTTATCTGGGATTGTCTCTGCCTGTAGCTGATTTTGGCATTTTTCTTTTTAATGTTAGACTGAATAATGAAAAGACTTGGTGCTTTTTGGAAGGAGTTTTGTAGGATTGAAGACTGTTTGAACTGAAAGAGACAAACTATGTCTACCTCAGTTGATAATTGCTGGAGTTCATTGTTGCACAGTTGATAATTATGTTGTGGGCACATAAGATAGGAAAAGGGTCCCTAAAGAAGATGGGGACCCAAGTATCTTATGAAATATTTTCCAGACTGGTACTGGGCCTCTTTTGTCCACTGCCATGCCAACCTCAGCCCAAGGGGAGCTATGGTCTAATTATACCTTCTAGAGAAGGAGGGCAGTGACTGAGGTGGGGGGACAAATTGTAACAGTGAGACCTACGTGGGGACATCAGACAGAAAGAAGGCGAAAGTACAGAACATGGGTCTTCTCTGTTCTAACCTTAGCAAAGTTACTGATGGTTATTACACCTTTCTGTGGGACTCCGCCCCTCTGATAGTCTCAGCAGCAGGACAGAAGTTGGGCCAGCTAGTTCAGGTAGTGATGGGCATGAGCCCATGAGTTCCAGTCAGGTTAGCCCTGCTCAAGCCAAGGGGTGAAATGCCACCATTGGAAGTTCAGTATGAAGGATGATCTCTAGCGAAATAGCAGTAGGCAATGGCTAGCATAGGATAAAAATGAAAGCGCATGTGCTCCTAGCATCTGAAACTGTAGGGAATGAAGGAAATGAAGGAACAGATTGTTTTACAGATTCTCTGTTTTTCATTGGTTCAAGACCTTCACTTGAAGCTCAGGAAATTCAGGCCATAGGATTTTGTGTTGTTTATAAGGCATCTAACAACAATGCATGGAACAGAATGTTTAATTATTAAGGAACTAATAATACATGAAGAAAAAGTAACCCCGGGCCACTCAGTGTCTGTGAAAGAAGAATCTTGCTCCCAGAGGAAGAATCCTGTCTTGAGGGGTGACTGGGCAGGGCTGCGGCTCTCTCTGTTCTGTCCCTTGGTGGCTGAGTGGCCCAGCTGCAGCTGCCAAGTCCCCTTTCCTGGGAAAGGGCTTTTTGCCTACTTGCCAAGAATAAAGCAGGTGCTTAGTAAACACGAGATGCCTTTGGCGTTTACTATATGAGTAATGATAAATATAAATTTGTTAAAAACTCTTAACAATTCTGATGTCCTCTCTTGTTAGCCAAACTTCAGTTGTATATTTAAACTATTGAATTTTCTACCTAAGGGTGATAATACTTCCTTGTATTATTGTGGCTGATTCTTTTCGTTTTGCTTTTTGAAAGTTAAAAAGACTTTTCCCCCCAGAAAGATGTGGTATAAGTATTTTACCCTATTTCTCTCATTAAGTACAAATCAAAATCCTGGACATTATATGTGAAACAAATGACAAAGAGTGAAAAGTGAAGAGATAAAAGACCCAAGGGACAACGCAGTGGTGAAGACCCAAGGGACAGCACAGTGGTGAATCCCCCAGGGGTAGTCTTTTTGCCTAATCTATCCAAGAAATTGAGAACCCAGAAATACCAACAGGTACAGACAAAAAATCTCCAGCAAAAGCTGGCTCTCTCTAGTCAAAAGATGAGGAAAGGAGAACCCTAGTAAGACAGAAAACTTTTAGATAATTGCTCTACTCCATTCAAACACTCTGAAAAACTGCCTTCCGGGTGTCGCCTGTAGCTCAGGGGTGGGTAGGTACTGGCCCCAAATACTGAGTGTGGCGGGTTCAAACCCAGCCCTGGCCAAACTGTAACAAAAAATAGCTAGGCATTGTGGCGGGCACCTGTGGTCCCAGCTACTTGGGAGGCTGAGGCAAGAGAATTGCCTAAGCCAAGGAGTGGAGGTTGCTGTGAGCTGTGATTTCACAGCACTCTACTGAGGGTGACAAAGTAAGACTCTGTCTCTAAAAAAAAAAAAAAAGAAAGAAAAGAAAAACTGCCTTCCCCCACACTCCAGTTCAGTCTCTATGGGGACCCTAGACTTCTACACTAGTGAAGCTGTCATGCCTTTTCTGGATATCTTGAGAAAAGGAGTGGAGGTCTGGACTCCCATTCTCTCCTGGGTTATAATGGGGCCTCATGTCCTATTCACTGTGACATCAGCAGAGACCACAGGGCAGTCTGGACATTCTCTATCCTGTGGTGGCAAGGTGCCCCTCCTCATTCCTGGTGGGGTGGTGATGGAGGAGGCCTAGTGGAGGGTTAGGGCTCTTATTGCCCAGTGGTGATAAAGCCAACTCCACCATGGTGTCAATGGAAGCCACAAGGGGGTTTGTCATAGATGGCTTCAATCATCTTAAGAAATGTGCCACTTATGCTTATTTTCTTAAGTGTTCTTGTTAGAAAAAGATGCTGAATTATACCAAATGCTTTCTCTCCATCTATGGAGAGGATCATATATTATTTATGTTTGCTTTTATTGATATGATGGATTTGCTTTTATGGATTTGCTTATATAAAACCAGCCTTGCATCCCTTGGATGAAGCCTACTTGATCATGATGTATAGCTTTTTAAATATGTAGCTGCAATTTATTGGTTAAGATTTTCTTGAGTATTTTTGCATTGATATTCATTAGTGAAGTTGGTCTGTAGTTCTCTTTTTTAGTTGGGTCTTTTCTGGTTTTGGAATCAAGGGGATGTTTGCTTCATAGAACACGTTGGGGAAGATTCCTTCCGTCTCAATGTTTTGGAATAGGTTCTGCAGTATAGGTACAAGCTCATTTGAAGGTGTGATAAAACTCTAATGTGAAGCCATCTGGTCTTAGGCTTTGTTGTTGTTGTTGGAAGGTTTTTTTTTTTTATTATTTCAGCAATCTCAGTGCTTGATACTGGTTGTTCATGATTTTGTTCAAGAGATCTATTTCTTCCTGGTTAAGTTTCGAAAATTATCAAATTTCTAGGCATACAGTTTTTGGTAGTTGTCATAAATAATCTCTTGTATCTCTGTAGTATCAGTTGTTATTTCTCCCTCTTCATTTCCGATTGAGGTTATTAAAGATTTTACTTTTTTATTTCTGGTTAATCTGGCCAGTGGTTTATCAATTTCATTTATCTTTTTGAATACCAATTTTTTGTTTCATTAGTTTTCTGAATGACTTTTTTATTTTCTATTTTATTTTTTTCTGATTTAATTTTGGTTATTTCTTTTCTTCTGCTAGGTTTGGGATTGGATTATTCTTCCTTTTCCATTTTTTAAAGATGATTCATTAGATTGTTGATATGTTCTCTTTCTGTTTTTTGAAGATAGGCATGTAATGTGATAAATTTCCCTCTTAAGACTGCTTTTGCAGTGTCTCACAGATTTTGGTAGCTTGTGTCTTCATTGTTGTTATGCTCAAGGAAATTAATGATTTCCTTTTTTATTTCTTCCTTGACCCAATTGTCATTTGGCATAAGGTTGTTTAATTTCCATGCCTCTGTGTGAGGATGACTATTTTTGTTGGAGTTGAATTTCACCTTTGTTGCTTTGTGGTCTGAGAAGATACAAGGTAAAATTTTAATTCTTTTGATTTTGTTGTGGTATGACTTGTGTCCTATGATATGATCTATTTTGGAGAATGTTCCATGGGCTGATGAGAAAAATTTATATTCTTTAGCTTTGGGATGGAGTGTTCTGTATATGTCTATTAAGCACATTTTCTCTAGGGTCACATTTAAATCCCTTGTATCTTTGTTTAGTTTCTGTTTAGAGGATCTGTCCACCTCTGTAAGAGGAGTTCTAAAATCCCCTGCTACTATGGTGTTATAAGATATCATATTGCTCAGACTAGTTAAGGTCTGTTTCAAAAATCTGGGAGAATTTAAGTAGAGTGTATAAATATTTAGAATTGAAATATCTTCTTTCTTCTTCTTCTTCTTCTTTTTTTTTTTTGCAGTTTTTGGTGGGGGCTGGGTTTGAACCCACCACCTTTAGTATAGGGGGTCGGCACCCTACTTCTTTGAGCCACAGGCACTGCCCTGAAATGTCTTATTGTTGTACTTTTTCCTTGACCAGTACGAAGTGTCTGTGTTTATTTTTTTTTTTGACTTTAGTTTTAAATCCACTTACAACCAAAATTAAGATCACAACCCCTCTGATTTCCATTTGCCTGAAAAATTATTCTCCATCCCTTAACCTTGAGTCTTACTTTGTCCTTTCAGACTAGATGTGTTTCCTGTAGGCAGCAAATGGATGGCTTGTGCTTTTTTTAATCCAAGCAGCCAGCCTGGATTCTTCAGTGGGGAATGCAAGCCACTAACATTTATTGAGAGAATAAGTGTGGTGGAGTTCTATTCATCTTATTTTGTGAAAGTCCATTGCTTAGTTTTATCTTTTGTGTCATTGTGGATCCTAGGTTTTGTCCTTTGGTTTCTAAGTGTTTAGTTTGCTGGTAGGCCATTGTGATAGTCAGTATGCATAATAGATCTAAGTATTTTCTGTAGAGCTGGTCTCAATGTGGCAAATTTCCTCAATTTTTTTTAAATCAGTAAATGATTTGATTTCTCCATCAATTTTAAAGCTTAGCTTAGCAGGACATAGAATTCTGGGCTGAAAATTATTTTAAGTAGGTGAAAGGTAGAAGACTATTATCTTGTAGTTTGAAAAGTTTCATTTGAGAAGTCTATGGTTACCCTGATGGATTTGCCCCTGTATGTCAAAAGGCATTTATGCCTGGCTGCTTGTGAAATCTTTTTCATCTTGACTTTAGATAGGTTCATGACAATGTCTTGGAGAAGCTCTGTTTGAGTTGATATGACCAGGGGTTAGACATCCCTCTGAAAGGAGTGTGTCAGGATCTTTGGTGATACTTGGGAAATTTTCACTTATGATATCCTCTAGTAGGGCTTCTATTCCTCTGGGGCATTCTTCTTCTTCTGGGATTCCTATAATTCTTATGTTTGAGTGCTTCATGAAGTCCCATAATTCTTTCAGTGAATATTCTGCTTTCTCTCTCTTTTTTTGTTTCTATAACTGCCTTCATTAGCTCAAGAGCTTTATCCTCTACCTCTGAGATTCTTTCTTCTGCATGGTGTACTCTGTTATTTATACTTTCTACTGCATCTTTAAGTTCCCTGACTGACTGCTTCAATTCCTTAAGCTCCCCTATACCCTTTCTATATTCTTCATATTGTTCATCTCTTATTTGATGCTGTTTTTGGATTTCCTTTAAGTTATTTTCCACTTTCTCATCAAGTAACTTCATTGTTTTTACCATCCATATTTTAAATTCCCTTTCTGTTATTTCTAACATTTCTTTATAGGAGGAATCCTCTGCGGTAACTCCCTCATGATCTCTTGTGGGGGTTGCCCTGATTTGGTTTTTCATATTGCCAGGATTTTTCTGCTGTTTCTCCCTCATGAGTATTTTCTTTTTGTCTGTGTCTTTACCCTACTTTTTCCTTTCATTGCCTCCTGAGCTTTAAGTTACTGTACCTCTGACCCAAGGAGTTGAAGTTGTCCTTTTGGCAAAGGACTAAAAGGAACAGAAGAGTTAAGAGCAAGAAGGGGTAAAAGATAACAAAAAGAGAAAAGAGAAAGGAAAGGGGGAGAAAAAAGGGGAGATTGACAAAGAGAAGAGAGGAATGGAATGAGAGAGTGAGAGGAGGAATAGTGGTATATGGTAGAGTATTTGATCCACATCCAGAAATCACAACCTCTGGGGTTTGGCTTGGGTGGGTCTCTTAAGGTCTGGAGCTCTTTGCCAGATTGAGGAGACACACAGCCCTACCTCTACCAAACAGACAAGCAAGACAAAAAATACTGTAAATCAAAACAAAACAAACAAACAAAAAATCTTAAGGGATAAAATTGGGGGAAAAAAACAATTATAGGACAGAAAAACTAGCAAAAATGAAGCCCTTATTATTAAAGAAAGAAACAGTGAAAAATTATAATTGCATGAGAAAAGAGAAAAAATAGAAAAAGAAAAATCCTGGGGGAATAATGTTGAAAAAAAATTTTAGAAAGAAAAAACCTTATATATATATATATCTATTTGATTATATATCTATATCTATGTCTATGTCTATGTCTATGTCTATCTATATATATCTTGCTGTATATTGCCTGGGCAACAAGTGATCTTCTGGGTTATGAGATTCTAATCCTGATGCTGATACAACGATATAAGTTGGAGACTGGAAGCCTTTGTCTTGCCAAGAAGACCTTGTCCTGTATTCCTGAATTCTTTGCCCTCAAAATACACAGAGTTGGGAGCCTGAAGCTCTCCTCAGCCTGCTTAATAGACATGCCTTGACCTTTCCAAACTGTGTACTGTGTCCCTTGGCTATGCAGTGGGTTTCCCAGGAAAGCATGTGTTGTTCATCTCTCCCCAGGAGTGGTTGCCTGCTTATCAGGTGCATCAGAACTGGCCTCACTCTAGGATCCTGAGGGCTGAGCATGCAAGGCAGTCTTCTCACAACGGCTGTGACTAGCTTGCAGCCAAACAATGAAAGCTCTAATCTGCCCAGTGGCTCAGTCCTGGCCCCTGGGTGCTGTTCAAAATCACCGCTTCCTTGTCCAAACTTTCCCAAGGTAACTCAACCAAGTGCCCAGGTACAAAATGCAAACTGCTGCCACTGCAGCAGCTGCTGTGTGGCTGACTTTAGCCCGCATACATGTACTTGCCACTTATTCACTGATTTCCTCCTTCTCTTGAGTTCCTGAAGTCTCCCACTACCTCCCTGTGCCCCTGAAGAGATGTTTCTGGGCAGAGCCCACAAGCCCGAGGTACCTGGAATCTTTTCTCCCCAATATGACTACATACACTGCAAAGAAGCTATCTCTAGTTTGCCATCTTGCTCTCCTCCCTCATTTTTGGTTTAAACTATATTTTGCATTTCCTCATAATTCATGAGGTTGACTATTTAAAAATGTTTATTTATTGGCCATTAGGGTCTCATCTGTTGTGAATTGCCTTTTCCTAAGATATGCTCACTTTTTATCAAGTTGTTCATTTTTCTACTGGATTAGAGGAGTTCCTGTTCTTTCTCTTTCCTCCCCTCCTCCTCTTCCTCCTCCTCTTCCTCTTCTTCTTCCTTTTAAATTTCAGATTATTATGAGGGTAAAGATGGTTAGGTTACATTGTTTGCATTTGTTAGGTAGAGTGCAAGTTGCAAGTTGTAGTTGTGCCCCTCACCCAGGAGGTGTGTCATATGCCCCTACATTATGCCTGCTCTGGCTCTGAACCATCTGTCCCCAGACAGGTGATTCAAAAGGATCCTTTACCTGCTTAAGCTACTGTAGTTGGATTTCAACTACACACAGCTGAATGAATATCAATGAATACTGATACAGCTTTCTAATATTTTCCCTTAAGAATTTTGCATTGATGTTTATAAATGAATTTGTTCTACACATTTCTTTCTAAGTTTCAGTCTTTGATTTTGGCTTCAAGATTATCCTAGCCCTATGAAATGATTTATGTTTCTAGATAATAGTTGTTTACCCTCTTTCACTCCTTCCTGTAATATTTTTTTTTTAATATAGCTTTTTGGGTGGGGGAGGTTGGTTGTTTTTCTTGTATTTAGGTTTTGTTAAAACTTAACCATGCAGTTATCTGGACCCGGACCTTGATTTAAGCAAACTTTATGTAAAAACACTGTTTGGGGACAACCAAAGAAGTTTGGATAGGAATGGGCGTTAGTTATTAGAAAACCAGTGTTAATTCTGCTAGAAATCACAGTGGCACAGTGGTTATCAGTTAGCAATATATATAAAATGTTCTCTTAAAATAGCATAGTGGGTGGGAGGCAGGAGAATTGCAGAAAGGAGATATATGAAGGAGGTAGTTGGAACAAGGTTGGAAAAATGTTAATTTGTGAATTTTGGGCTTTGTTATGCTATCTGCATATCTTTGTAAATGGACAAACATTTATATAAATGTTAAAAAAAATTAAAGCCAGGCTAGTGGCTCATGTCTGTAATCCTAACACTCAGTGAGGCTGAGATGGGAGGATTGCTTGAGCTAAGGAATTGGAGAACACCTGAGCAAGAGTGTGACTCTCAGCTCTACTAAAATAAATAAATAAATAAAAGGAAAAATTAGCCTGGTGTTGTGGAAGGTGACTATAATCCCAGCTACTTGGGAGGCTGAGACCAGAGGATCACTTGAACCCAGGAGTTTGAGGTAGCTGTGAGCTAGGTTGACATCAAGGCACCCTAGCCTGGAGACACGCAAAAGTCTTAGATTGCTGACTGTGACTGTCACACTCTGTCAGCAGATGGCAGTGTTGTACCAATAATGAGACTGGGTCATTGGGCTGTGTACTTTAAGTAACAAAGCAATGAGATACAGTATAGGCCAGATCAGATTTTATTGCTTTTAGACAAAAGGTGGTGGTAATATTTGCAAAGCCAAGAGCAGGGACGTAGTCTTCTTAAATTATTTTTAAAATTCTAATTGATTTATTAAAGTGTTAGAGGGAAGTTAGGTAGAAATAAACAAAACAAAGCCCTCATAAACCTATAGACTCCCAACTATAAAATCATTTGACATCTCTCTCTTTTTATATACAAAAATTTCTACTTATAAACATTTAAAATCAATATTTTCATACATGTATATGTTTTTGCAAAATCCTTTTTATTGATGAAAATCATTTTGGAATTTGCTTTAAAAACTTACATGAAAAACTTTCCCTTATATTACTCTGTAGTTTTTTTTTACCTTGTTTTCAATTGGCATAGTTTAATCTTCAGAAAGAGCTTCATATTTTAAGAAATTTCCTGACTATAATAGTAGGCAACACTTCATAGGTAAAATATTTCATTGACTAATACTATTATATTTTAACTTAGGTTATATAAAATAGCTTTAAGGACAGACTGTGGAATTTGTTGTATAAAAAGTAATACAGATCCTGTTACTGGGCCACATTACATTGGAATCCTTTTGTGTAGTTATCAAGAGCAGTTTGACATTTTAAAAAACAGTCTGTAATATGAGCATTCTCATAAAGTTGTGAAGTCCAAAATTGGGCAATCAATGTAAGAGAGCTAGTTTCCTTTCTTAGAATAATTGAGAGATGAGATAATTCTAAAACTTGTGTCCAAGTTAGACTATTTGTACCTTGTCTTTTCCCCAAAATATTTGTTTAATTAAAAATTTATGATGAGGGCGGAGGTAAGATGGTGGACTGCAGCCAGATTTCCACAGAGGCTCCTGTCCAGAAGGCGAGTTAAAAGACAGAATTTTAGCAAGTAAGCTGATGGTTTGGAGCTGAGCCAAGAGAGAAGGTTGAAGAATGCATGACATCCCTGCTGAGGCCAACTGTGACCCCAAAGATACAAACAAAAGGTATTGTGGACAGGAGTCCCCTTCCCCATGAGAAGGGCTCACAGTAAACTCCATACAAACAAAAGAGCAGAGTCCAAACATCCTCCCATTCCATTCCATGGGAGAGACCCTCTAATAAACCTCCTACCCATACTAGAGTGCCATGGCACTCTCCTGCCAGGGATAAAACTGTATAAAACTGTATATACTCTCTACCTGCAACTCTGAACTTTCAGCACTCCCCCACCCCTCACCTTGAGGTCTGGAAACTTGTCCCCCATGGAGTCCAGAATCTTGGGCATTTTCTTGAGAGGAAATGAGGACGGGGTAAGGCCCTTTCTTGGCTGTGCTGATTCTGTGGCATAGGAATAAGGAAAGGATGGTCAGCAGAGAGGGAACCATTCAGGAGCAGTGGCAGTGCCCCCAGGCGTGGAACAACAGCAGCAGCTGGAACAATGAGGCTCACGGCCCCCTGGGGTGGCTATCCCCCCACAGACACACCCTGTTTCTCTAGGCAACCAGAGGAAGCTAGCCACTATCTGTGATGGCAGTTATTGGCAGACACATCTGGGACATGGGTAAAGGAGTGCAGGGACTAGCATACCCATGTGCAGCAGGCAGGCTTCCAGGGAGGGACTGTGTCAGAGCTCCGCATTACTGAGGCTAAGATGCACCTGGCCCCCAGGGGATCTTAGCTGAAACAAAGGCAGGCAGGCAGAGGCAGGAATTGACAGCTCAGTGTGAGCTGCAACTGCTTGCCACTGCCCGAAACAGAGTTGTGGTTTCTGTCAGCTCAAACAGTGTCTGACAACCATGACAGAAACAAACTATGAAGTTGTGCTGTTCTGTCAGTAACATCAATCAGGGGTGGGGCTGTAACTGAGTGAACCACCCTACCTCCATTAAGCACCCTAGGTTATCAGGCCTCACCTCCCCTGATGGATAATGCCTGAGAACAGAGACCTGGCTGAGGAGACATAGATCTCTCTTTGACTGAGGCAGGTGTAAACCACTGGGACATTTGCTCACTGGGGGGAACTGGGTCATAGTCCTAGCCCCACTGGGGTTACCAGTGACTGGGTGTGACAAATGTCCAAGGTGGGGAAGGAGGCATCAACCTTCCCAGACTAATTTATTTGCCAGGTTGGTCTTCCTGACCTCACTCACAGAGCACTGGAACTAGTCATACCTGAGCTGCCAGCAGACCCCTGCTATCTAGTAGCCAGAGACACTTTGAACTCCACCACCTGAGACCAGTGCTGACTGGGAAAATTGATTTGGATCTCTTGGACTGGGCCAATCACCCAAGGTCTATCCAAAGTGCTACCCTGGGTGTGTGGCTGTGGGAAGATGTAATTTTCATTTTCCGATTGTTGTCGGGGGGTGGGGGTGCAGGAACCTGATCAAGCTAAAAAGCTTCTGCACAGCCAAGACCACAGTAAGTAAAGCAAGTACACAGCCCTTAGAATGAGAGAAGAGAAGATATTTGCAGGTTATGTCTCCAACAAAGGTTTTTTTTTTTTTATTAAATCATAGTTGTGCACTTTAATACTATCACGGGGTACAGTGTGTTGTTTCCATATACAATTTGAAATGTTCTCATCCAATTGGCCAACAGAGCCTTCATATCATTCTCATAGTCCCATAGAGAACTCAAACATATTAGTAAGAAAAGAACAAGGGATCCCATCTCAGGGCGGGCAAAAGATTTGAAAAGAAATTTCTTTCAAGAAGATAGGCACATGGCCTACAGATAAATGAAAAAATGCTCACCATCCTTAATCAGCAGAGAAATGCTAATCAAAACTACTTTGAGATATCACCTAACTCTAATAAGTTTAGCTCATATCACAAAATCCCAAAACCAGAGATGTTGGTGTGGATGTGGAGAAAAGGGAATACTTCTACACTGCTGGTGGGAATGCAAACTAATACGTTCCTTTTGGAAAGATGTCTGGAGAACACTTAGAGAACTAAAAATAGACCTGCATTTGATCCTACAATTCCTTTATTAGGTATATATCCAGAAGATCAAAAATCACATTACAACAAAGACATTTGTATCAGAATGTTTATTGCAGCCCAATTCATAATTGCTGGGTCATGGAAGAAACCCAAGTGCCCATCGACCCATGAATGGATCAATAAATTGTGGTATATGTACACCATGGAATATTATACAGCCCTAAAGAAAGATGGAGACTTTACCTTCTTCATGTTTACAAGGATGGAGCTGGAAAATGTTCTTCTTAGCAAAGTATCTCAAGAATGGAAGAAAAAGTATCCAAAGTACTCAGTCCTATTATGAAACTAATTTATAGCTTTCATATGAAAACTATAATCTAATTATAGCCTAAGAATACGGGAAGGAGGGAGCATGATTGGTGGGATCACTTCTATGGTTTATCTTACAAGGGTACAAGTAATTCTTTCTAAAAGTAGAATATAAATGTCTTAACACAATAACTAAGAAAATGACATGAAGGCTATGTTAACTGGTTTGATGAAAATATTTCAAGTTGTATATGAAAACACCACACTGTACTCCATGATTACCTTAATGTATACAGCTATGATTTAGTAAAAATAATTTATGATGAAATTAGAAAAATAAGAATAAAGATGGAAACCAAATTGAGGCAAAACAATGCTAATCATTAAGTTCACAATAGAGGTTACCTGATCCAAAAGGAAAAGAGAAAAAAGATAACTTAGACTTAATCTAAATTAAACCTTTGCTCATCAAAAGACAGTTAATGGTGGCACCCATAGCTTAGTGGGTAGGGCGCCAGCCACATACACTGAAAAAGACACAATTAAGAAAATAAAGTAACAAGCTACACACCAGGAAGAAATATTCATAAAACACAAATGTGAGAAAGGGATTGTATAAAGAATACACAAAGAGTTCTCATCATCAATAGAAAGAAAAATAATATCCCAATAAAAAGTTGGCCAAAAGTTTGATCAGATATTTCAACAAAGAAGATATACAGGGAGGCAACACTACCAGGCTGGAGCAAGTGGAATGTTCATTTATTCATTGCTGATGGGAATGCAAAATGGTGCAGCCAATTTGGAAAACAGTTTGGCAGTTTAGTACAAAATTAAGCACACACCTATCTCATGACTCAGCAATCCCACTGCTAGATATTTACCTGAGTAAAATGAAGCCCCGTGTTCACACAAAAGACTATACTTAAATCTTTGTACCAATTTTATTCTTAATAGTCAAACTTGGAACTAGCTAAATGTCTTTAGATTGATGTCTAGTTGAGCAAACTGAGGTATATCCATAAAATGGAATAGTAGTTAGCAATAAAGAGTGAACTATGATACACAAAATAACATGGATGAATCTCAAATGCATCTCTTTGTTCTAAGTGAATAAAGCTAGACTCAAAGGCTACATACTGCATGGTTCCATTTATATGACACTCTGTAAGAGGCAAACTATAAGATTAGGAAAAAAAAA
>NW_003852542.1:570321-573966 GCF_000181295.1 Otolemur garnettii | reverse complement strand
GCAATAAACATTCTGATACAAATGTCTTTGTTGTAATGCGATTTTTGGTCATCTGGGAATATACCCAACAAAGGAATTGCGGGGTCAAATGGCAGATCTATTTTTAGTTCTCTAAGTGTTCTCCAGATGTCTTTCCAAAAGGAACATATTAGTTTAGTTTACATTCCCACCTCTATCTTAGTTCTTTAAGTGTCTTAGTGTTATCAACTAGGTGAGGCTGCAATGCTAATTTTAGTATGATGTCTTGATTCTCAAAGTTGGTGAACCTTTCATTGTATTCTCTCATTAATGGGTGTATTATAGCTACGTATTCTTCAAATGATTTGCACATATCATCCTGTTCATCAATGACCTTTGCTGACTGGGGAAAATGTTCATCCAAAATTTCCTTTTGCAGAAGTGCTTTAAAAAAAGATAGCTTTTTTTTGGAAATGCTTGGAATCTTCCCATATACATATATAGATTTAGTTTTACCTTGAAAAGAAATATTCAAGTTGTTTTGATTTGACACGATATCACACAGAAATGCTGCATTTCTATAGAACTCTTCTTTCAATAATTCACATTACTAATTTTGTTCTTCATAAAATTTAACTATCTGTTCTTGCAAAGATAAAATTTTGACTAACATCTGCCTCTGTGATAGCCAATGAACATGAGAATGATATGGCAAATCCATACCGAATACCTCATCATTCACCTTTAGTATGTTATAAAACAGATGATGCCATGTGGCATTTGCAGGAATATAGTCAACAATACTTATAACTTGTGGCAAAGTGTCACTTAAAATAGCAGTTTTAGCACAGATATTTTTGCTGATGCAAGATGCAATGAAAAGAAATGACAGCATCTGTAGTTAATGCTTTTTAAAAATGTGTGCAATAAGACCTTCATGTTTTTCTGTCATGGAATGTGCTGCACCATTGATACTTATGCTCACCAAATTTGCCAAGTTCAGTCCAACTTCATGACATTTATCTTGAAAGTTGTTGAAGATATCTGTTCCCTGTGTTCTGTTTGCAAGAGTGCCCGAAGTGAACAGCTCTTTGTAGGAAAGAAAATTTTCTGTTGTAACCCAAATGAAGTATAAAGCCTGCACTAATTCAGTAGCTTCAGTTGGTTCATCCAAAGGGATTGAATAATATATATATTTTCTTTTGAGGTATTGCATGAAGTTGTTTTGTTAAGTTTAAGGCTGATTCATGGTTCTTGAAGGAGGCAGCTATTTGTACTTTGAAACATTATTGGGGTCTAAGAATCCTACAACTTCAATAATGCATTCTTTCACAATTTCTACATCACTGAATGGCTTTCCTTTTTCTCTGAGTGTAAAAGTTATCTTATTAAGTTGCTTCAGTGGTATTCTTTCCAGGTCTTAAGCAAAAGGAAAGACAATCTTCTGCTTTTGCTTTTCATCTTTTTAATTTCTGCAATACAAATTTCTGCATCTCTCCCTCTAATTTAAAATATTTGTGTATATGAAGGCTACTGATTTGTGGAAGAAAGTATGAGAAAATTCTTTTTTTTTTTTTGTACTTGGTAGAGGGCTGCTGCATCACAGCTCACAGCAACCTTAATCTCTTCAGTTCAAACTATTCTCTTGCCTCAGCTGCCTTCCACAATGCCCGCCTAGTTTTAGACATGGGCTTTTGCTCAGGCTGGTCTTGAACTCCCAAGCCCAAGTCATCCACTTGCCTTGGTCTTTCAGAGTACTAGGATTACAGGCATGAACCACTGCACCCAGCCAGGGATAAACTCTTAACGATGTAGATCTAGGGAAAGATTTTATGAAGAAGACCCCATTGGCAACTGCAGCACTCCCTCCTTCTCTCCCCCACCTCCCCCAGACAATAAATAAACTTTTGTTCTTTCTACCCTAAACTTCGTCTGAGAATTCTTTCTCATCCATGTACAAATTCCATACCCTTTGACCTTCTTCTGTAGGTTATTATGGGCAATGAGAAGCCCCATCATAAGATATCTAAATCTAAATTTATTTATAGTAGCAAATTTATGAAGATTGTTTTTAGCCTGTTGTGCTTGACTTCAGATTAGCACTTAAGTAACCAATAAACTTGCAAACTAGGGTACATAAATATAACAGAATATTGGACAGCTATTAATGATGCTGATTTGAATTACAAGGCAGTGATAAATATGATAACTATGAATACCATGTAGATATGTGAAAATGCTTTATTTAATTTCAGGAGAAAGTGGTGATGGTGATATAAAAATTAATTGAAAATTATTGCTGTATCTATACAAATGATTTGGATAGGGACAGAAAATATGTTAGAGACATTCGTTTTTTTTGAGACAGTCTCACTCCTTCCCCCTTGGTAGAATGAGGTGGTGTCACAGCTCACAGCAACCTCAGACTCAAACTCTTGGGCTTAAGCGATTCTCCTGCCTCAGCCTCCCAAGTAGCTGGGACCACAGGCTCCCACCACAATGCCTGGCCATTCTTTGTTGCAGCTGTCATTGTTGTTTAGCTGACCCAGGCCAGACTTGAACCTCCAGCCTCCGTGCATGTGGCTGGCACCGTAACCACTGTGCTACGGGCGCTGAGCCTGTTAGAGACATTCTTACTCTCACATGTTCCATTTGCTCACCTATTTTTCCCAGTCTCCTTACAGATGTAACTAGTTATGGCCAATGATATATGAGTGGAACTAACATACATCCCTCACAGGCTGAAGAGAAGAAGCAGGCGGCATGCATTTTCCGGTCCTTCCTTTACCTACAGCAGCGACCCAAGAGGCCAAATGCTGCAAATGGTGCAAATATAAGATGATGGAGCCTCTGTCTGTCTCGGCTCTGGAGTGACATCATGCAGCCAAGTGCCTTTCCAACCCTTATAGTGTGAACAAGACATAGATAGCATTTGTTGGTACTGGGGCATGGGATTTGGGGCAGTGTCATAAGGTACCCTAGCCTAAAAAATATAACTACACAAAATAGTACTTGCATGAGAGTAGGGGGAAATAACTGTGTTTTGTTTGTTAGTTTGCTATAATTTTGTTGTCTTACAAATTAAAATGTAAAATTAAATTTATATTATACTTGAAAAATAAAATCTTTTCAGGGGTGATTGCCATTGTCCAACTTATTTAAAGGTTCATATCAACCTCTTGTGGCAACAGATCAGATGATGTAAGCATAAAAATTATGTCTGTGGGAAACTGGAGATGAGCAGTCTCTGTAAACACAGGATTCTATGCCTTCTGGTAATCACACCAATGATTTCCAAGGTATATGTGTATCTTCCTTCCCCTTCTCAAAGACCTGGTGACTAAAAGCTAAAAAGAACCTTAGAAATTATCTGTCACCTCCTTTGATATGAGAACATAGAGAGCACAGACAGAAATGTCTTAAGCCAAGTCGCTTACATAATTTATAGCAGAGCTGAGGCTAAACCCAGGTCACTTAACTACTAATTGTGTGTTTTTTCCACATTCTAACACCAATCTCCAGTCTGAAGTCAAGCACAACAGGCTAAAAATATCTGTGTCATGGTAACACATTGAATTACTGAAGTGACATATCTTTATTTATTTAATATTCCCTAAGACTAATTTCTAGGGCCATGATAGTACCTAGAGCCATGATAGTAGAAAGGAAGATAACATTTTTACTTAT
>NW_003852542.1:569299-570040 GCF_000181295.1 Otolemur garnettii | reverse complement strand
AATAATTCGAACATTTTTATTCATTCAGTTAAAGATTTCCCCTGATTCACTGTATGCATACAAGGAAGAATCAAAAAAGAGCAGGGAATTTTTAAATAGAAGCTTTACTCAGACAAGCTTGGCCGAACAGTTTTACTAGGGAGCACAGTCACCCATTTTGGGAGAGATTTCTAACTTCTTAAAGATGTGAAAAGACTCTTTGAGAACCTGGTTAATTACAGAAGCATATGTTCCAATGGAGGGCTGATCCTTACAAGTTACTGAATGTCCTGAGCTGTCTTCAGAAAATATTACTGTTGAGCAAGGATTGAACAGTATCAATGAAATTTATTGAGAGTGAGGACCTGGGCTAGCATATGATTGATTCACTTAGGTAAAAGCTAGTAAAGACACTGGCAATGCTTGTTCTGCTTTTTGTTATGATGGGCAAGGTATTCCACATTAATGCTCCTGAGGACAATTAACCAGGCAGGCCTAGTCGTTAGATCATCTAGCAGTTTGTAGCTCAAGCTTCTAAGTTGATACTAGAGCTTCTAGTTTGATTTCTGTCTTTTCCAGTCACGCATTTACATATTCTGTGATGATATTTTTGGTTCTTGATTTAAACTGAGTATTTTCATACCCCATTGCCCATGCCATTTGCTTTTGTACTTGCCAATTGCTTTGCATAGCCCCTACCCCAAGCCAAGTCCAGCTGCCCAGGTTTTATAAACAGGAAATTTGCAATGTGAGCTGAGCTGC
>NW_003852542.1:565846-566943 GCF_000181295.1 Otolemur garnettii | reverse complement strand
TTGTTCTTTTCCTTTCTCCCACCCTCTACCTCCTTCTCTCTCTGTCTCCTCTCCCCTTCCCTCACCCCCCACTGTGTCATTAATTGTTATTACTTGTCCTCATATCAAAGTTGAATACATAGGATTCATACTTCTCCATTCCCATGAGGCTTCACTAAGAATGTGTGCCACCTCCATCCAGGTTAATACAATTGCTGCAAAATCTCCATTTTTTAAAATGATTGAATGGTATTCCAGGGTATACATATACCACAGCTTATCAATCCATTCCTGGGTTGAGGGGCATTTAGGCTATTTCCACATTTCAGTGATTGTAAATTGAGCTGTGATAAACAGTCTAGTACAAGTGTCTTTATAGTAAAAAAATTTTTTTTTCCTTCTGGATAGATGCCCAGTAATGGGATTGCAGGATCAAATGGGAGGTCTAGGTTGAGTTCTTTGAGGTTTCTCCATATTTCCTTCCAAAAAGGTTGTATTGGTTTGCAGTCCCACCAGCAGTGTAAAAGTGTTCCTTTCTCTCCATGTCCGTATCAGCATCTGCAGTTTTGAGATTTTATGATGTGGGCCATTCTCACTGGGTGTTATCTCAGGGTAGTTTTAATTTGAATTTCTCTAATAAATAGGGATGATGAGCATTTTTCCATATGTTTGCTAGTCATTCATCTGTCTTCTTTAGAGAAGGTTCTGTTCTTCTCTCTTCCCCATTGATGTATGGGATTGTTGGCTTTTTTCATGTGGATTAATTTAAGTTCTCTATAGATCCTAGTTATTAAGCTTTGTCTGATTCAAACAGGCATGGAATTTCTAACTGTTGATGATAGTCTTCATTTTCTATAACCTTGATCAGTGGTTTGAGCTTTTCTTTCAGCTTCTTCCCTTCTTTCACTGGAACAATGAACCAAAGCCTGTTTGAGCACGTTCTATCTTCATTTTCTCTTTAACTGCTTTATCACTGCCAAAGCCTGCTGTTTTGTGCTCTTGTTGGGTTTAAATGAATAGTGAATGTCCTTCATGGCTCTCTCAATAAGGATAACAGTGGGCTCAGTGTCTGTAGCTCAGAGGCTAGGGAGCTAGCCACATACACCCTAGTTGGAGGG
>NW_003852542.1:559289-565313 GCF_000181295.1 Otolemur garnettii | reverse complement strand
CTCAAGAATGGAAGAAAAAGTATCCAATGTACTCAGTCCTATTATGAAACTAATTTATAGCTTGCATAGGAAAGCTATAACCCAATTATAGCCCAAGAATATGGGGAAAGGGGAGAGGGAGGGGAGGGGAGGGGGAGGATGAGTGGAGGGAGGGTGATTGGTGGGATCACACCTATGGTTCATCTTATAAAGGTAGATGTGAATCTTTCTAAATATAGAATATAAATGTCTTAATGCAGTAACTAAGAAAATGCCATGAAGGCTGTGTTAACCAGTTTGATGAAAATATTTCAAATTGTATTTAAAACCAGCACACTGTAGCCCATGACTGTATTAATGTACACAGCTATATTTAATAAAAGAAAAAGGATAACAGTGTATGGGTCCCTTTGTTTCAGGGTTCACACATTTGTCTGTTACAATAGTTGCAATGTCCCAAAATATCTGTCCCAGTTGTGTGTGTCTTTCTTTATCTGATGCTTGAACTTGTCCTTTAGTCAAAATTTGCTTCCAGATTTCACTTTGGCCATCTGTTCCAAAGGCACTGATGAGATCTTCCTTCTTTGCAACCTCACCTTTAAAAACATTTACAAACATTGAGTGGGTCTGAAGAACTTCATCAAGGTCTTTTTCCACACCGCTCGGCCAGCCAATGACCTTCCTTGTTTTTGTAGCAGGTGATTTCGAAGCACTTCCCAGTGCGCTTCATCCGCCACGTTAGTTAGGCAGATCTGGTTGGTCGGGGTGAAGATGGACATCGCGGCTGCTCAGAGAATTCAGGTCTGGTGAACTAGGGCAGACTAGCGCCACCGGGAGTGAGGACTACCAGTGCCTCGTATTTAACAGCCCAGGGGCGTCCGGTACAGTCACCCTCCCAGAACCAGTGGTGCGGTGATTGACTCCTCCCTGGGACCGAGATAATGTACCCAGCGGACTGACCTGTGCAGGTGTCTGTATTAATTTTTTTCAAAGTCAATTATGTTATTCTGTAACTTTGTCACCCTAGAGATAGGTGACAGCACTTTCCATTACCTTTTCTTATCATTTGTAACTTTCATTTTAAATGCATCTTTTGCACATCTGAGTTTGCTTTTGTGGCTATAGGAAGTTGTGGCTCTTATATCCACTATAACTTCAATTTTTTTGTGTATCATTTAATTGACATGGTCATTTTAGTGTAAAAAGACAAAAGATCCAGTCATTCTAGTATTATTTCTTCACCTCTTTATGAAATACTTGGGTTAATAAAGTCTAGCTGGATGGGAAGATTGCAGCAAACCTCAGCAATGCACTATAAACACTCTTACATAACAGCTTCTCATAACAATGAGAAATAGTTTAAACTGCTGATGTTAAGGACTTCATGTTATTCCTTTATTATTTTAAGTTATGTGTATTGAGTGCTTACTATGTAAGAAATAGAAAAATAGTTTCTTTTATTACACTTGAGAGAGGCATAATAAATGCTACTGTACTAATAAATGGCTTTGGAAAAGTTGCAGGATACAAATCAATGTACAAAAATTAGTTGCATTTTTGCACACAAATAATAACATATGCAAAAAAAAAATCAAGAAAGCAATCCTATTTACAATAGCATCAAAAAGAATGAGATATTTAGGAATAAATTTAACCAAGGGAGTGAAAACTGAACACTAAGAACAATAACATTCTAATGAAAGAAATGAAAAAAGACAAAAATAAATGGAAAGACATATTGCATCCATGGATTGGAAGAACTAATTGTTAAATGTCTGTACTACCCAAAGCATTCTACAGATTCCATGTGATCCTTATCCAAATTCCAATAGCATTACACTCACAGAAATAGTAGAAAACAATTCTAAAACTTACATGGAATCACAAAGTACCACAAAGAGCCAAAGAAATTCTGGGGATAAAAACCCCACCAAGCAAAGTAGAAGGCATTACACTTCATGATTTCAAACCATATTATAAATCTCTAGTAATTAAACAGTAAGGTAATACTGTAAAAACAGGCATGTAATGGCAATAACAACAAAAATAAATAAATGGGACTTAATGAAGCTAAAAAGCTTCTGCACAGCTCAGGACACAACAATTAATGCAAATAGACAACCTTCAGAATGGAAAAAGATATTTGCATGTTACAAACCTCTGTAGACTTTATAGAGAACTCAAATTAATCAACAAAAAAGAACAAACAATCCCATCTATCACTGAGCAAGATATATGAATAGAACTTTCTTCTAAGAAGACAGACAAATGGCCAACAAACACATGAAAAAGTGCTCGTTGTCCCTAGTCATCAGAGAAATGAAAATTAAAACCACCTTGAGATGTTACCTAATCCCACATGTGAGAATATCCCACATCACAAAGTCCCAAAGCTGCAGATGCTGGCACAGTCATGGAGGGAAGAATGGAACAGAATAGAGAGCCCAGAAATAAACCCAAGACTATATGGTCAACTAATTTTTGACAGGAACACTAAGAAGGTACACAGTAGGAAAGGACAGTTTCTTCAATAAATGGTGGTGGAAAAACTGGATTTCCACATGCAAAAGAAAGAAATTGGACCCTTGTTTAACACGACACTCAAAAATCAACTCAATGCATGGTGCCTGCAGCTCAGTGGCTAGGGCACCAGCCACATACACTGGAACTGGTGGGTTCGAATCCAACTCCAGGCCAACTATGACCAAAAGATAGCTGGGTGTTGCAGCAGGTACCTATAGTCCCAGCTACTTGGGAGGCGGAGGCAAGAGAATCCCTTAAGCCCAAGAGTTTGAGATTGCTGTGAGCTATGATGCCATAGAACTCTACTGAGGATGACACAGTGAGACTCTGTTTAAAAAAAAAAAATCAACTCAAGCATTGTAATCTAATCACTTGTACTCTCATAGTAATCTGAAATAAAAAAAATAGAAAAGAAAGAAAAAAATCAACTCAAAATGTATATAAGACATAAACATAAGAATGAAACCATAAAACTGTAGAAGAAAAATAGGGAAAAATCTCCTGACATAGATCTTAAAAATGATTTTTTGGCTATCACACCAAAAGCTTAGGCTATAAAAGCAATAATAAATAGATGGGACTACATCAGACTAAAATGCTTCTGCACAACAAAGAAAATCATCAATAAAATGAAAGCCAATTTATAGATTAGGGGAAAGTATTTGCAGTAACCTTCCCTTATCCACAGGGGATACATTCCAAAATACACAGTGGATGCCTGAAACCATAGATAGTACCAGCCCTATACATACTAGGTTTTTGCCTGTACCTACGTACCTATAAAGTTTAATATATAAATTTGGCCAGTAAGAGATTAACAACACTAACTAACAATAAATAGGATATAACAATATACTACAGTGAAATTTATGTGAATGTCGTCTTTTTCTCAAATCAGGAAACTATGTGTATAATAATAAATATGTACAGTAATTTAAATTTTATCACAAAATATAACAAAATGGAGTTGGAATAATATAGTACATTGCCATGTAGGCTTTTTAGACAGACTAGTTTCACTTAGCAGTATGCATTTAAAGTTCATGCATGTGTTTTTGCCTTGATAATGCATTACTTTTTAAAATAAACTTCATGTTTTACAGAAATTTCATGATAAAATTGAATGGCAAGTACGCAGACTTTCCATATAACTGCTGTCCCATACACCACAGCCTGCCCCACTAATCAACGTACTTAACCAGAGAGGGACATGTTTTACAACTGATGAGCCTCACTGATACAGCGCTATCACTCATGGGCCATAGTTTACATTATGGTTCACTCTTGGTGATGTAGTCTGGATTTTACAAAATAGTTTTATTGCTTTAAAAGTCTTCTGTGCCTTGTCTAGTCATTCCTTATTCCCCCCTAACCCCTGGAAACTACTGATCTTATTACTCTCTCAATAGTTTTTCTTTTAATAATGTTACATTGTTGGATAATGCTATGTAATATGTAGCCTTTTCCGACTGACTTCTTTAACTTAATAGTATACATTAAAATATCCTCCATGTTTTTTTCATAGCTTGATAGATCATTTCTTTTTAGGGCTGAATAATGACATCTTGGTTGCTTCCAAGTTGTGTCAATTGTGAAAAAAAAATGCTATAAATATCTATGTGTGGGTTTTTTGCATGGACGTGTTTTCAACTCCTTCCCAAAGGAGTTGTAAAGAGTGCAATTATTTGATTAAATGGTAAGAGTATGTTACCCGAAACATAATCTGTTACCAGATTTCCCCCTAAGTTATCTTCTAGGAGTTTTATAGTTCTGATATACATTTAGGTCTTTGATCAATTTTGGGTTGGTTTTTGTAATGGGTGTAAGGTCTGTGTCTGGACATTTTTTGTTTTTTGCATATGGATAGCCATTTGTTCCTGTATTATTTTCTGAAAATATGCCATTTTCTCCATTGAATTGCTTTTTTCATTTTATGAAAGAACAGCTGACTACATTTGTCTGTTATCTATTTCTGGGCTCTCTATTCTGTTCCATTGATCTATTTGCCACTTCTTTGTCCAATAACACACTGTTTGATTACTGTAGCTTTGTGGCAAGTTTTGAAGTTGGGTTCTGCTGAGCCCAGATTTTTTTTTTTTTTTCAATATTGTGTTGACTATTTTGGGTTTTATTTTGGTTCTTTTAAAACAATGCAGTTACCCAGAAGTGCATTAATGTACATAGATACCATTCAATAAAACAACAACAACAACAACAACAACAACAAACACAGTATAACCTTTAGTATTTTCCTTTTCTCTTTAGATATGTTTATTTTTTTGTTATTAATTTTTTTCAGACTATTTGGGAGGATTTCTGAATCTTTAATCAAAGGGGAACTTCCATATCTGCTCTCTGTGATTCTGTTGGTCATAGATGTCAAAAAATCACTGCATATGGTTAATGCTGCCCCTTTAAAAATTATGTATGGACTCTACTGAGTGTTAGAAAGGATGTGCTCTACTCAAGGGAGGTTTTACATTTGTTTCTGTCTAGTGCTTGAGAGCGCAACCTCTTGGACTACCAAAACCAAGTTTGAAGTTAGAAAGTTCCAGACTTAATAATACCATGTGTAGTTGGAATATGAATCCATGTGGAGATATCTGCAGTCACAATCACAACCTCCTAGGAAAGGGTTTCTTTTTCTTTTTTTCCCTCCTATTCGTCTCCAGTTCTGGAATAAACCTACGCAGTTTTCTCCCTGCAGTTTGGTTCCTAGCAGTTGAAAAGGCAAGAGGATTCAGTCTAGATTTGATTAGCTTTTGTCCTAAGAGTGAAGTCCCCAGGGGCTCCAGCTTCATATAGGATTGGTCTTTCTCAGAACTTTTCATCTGGTTGGGCTCTGGGTCCTCACTTCTATCTCTCTGGCCTTTACCTGGACCTTGAACCCAAGCTCACAGGTTTGCAGTATACTCTGTGACATCTTAACTACTAAAATATATTTGTTGGTTACCGGAAATCTAAAACTTCCCAGTAGGTTTTCAGAGATTGACTTATTTTTTTCTTTGACATAGGTCCTTGCCACGTGGCTCAGGCTGCTCTTAAACTTCTGGGCTCAAGCAATCCTCCCACCTCATCCTCCTGAGTAGTTGGGATTACAGGTGTGTGCTAGCACTCTCAGCTTAGACCTTGAATTTTTGAAGAATACATTGCGTGTACACTGTTTAAAGTAAAGACTGTCTTCTTTAGATCATCTTGTATTGGTTATATCTTGTGCAAGATAATGCTATTGATTTTGAAAAATACTTTCTATTTTAACTAGTTTCTGAATACTTGCTGGAAATTGCAATTTCTAAATTGATTTTTTACCTTTTCATAATAACTCACATTTTCAGTAATGATATATTTGGCTCTTTCTTTACCTGACATACCTCTACAACACACTGCTCATGCAACTGTCTGCTTTGGTAGTCCTTTCTCAGCCCTGGCTGGCTGCTCAGAGATTTACAAAATATGTTCTTTTCATCTGCAATTTGAAATGAGGGCAACAGAAGAATGATGATGTCACGGGCTCACCTCCTC
>NW_003852542.1:537072-558853 GCF_000181295.1 Otolemur garnettii | reverse complement strand
GAGACAGAGCCTCAAACTGTCTCCCTGGGTGTGTGGCATCATAGCTCACAGCAACCTCCAACTCCTGGGCTCAAGTGATTCTCCTGCCTCCACCTCCAAAGTAGCTGGGACTACAGGCACCCACCACAATGACTGGTTATTTTTGGTTGCAGCCATCATTGTTGTTTGGCAGGCCAATGGATTTGAACCCAACAGCTCAGGTGTATGTGGCTGGCGCCTTAGCTGCTTGAGCCACAGGTGCCAAAACTATTTTATATTTGTATTTAAAATGTACATTTTACAAATAGCATAGGATTTTTGTCCTTTTTATGATGCTACAATTTTAATTGGAAAAGTTAGTCTGTTTATATTTAGTGCAATTATTTGTAAAGTTGGAGATACATCTTCTATCTTGTTTTTTAATTATTATTTCTATTTTACCTGTTTATGATCCTTTTTTCTGCTTTTTTGCCTTTCTTTAGATTAGTCAATTTTTATTCTGTTTTTTTTTCCTGTATGCTTACTTGTTAATTATGAAATCATTCATGATACAGCAAGTATTCTTATAGCAGCTTATCATTGCCCGGCAAAAATATTAATTTACCCTTTCTTAAAATTGTTGGATCCTTTAGTTACATTTACTCTACTTCTTTGGGGCCATTTTGAAAATGTACACCAGTTGTATATGCATCTCAAACTTGAAATATATACCTCTTGTTTGTGCAGCCAACGTTAATTGATATTTATTCATATATTTATTCTTTCCAGTGTCCTTCTCCTAAATATTTTCGTGTTTATTATTACAATTACAATCTTTCCATCAGCAAAATTATAGTTAATATTTTTTTTATCTGGTAGTACTGATAAATTACTGCCTATTTGCCTATTTTTTTCAAATATTTTCTTCTTATCTATTTTCTTTTCTCTCTCTGGGGCACCAAATATTTTAAATTAGTTATCAAAATCATTATATTTTAATAAAAATTGAATTTTAAAGTTATACACATGTGTACACATATATATTTAACATATTTCCTTAAAACTTTTCTTTTTTGTTTTGTTAGGCTTATAAAAGAGGAAAAGGATGATATGTGGCTAGGTTCATCTCTAGATTCTCCATGCCATTTCATAGATCTATGTCTCTATTTTTGTACCAGTACCATGCTGTTTTGATCACTATAGATTTGTAGTATAACCTGAACTCTGGTAACATGATGCCTCCAGATTTGTTTTTATTTGTAAGAATTATAATGGCTATTTGTTTATTTCTGATATGATATAAAATGAAGTATTATTTTTTCAAATTCTTTTAAGTATGACTTTGTTGCTTTGATGGTGATTGCATTAAATCTACAGGTTGCTTTGGGTAGTATAGGCATTTTAACAATGTTGATTCTTCCTAAGTATGAGCATGTTATCATCTTCCTTTCATTAACATCTTCAGCTATTTCTCTTCTCAGGGTTTCTTGTTTTTTTGTTTTAGAAACATTAAATTTAAATCTTTTATCCAACAAGAGTTAATTTTTGTCAGTGGTGAGAGGTATGGGTCCACTTTCAGTCTTTTCATATTCTTTGTTAGATATATAAACAGGTATTTCACCTTCTTTGGTACTACTGTGAAAGGAATAGTCTTTGATTATGTTCTCAGTTTGACTATTGTTGGCATATATAAAGGCATTTGTAGTTATTGATTTTATATCCCAAAACACTGCTATGCTCCTTGATTGCTTCCAAGAGCCTTGTAGTTGAGTCCTGGGGATTTTTCTGGTATAAGATCATGTCATCCATGAAGAGTGAGAGTTTGACTTCCTCTGTTTCCATTTGAATACTCTCCATCTCCCTCTTTTACCTGATTGCAATGGCTAGGACTTCCAGTACTATATTGAATAGCAGTGGTGACAAGGGGCATCCTTGTCTAGTTTCAGATCTGAGTGGAAATACTTTTAGTTTTACTCCATTCATTATAATATTGGCTGTGGGTGTAGATGGACTCTATCACTTTAAGAAATGTCTCACCTAAGACTATTTTCTTAAGTGTTTCTATCAAGAAGAAAGGATGCTGGATATAATCACAAGCCTTCTCTACATCAATCAAGAGAATCATACAGTCTTTATTTTTGATTTTATTTCTGTGGTGAATTATATTATATATCTATATTTACATATGTTGAGCCAATCTAGTAACCCTGGGATAAAACCAACTTGATCATGGTGTATAACTTTTTTGATATGTCATTGTATGCTGTGTGCTAGCATCTTATTGAATATTTCTGCATCAATATTCATTAATGATAGGGTCTATAGTTTTCTTTCTTTATTGGGTCCTTTCCTGGTTTGGGGATCAGGGTGATATTTGCCTCATAGAATGTGTTGGGGAGGAGTCCTTCCTATTCTATGTTTTGGAAAAGTTTATGTAATATAGGTACTCATTCCTCTTTGAAGGTTTGATAGAATTCTGATGTGAAACCACCTGGTCCAGAGCTTTTCTTTTTGGGAAGATTTTCTGTAACTGATTCTATTTCAGTGTTTAATACTGGTCTACTCAAAATTTCTAATTCTTTCTGATTGATTTTAGGAAGGTGGCATGCTTCCAGTTATTGGTCCATTTCCTGAGAATAGAGCATTATGTAGTAATCATTGAGGATCTTTTATGTTTCTGTGGTATCTGTTGTTATTTCCCCCTTATTGTTTCTGATTGAAGTTATTACAGATCTTACTTTTCTGTTTCTGCTTAGTCTGGTCAAAGGTTTATCAATTTCAGTAATTTTTTCAAAGAACCAGATTTTTGTTTTGTTGATCTTCCAAATGATTCTTTTGTTTTCAATTTTATTTAACTCACCTCTAATTTTGGTTATTTATTTTCTTCTGTTGGGTTTGGGGTTAGATTGTTCTTTTTCCAATTGCTTTAGATGGTCCCTTAGGTTGCTGACTAGCTCTCTTTGTTTTCTTGATGAAGGCTTCTAATGCTATACATTTTCTTCTTAGCACTGCCTTTTCAGTATCACATATGCTTTGACAGTTTTTCAAACTTCATTATCATTTTTTCCCAGAAACTTGATGATTTACTTATTAATCTTGTCTTTGACTCAGTTATTCATTCAACATAAGGTTACTTAGTTTTTATGACTTTGTTTGAGTCTAAAAATTTCTGTTGCTTTTGCAACAGAATCAACTTTAATTCCATGATGGTCTGAGACAATACAATGAATAATTTTTATTCCTCAAATTTGTTGAGGCTAGACTTGTGTCCTAAGATATGATCAGATTTGGAGAATGATCTACAGGCTGATGAGAAGAATGTGTATTCAGTTTTGTTAGATAAATTGTGTATGTGTCTATTACTTCCATTTGTTCCAGGGTCAAGTTTAAGTCCATTATTTATTTGTTTAGTTGATTCTTAAAGAATCTATCCAGAACTTCCAAAGGGGTGTTAAAATCCTCAATTATTATAGTGCAGGAAGATATCATATTGTTCAGATCCATTAGGGTTTGTTTTATAAAATGAAGAGCGTTCAGGTAAGGGTGTAGAAATGTTAACTGTTGAACTCTCTTTATCTTGAGCATTTCCTTCGACAAATACGTAGTTTCTATCCTTGTCTTTCCTTATTTTTGTTGTTTTAAGTCCAATTGTGCCCACAAATAGATTGCAACCCCCTGCTTTTCTTTTTTTATGATTTATGTTTGCCTGGAATGCTGTTTTCCATCCATTCACCCTGAGTGTTGCTTTATCCTTTTAGTTAGGGTGTATCTCTTGTAGTCAACATATACCTGGCCTGAGTTTTTATATCCAGTCAGCTAACCTATGCCTCTTTAGAGGAGAATTTACACCATTCACATTGATTGAGAGAATTGATAGGTATGATAGTGTTTTGGCTGTCTTGTTTTTCAAAAGTCCAGTGCATATTTTTAACCCTTTCATCATTGTGAAAGCTAGGTTTTGTTGTTTAAATTCTGGGTGAGTTTACTTTGGTGGTAGATCATTGTGCTGGTCACTATGGAAAATAGGTCTGAGTATTTCCTGGAGATCTGGTCTAGTTATGGTGAATTTCCTCAAAATATGGATGTTGGTAAAGTATTTGAGTTTTTCATCATAAATGAAACCCATTTTAGCTGGATTCAGTCTCCTGGGCTGAAAGTTGTTTTATTGTAGAAGGTTAAAAGTCAATGACTATCCTCTTCTATCTTTCAAGCTATCCCCCTGGGTGGAGGCCAATGGCTTCACAGCTCACAGCAACCTCCAACTCCTGGGTTCAAGCGAGTCTTCTGCCTCAGCCTCCCAAGTAGCTGGAACCACAGGCACCCACCACAACACCCAGCTATTTTTTTGGTTGCAACTATCATTGTTGTTTGGTGGGCCCGGGCTGGATTCGAACCCACCACCTTAGGTGTATGTGGCTAGTGCCTTAGCCACTTGAGCCACAGGCGCTGAGTCTATCCTCTTCTATCTTAAGAAGATTTGGGTGAAAGATCTGCAGTCTTCTGATATTTATCCCTTTGTAGGCAATACTTCTCTTAAGCCTGACTGCTTGTAGGAGAGACTTTGTTGTCTCTCCTACAAGAGACTGCTTGTCTAGGAGAGACTTTATTTGGATTGAGTCATGCTAGGGTTCTGAAACTATCTACTATCTGAATTTCTGTATCTCTTGCAAAGCTTAGGAAATTCTCCACATTATAATGTCTTGGAATAGAGCATCTGGGACCATACTCTTGTCCTTCAGGAATCCCTATAACTTTCTCAGGAAATATTCTATTCTTATTTTCCTTTTTTTTCCTGCTTCTTTGAATGCAAGTGTAAATTTCTGAGATTCTTTCTTCTTTCTGTTCAACTCTACTACTAAGTGCCTCTACTGTATTTTGAAGCTCCTTAAATGCCTTATTTAATTCCTTAAGGTCTGCTATTTCTTTTCTCATTTTGTCCATGTTCTCTGTGATTTTGTTTTTGAATTCATTAATTTCTTGAGAAAACTTTTGAATTACTCTTTGGATTTCTATTTTCATCTTTCCTCCATCCCATTCATCTTATTTTCCATCCATATTTTGAATTCTATTTCTGACATTTCAGCAATTCTCTATGGATGGTATTTTCTAGTGTATCTTCTTTGTCATCCCTTGAGGGATTTGATCTACTCTGATTTTTCACGTTTCCAGAATTCTTCTGCCTGGTTCCTCCCCATGAGTATTTTCTGCTATTTGGTAACTAAATTTGGTGCGGTAAGACTAGTTTGGGAGGAACTGGGGCTAACCAGCACTTCTCCAAAGAGCTGGGGCTTGGGATTCTGGCTTTTCCACTACAGCTTTGCAAAGGGCCCTTTCAGAGCTGTAGCCAGAGACTCTGGTTAACTTGGTGAGATAATGCAAGCTGGCTTAGTCTTTATCTCAGTCTTCCTTTACCCAATCCTAATGAGTTGGGGTATTATGATGGAATCTCAGCTGGGGAAAAGATACAAACACCTATGGTGGCCTTTCCCACACTGGCAATAGCTGGAGGAGGAGGATCTTCCCCTCTCTGCTGCAATACCACCCCAGTCAGCCTTGGATGGTTGCTGGGTGGACATCCCTGGCTGAAAGTTCCAGGTTCTCCTAGGAAGTACAAACATTGCTCACCCCAAAGAGTTCAAAAGGTCACTAAGTGACCAGAAAACAGAAATCCTCAGGCAGATCTTTCTGCCAAATCCCAAAGGGCTGGAGTAGGGTCCCCTCCAGTGGGCGAGGAAGTCAGGAAAGTTTGCCTGCCAAAGTCAGAAGTGCTATGTCACTTCCTCCGTGCTACCACTGTTTCAGCCCATGCCACTGACTTCCCATGTTCCACCACTTCCCTGCATCCCATTTCCACATGCACCACTATTTCTGTGCTGCTGTTTGGTGACCTATACAATGCCTGGGCCTCTCAGTGAATTCGTCAAACACTCTGATCTCTGCTGTGGGAAGTACTTCAGGTAGTCAGGATGGGGGGAAGGGTCAAATCTGTGTTCAGAATTGCTGAAAAATATATTTGTTCACTTATGTGCTAGGCAAGATGATGCCTAGGCTCAGAGGTGAGACCTCTCTGGAGGAGGCGGATGGGAGTTTAGTGGCTGTTTCCCGTGGGGTAAAGTGAGAGGTCTTTTGTTCACTGCTCACTTTCAGAAAATCCTCTGTGGACCTCCCACTTGGGGTACAGGGTCTCCCATCCTCTTGGCAATGGTCTTCATACCTGGTCTTTGTTGTCTTCCTCTTTCTTGGACTCATAGTTGTCTTAGCAGAGATGATATGCACCCCTCTTTCTTCTTTTTATGCTCAGCTCCCCACTTTCAGCTTCACTGAGTCCACTTCAGTTTATTATCTATCCCTCTGGATAGGAGCCTTTGGCAAACACTGCTTCTAGTTGGCCATCTTGACTCCTTTCCTGGTTTCCTGTTTTTAAGATGCTGCTCTTGGGTGAACAAATATTTAGCAACATATGAACATTAATTTTTCAGCTAACCACTTGGTAATTTGACATTAATATTCTGGTTCTATTTGAAGGCTTCAGACATGATGCTGTTTATTTAGTGCTGGGTTCCTATTGTTTCTGCAGGTGAAAGTCACCAGGAACTGGCTCAGTAAGAATGACAACTCCAGTTTATTTTCATGCTAGCATACACTGTTAAAGACCTATAATCCAGTGGACAATGACATATCTTGCCTGGCATATTTAATCTCAGACAGATCTAGTATCATTTTTTAAACAGATAGCTCTCATAAGTATGTTGTTTCTTGATGGTGTCAATTATTACTAACAGTTTAATAGCCATGTTTTCCTGAGAAATAACACCCATGCACATGCACAGACACACCAACACAGACAGACATATTATCAGAGCAGTGATTACTCAGACCTAGCGGAGTCATTCCCATCCATATCCCCGGGAATGGTTCATGTTGTCCAGATGAAGAAACTCTGATACTGAGGGTAACCAAAACTCACCAAAATAGCCCTGAATTTTCCCTTCCTGTCCTGCTTTCCACCATGTCTATGCCAGAGCATCAAAGAACCTTTGTGGTGCCTCCCTACTTGGAGGGGAGGACTGGGTGGCAGCTCATGGTCTGTGGGTGTCTATACACTTTCCTAATTTTCAGCACTGGATTTGGCAGTAGAAAGCTCTCCTGTGAACTTCACTGGAAGATTCTGATTACTAAGTCATTATGTATAACTAGTATTGTTCTGTTGTTGTTCTGGGCAGCACAATGAGACTGAATGAATTTACTGAAAATGTTTATCCCATGCTTCATGGAGAGGCATCTTTCTCTTGCTGGCAATGGAGAAAGTTGCACGTCATTCCTGCTGCTGAAAGTGACTGTCCAGTCAGGAAGGTGGCTGATAAATGCATAGCCTGAGGTCAGATGAGCAAACAGATTTAAAACTACTCTATATTACCTTCAGTCATTGACTTAACTGATCCTGAAACCCCACCTTTCTTTAACCTCTTGTATTGACACAATTCCACATGTTACTTGGCATGTATTTCTCACTTAGTAAAGGATCTGCATGAGGCAGTGGATTCTAGATAAATTGGTCCCCTTACTCCTTTGAGATTATTGTACTTTATCTCATCAGCATAAACTAAAGTGTCATCATGCATTATTCAATTTTCTGAACACTGGAGCAGCTCTTGCCCTGAGAATGAAAGGTCAGGTCCAGTAACTTAAGTGAATAGCTGCACTGAGCTTTACTCATCTCCTCATGATGTAACTTATGCTATGCAGGGGTATCATTGGTAATGACCTCTTTCCCAGACAAACAGCTACAGGATAGGACAGGTGACCTTCCCTTGCATCTTACACAATTTTTACTCAAACATGCTCCTGTCACTGTCTCCACATTTTGGAAAAGAGAAATAATTGTTACAATAGAGCCTTACTGCCCACCTGACTTGGGGTGTTCAGGTTTGTGAGCCTGCAAAGTACATATTTCTAGCCTCTTCATTACCTATCGTTGTGCTAGTATAGGCAGGGTGTGGTTGTCTGACTACCTGCCCTCAAACTAATTTTTTTTGGCTTTTATTTTATTTTTATTTTTTATGAAATCATAACAGTGTACATTAATACTATCATGGGGTACAGTGTACTGTTTCTCTATACAATTTGAAGTACTTTCTTCCAACTGGTTAACATAGCCTTCATGTCTTTTTCTTAGTTATTGTGTTAAGACATTCATATTCTACATTTAGAGAGATTCACATGCACCCCTATAGGATGAACCATAGGCGTGATCCCATCAATCACCCTCCCTCCACCCATCCTCCCCCCTTCCCTCCCCTCCCTCTCCCCTCTCTCCATGTTCCTGGGCTAAATTGGGTTAATAGCTTGGGAAAGATGTTTGGAGAACACTTAGGGATCTAAAAATAGACCTGCCATTTGATCCTACAATTCCTATACTAGGTATATATCCAGACCAAAAATCACATTATAACAAAGATGTTTGTACCGGAATGTTTATTGCAGCCCAATTCATAATTGCTAAGTCATGGTAGAAGCCCAAGTGCCCATCAACCCATGAATGGATTAATAAATTGCAGTATATGTACACCATGGAATTAGAATATTATGCAGCCTTAAAGAAAGATGGAAAGTTTACCTCTTTCATGTTTACATGGATGGAGCTGGAACATATTCTTCTTAGCAAAGTATCTCAAGAATGGAAGAAAAAGTATCCAATGTGTTCAGCCCTACTATGAAACCAATGACTTTCATATGAAAGCTATAATCCAATTATAGCCCAAGAATATGAGGAAAGGAGAGAGGAGGGAGGGAAGAGGAGAGGATGAGTGGAGGGAAGGTAATTGGTGGGATCACACCTATGGTGCATCTCACAAGTGTACATGTGAAATTTGCTAAATGTAGAATATAAATGTCTTAACACAATAACTAAGAAAATGCCATGAAAGCTATGTTAACCAGGTTCATGAAAATGTTCAAATTGTATATAAAACCAGCACATTGTACCCCATGATTGCATTGATGTATACATCTATGATTTAATAATAAAAAAATTCCTAAAACAATTCACATCTTCATGGTAGGCCAGCCCCAGTACCCTCGTCCTTCCTACCCAGTGGTTTCTCATATCAGGAGGTGAAAATTCAATGTAGCGCATCAGAAAATACCATGGGGCATGCTTGAGCTACCCAAGATAATGTTCTTATGCCCCAGAAACCACTGGGTGGACTAAGAGCAGGTGTCCTCCCTGGCACCACCCCAAGCTTCTCTGAGCACATTTGCATGTGGAGTCATTAGACAACAGTCCAGGCTGCTCAGAACATCCTTAAAGTCAGCTTGTCAGGGACCCTGAGGAGCAGCTTCTAGGTCAGCTCTCAGAGATGGGGTCAGGGGCTCCTGTGCTATGGATCCTTCTGTTCTGGCTTCCAGGTGAGGAGGGTGCATGGGAACATTGGGCAAACTCATTGTAGCCATCACTGCTTTCTTTGTCTCTGGGTTCTCATCATTGGAATCAAGGCTTTTGTTATATGTTTAAATTACCTAGTTATGTATTGTTTTCTGGTTACTCAGAATGTTGTCTGGGACTGAGGTTATAAGTGGTGTCACCAATGCACTGGGTCTACACTGGGATGGTCTCAGTCCATCTGTTATGGTTTATTGTGCATTTGTCATTTCAGGTTCCTCTGGGGACATTGTGCTGACCCAATCTCCAGCTGCCTTGGCTGTGTCTCTGGGGCAGAGTGTCACCATCTCCTGCAGGGCCAGCCAGAGTGTTGATGTCAAGATAGTTTTTCGTACTTTTAGTGCTATGAACTGGTATCAGCAGAAACCAGGACAAGCCCCGAAACTCCTTATCTATCAAGCATCCAATAAAGCCTCTGGAGTCCCGGCCAGGTTCAGTGGCAGTGGGTCTGGGACTGGTTTCACCCTCACAATTCGCCCTGTAGAGGCTGATGATGCTGCAGTCTACTACTGTCAGCAGGGTAAGGAGTCTCCTCCCACAGTGCTGTGGGTTTAAACAAAAACCTCCACAAGCATCTGCCCACTGAGCTCAACTCTCTCAGCTGTGTCTCTTCACCTGGCACCTCAATCTGGTGTCCCAGCAAAGAGAAAATTCTTAAATTGATGGGTGTGTGTGTGTGTGTGTGTGTGTGTTTGAGGGAGGGAGGGAGAGAGCCCCATATAACCAGTTTGAAAATTTATAATTTCCTCACTACATCAGGACCTCCCAGGGAGTTTCTTTGTTTCAATGCATATTTATAGATGCCAAAGGCCCTTGTCATGTGGAAGTTTTAAATTTGAAGGTATTTTCCCCACATATTTCAAAAAGTGCCCTGAACAACCAATATATTTTTCAAACAAGCTGTTCTTCTTAACCTTAATTTTTATTTTTTTGGCACTCCTATTTGTTTGAGCTCACAGAAAAATCTTCTTCTTAAGAATTGTGAATCATTTATCTCTGGGCCTCTATCCCAAAAGCTGGGGCCTTAATTTCAGAGAGATCTTCTGGTCCTCTCCTCATCCTTATCCTCTCCTCCTCATTTCTATGAATCTTTTTCTATCCACAGCCCAGTGCTCATGTCGTTTTTCTATGAATCTTTCTTTATCCATGGCCCTGTGCTCATGTTCTCTTTCTATGAATCTTTCTTTATCCTTGTGCAGGTAGAGTAGACTCCAGACAGGTTTGGGGAACCCACTGCCTTTAGGGGACATGTAGTCTTCTTGGTCCTTAAGTGCAGCATTTTGACAAAATCTAAATTTTATAAAACAAATTGTTTTGTTAAATGGTTTGCAGCAGAGAAAGATTAAGTTTTTTTTTTTTTTTTCCTTACTTTGGTATTTCAAAAGGACCAATGTTGAAATCAGAAGGCCACAGAAGCCTGAGTGTACACACCCTGATTATGGAGGTTTAGTTCTTCCTCCTCAGTCCCCACCTTGGCCTCCCTTACTGTCCATCCCCCCCAGAGGAGTAGGGAAACTGCTGAAATGGTGCTGAGTATCACTTCACACAGTCCAGATACACATCAGTTTCCATGTTTACAGCCTTATTTTCACCGCCACACATGAAAATTGTTGTTATTAGGTTTCTTTCTTTCTTTTTTTTTCTTTGAGACAGTCTTAGTTTGTCAGTTTGAGACCACAATCTGGGCACAGTTTAGCTTGGTCTTCTCTTCAGAGTTTCACACCCTGCAAGGTGTTGTCCAGGTTACTCTGTCATCTGGAGGCTTGAATAATTTGTTTCTCAAGGCCATTAAGACTGTTGGTATAATTATTTTCTTTGAGACTGTGCCAGTGAAGTGTTTTTGTTGGCTGTTGGCTGGAAGCCACCCTAAGGTCAGAGGCCACTGGAAGCTCCCTGACTGTACATGGGCTACTCTGTAAGCAAACCAGTGAGGAGAATCTGTCTGCAACAGGGATGGATCAGTTCCTTTAGTAGTGGCTTTGAGCTTATTTTAAGTTGGGTGCCCTCAAGGTCATCTCTGTTTTGATTAACTCAGAATCAGCTAATTTGGGTTCTTAATTACATCTGTAAAACCACTTGGACGTCACACTGTTGTTCTGGGCTTCTAGGCTAGAAGAAAGTCACAGGTTCTGTCCACACTCAATTTGAGGTAATTACACAGGTGATGACTACCAGGGGCCACTCTAGGGTGTGTCTGCCACAAATGCAATCTCTGTACTAATACGTTGTTACAATAGATTTTTCAGAATGCTGTTTCCATCCCAGCTCCTCATCTTTCTCCTGTTTGTTTTTATTTTTAAAAATGTTTAAATTTCAGGGTATTGCAGGTAATACATATTTTGGTTACAGAATCTGCATTTGCACTTTTTTGTCAAAGTTATAAGTGAGCCAGAATGTGGGCATTGCACCAATTGGGTGTGAATTTACCCTACCCTTCCTCCCTCTCCCACCAACTTGATTTCCCTGAGTTTTACTTCCAAACTCAGGGAAATCAAGTTGATTGATTGACTAGTTCTAATTTAGTATTGAGTACATATGGTATATGACTTTTCATTCTTGCAATACTTCACTTGGGGGAATGGTCTTCATTTTCATCAGGTATTACAAAAGGTACTAGATCACCATTTTTTATGGCTGAATAGTACTCCATGGTATACATATACCATATTTTATTAATCCATTCATGTGTCAATGGGCATTTTTATTGTTTCCACATCTTTGCAATTGTGAATTTTGCTGCTATAAATTATTTAGGTGCAAGTGTCTTTTTCATAAACTGTCTTTCATTTGTTCCTTTGGGTAAATGCCTAGTAGTGGGATTGTTGGATTAAAGGTTGGTCTACTTTTAGTTTTTTGATATATCAACATAGAGATTATAGGTGTTTGCAGTCCCATCAAAAGTGCATAAGTGTTCCATTCTTTCTGAATCTACTCTAGTATCTGTTGCTTTGGGATTTTTAGATGTGAGCCATTCCCACTGGAGTTGGGTGGTATCTCATTAGGGTTCTGATTTTCATTTCCCTGATGATTAGGGAGATTTTTTTTTTTTTTTGTGTTTCTTGGTCATTAGAATATCTTCATTTGAAAAGTGTGTGTTCATGTCTTTTGCCCACTTTTTAGTGAGGTTGTTTACTTTTTACTTGCTGATTTGCTTGAGGTCTTTATAGATTCTGGTATCAGCTCTTTATCAAATGTATATTATATGAATATTTTCCCCTATTCAGTAGGTTGTATGTTTACTCTAATAATTGTGTCCTTGGCTGTGCAACTTTTTAATTTGATCAGGTACTATTTGTTTATTTTTGTTGGTACTGGAATTGCTTTTGGGGTTTTCTTCAAAAATTATTTCCCTAGGCCAACATCTATAAGACTTTTTCTCATCTTTCTTCTAGAATTCTTGTAGTTTCATACCTTAGGTTTAAGTCTTTTACCCATCATGAATTAATTTTTTGTGAATGATGAGAGGTGTGGATTCTGTTTCTGTCTTTTACATGTTGCAATCCAGTTATCCCAGCACCATTTATTGAATAGGAATTCTTTTCCCTGGTGTATGTTTGTATCTGCTTTGTCAAAAATAAAATGAGAACATGAGGATGGCTTCATCTGTGGGTCCTCTGTTCTGATCCATAGGTCCATGTCTCTGTTTTCATGCCAGTACCATACTGTTTTGGTTACTATATCCTTGTAGTGTAGCTTGAATTCTGGGAAAGTGATGCCTTCTGGTTAGTTTAGTTGTTATTATGTAAGGTTTCATTGGCTATTCAGTGTTCTTTTTTGGTTCCATATTAAGCATAAAATGATTTTTTCTGGATCTGCAAATACTGGTCTTAGTATTTTAATGGGGATTGGATGGAATCTGTAAATCACTTTGGGGAGTATAGCCATTTTAACAATGATGATTCTGCTGATCCATGAGCATATGTTTTTCCATGTTATAAAACCTCTGTGATTTCCTCAGTGTTTCATAGTTCTCCTTGTAGAGGTTTTCCACATCCTTACTTAAATATATTACTTGGCATTTTATTTTCTTTGTTGTTCCTGTGAATGATGTTGCATCTTTCATTTGATTCTCAGATTGACTTTTGGTTTATATGAAAGCTACTGATTTGTGTACATTGATTTTGTAAGGTAAGCATTTGCTGAATATATATTTATCAATTCTAGGAGTCCTTTGGCTGAATTTTTTGGGTTTTATAGGCATGTTTAAGATCATGTTGTCAGGTGGCACCTGTGGCTCAGTGAATAAGGTGCCAGCCCCATATACTGAGTGTGGTGGGTTCAAACCCAGCCCTGGCCAAGTTGCAACAAAAAATAGCTGGGCATTGTGGTGGGTGCCTGTAGTCCCAGCTACTTGGGAGGCTGAAGCAATAGAATTGCTAAGCCCAATTGCTGGAGGTTGCTGTGAGCTGTGACGCCATGGTACTCTACAGACAGTGACAAAGTGATACTCTGTCTCTAAAAAAAAAAAAATCATATTGTCAGCAAAAAGCAATAGTTTGTCCTCTTCTTTCCCCATTTGGATACTTTTGAATTCCTTCTTTTACCTGATTGATTTGGCTAGGACTTCCAGCACTATGTTCAATAGTAGTGGTGACAATAGACAAATTTAGCTGGTTCCAGATCTAAAGTGGGAATGCTTTCAATTTTTCCCCATTCTATATGATGTTGGTTGTGGGTTCATCATATATGGCCTTTACAATTTTGAGGTATGTTCCACCCATACCAATTTTATTAAGCGTTCTTAATGGTTGCTAAATTTTTTTTTTTTTGAGACCGAGCTTCAAGCTGTCACTCTGGGTAGAGTGCCAAAGCATCACAGCTCACAGCAACCTTCAACTCCTGGGCTTAAGTAAATTCTCTTGCCTCAGTCTCCCAAGTAGCTGGGACTACAGGTGCCCGCCACAATGCCCAGCCATTTTTTAGTTGTAGTTGTCATTGCTGTTTGGCAGGCCCGGGCTGGATTCAAACCTGCCAGCTCTGGTGTACGTGGCCGGTGCCTTAGCTACTTGATCTGTAGGCACTGAGCTGGTGGTTAAATTTTTTTAAGTGTTTTTTCTGTGTCTATTGAAAGGATCACATGGTCTTTGTTTTTGTATCTATTTCTATTTATGTGGTGAATTTCGTTTATTGCTTTGTATATATTAATTCACATCACCTTTGCACCTCCAGTATGAAGCCACTTGGTCGTGATTTTTTTTTTTTGTTTTTTTTGACGTGCAGCTGAATTCAGATTTCTAAATGAGATTGAGAACAAAAGAACTATACAGGAGATTAATAAAGCAAAAAGTGGGTTGTTTGAAAAGAAAAATGCAATTGACAATCCTCTTGCTCAATTACCCAGAAACAGAAGAGAAAGGACTCTAATAAGCTCATTTAAAAATGAGAAGGGCGAAATCTGAACTGATATCATGGAAATATAAAACAACATGTCTGAATACTGTCAAAATCTGTATGCTCATAAACTTGAAAACTTGGAAGAAGGAGAAAGAGTCTTAGAAGCACATCATCTTCTTAGGCTCAATGGGAAGAAAGAGAACTCCTGAGCAGACCATTATCAAGCCCTGCAATTGAAGCAGCAATACAAAATCTTTCAATAAAAATAAGTCCTGGACTAGATGGTGTCAAATAGTTTACCGAACAAAGAAAAGGAACTTGTACATATATTGAAGAAATTATTACATAACATTGAAAAGAAAGGAATTCTACAAAGCCAACAACACTTTGATACCAAACCTAGGAAAGGGCACAACTAAGAAAGAAAACTACAGACCAACATTTCTTTTCTTTTTTTTGCAATTTTTGGCCGGGGCTGGGTTTGAACCCACCACCTCTGGCATATGGGGCCGGTGCCCTACTCCTTTGAGCCACAGGTGCTGCCCCAGACCAACATTTCTTATGAATATAGGTCCAAAAAATTCTGAATAAAATCTCAGCATACATTTTTATGCTTTCTAATTCTTCTGGGCTTGATTTTTACTTAAAAAATGTAGCTTAGAATTGAGAAAACTCTCTTTTAATTCCAACATGGAATTGGTGTGACTCACACTGTTCAGAGACGTTTGCCCCTAGGCTTCTGTTTTTGAGTTTACTAAGTCTATCAAGTAACCAAAAATCAAGAGTACGAATAGTTTTCCTTTACTACTCCCTGAAGGATAGTAATATGAAAGCTTATGCCTACGCCGCACTGGAGAGGGACATGTGTTAAGAAAAAGTGGAAGTAGAAAAATGGAGTAGGTAAAATGGAGTGGAGATGGGGTGGAGAAACAACGTCTTATGTCACCAAACATTATCTTGCTGCATGTGTCCCAGCACCTGCCTAACCAAATAAAACCCCAAACTGTATTTGTATGTTGCCATGAATATGCTGCAATCATGTGGCTGTTATGCTAGATGAATTCAACTGATGAATGTATGCAAGGGAGGGGAGATTAGCATTAGTTCACTTCTGTCTCGGCTGATTTCCTGAAACCCCTCCATTCCACCCCTGACATTGTCATGTTATCACTGCTGCAGCTGGTGAGGCTTAAGGAGTGGCAATGGGGATATAGTTGAGGCACTTATGTGCCATGGTCTTCAGCTATGAGCAATTTCCTGAGTTCTCTAACATCCTCTTCTTAAATAGACTCAGAAAATCTTCTGTGCCTTCTCCCCAGAGAAGAAACATTTGAGCAGCTGGGCACTTGCCACTTCAAGCAGGGAGGTTTGTGTTTGGGGATATACAGTGTGGGAGGAGATTGTATATTTTGGATGCAGTAATAAAACTGAACATCCTCAGCCTCCACCTGGATGGTTCTCAGGGTGAAATCTTTCTCTGACCCACTGCCATTGAACCTTTCCAGTATCCTGGAGTCCTGGTTGAAACCCAAATAGATCAGGACCTGTGGAGACCAGCCTGGCTTCTGCAGGTACCAATACAAATAGGTGTTTCCATCACTGTACAAGAGGCTCTCTAGTCCTATAGGAAATGGAGGCCATCTCTCCAGGGGTGATGGATCATCATCATATCTCCACTGGATCCTGAAAGAGGAAGAGAGAAATGCAAGGCTATAAACAGACATTATGGGTCATGTTCATTATTTACCTTTTGTTACTTTTGTCATGCTAAATGATTACTTTTGTGAGTGCAATTTTGGCTCATATGCCAAAAATGTCCAATTAAAAAAACCCCCAAGACCCTGCACCATCTCCCTATTTCTGTATAAGCATCTTCACTAGGGCACAGGTTCTTCCTCCTCTGGAATCTTCCTCACTCTGTCAGATATAAACTTCACATGCCCCATTCTGGGGGACAAGACATGCACATCTAACATGTGCAGAGCACACACCGAATGCAGTGGGGCCCAGAGCTCCTTTCCCACCCCATTCTCCTTCCTCATCCCCTTCTGTCCTTACCAGGGACCAGGAGCTGAGTAGGGAGCCTCATTGTGAAAAGTTGGACTGAGGATCAATCAAGGCATGGTTAGAGCTGAGCTTTTATCTCATAATCACAAGGGAAGGCCCTCCCTTGGGGACAGTATACAAATCCCCTGGTGGCTGCAGTGGTGTGGAAAGAGCCAGTTGGAGGTTGAGAGGTCTGTTGTTTGAGCAAAGGGACATAAGTATCTTCTCTGTGGAGGAAAACCAATAGAGAATAAGTCCGTGCTGCCTTCAGCTGTGGAAAGAGGGATCTGAATGTAAAAGTTTAGATTTGTTGTGAGGACACAGTATACGTGTTTCTGACACTGTAAGAAAGCATTGGACACCTCATGATGTAGCGATGTGTGTCCAGGTCACTCTCTTGGAGGTGTGCAGGCACTTGCTTGGCTCCCTGGTAGCTAATCTAGAGAAGGAAACAGCTTTCAACCTTTCTAGTACTTATTTTTATAATTTTCTTTAAATAAAGCATAGAGTCCAGCTAGTTGAAGAGTTGCCTGGCTTCTGCTATTACCTTGTTAACTGTTTAAAAATGTTTGGAGCAAGTGTTAGAAATGGTCCTTTTCTGGGCCTCATAATTATGTTAATAAGAATACTCAGATGAATTGGGTAGGAAAGAAATGTTTCTCTTTAAGAAAGAGACCAATCGTCTGGTTTAAGATGGGGAAAAGGGGAGAGAATTTTAACCTTTGGGAATGGAATATAAAATTTCTTGTTTTAAACTGAAGAATATACTATTATGTGTACCTCATTTTATGTAAGTGTGTGTGTGTATGTGTGTGTGTGTGTGTATACTCAATTAATCAAAGTCCAGGAGAGCATCTCTAGGTTGACCACACAAGGGACTGTAACAAACTGTCCAACATGCAGAAGTGGTCAACATAATGAACTAGGCCTGTTTTACTGATACCTACATATGGTGATACTTACATGTTCTGCTTGTGGAGTTTGGTCTCCTTTTCAAGTTTATGCTGAGTGTCAGGGGAGGAGTGGGAGATGAAGTGCATTGCCGAGATGGTTTGTCCCTCCCTTGTGTCAAAATCTGTTAGTAAAGAGGCGAATGGCTTTAGACAGTCATGGAAGAAAAAGGGCTAGATTTTCATCCTGGATCTGAGTAATTTATGATGCCTTCTGACTCAGCAGCTTCTCAAAGAGGCAGGTTGTGTCTAGGTGGGGAGGGATTGTGGAATGGCTGGCTGGAGCCAGTATGTCCAGGGGTGGAAGAGGAGAAGAGGAAGAAGAAGAAGGAAAAGTAACTGTAGTGCCCAGGAGTTCCATAAGACCACACTGCCAAACAAGCCAAATTTACAGCAGAGTCCTTTTATTGAAGAGTCAGCTGGCAACTGCCTCAGTGTCCCAACATGGGGTTTCTGAGAGCAGCCCCGAGTGCTTAAGGAGTCAGGTTTTTAAGGCTTGGTCTGTATCCTGGTTGGCACGCAGGCTGTCTAGGTGCATTTGGGGGCAGGGGCAGCAAGCAACCATTGTACAGAAGCAGAATTCTGTGGTTAGTTAGCTGTAGTCATACATCTTTGTTTTAATATTTTCCCATACATCTTAGTTCCAGTACTTTTCCTCCATACATCTTTATCTCAGTATTCTCTCCACCTGGCATTGTTTAAATGTCAGTCTGGGGATAGTCTGTTCGTGCCCCAGGCCCAGGAGTTAGTCAAGGAAGAAGTTAGTGAATACTTTTCCATCTATCTTGGGAGTGAACCAGACTTACTCCATTTTGTTGAGGGCTTGCAGCCCAGGAATTTGTTAGGAGTTAACTGACATTTTTCTACTTTAGCCTAGTCCTAACATAACGTATAGCAATCAGAGTAAAAATTAGGATATTGAGGAAATTCACAGAATGCCTGAATTTAGGGAACTTTAGACCACTTGCTGAGATGGCAACAGTAAAGGTTGAGTTATAGAATGGAGTTATGATCAGGAGATCAATTCTTGGGCCAAATCTTCTGGTCACCTAGTTTGTTGACTTAATATCACCTTAAAACACATTTTAAGTGACATAGTTCAGCCTTGTGGCCCAGCTGAACTGAAATAGAAGACTTAATATTTGGGTCAGCAGTCGGTAAGTCCCAATGTTTTCAAATTCTTAAGGAGACATCCTAATGGAAAATCTTTAGGTGGGATTGATTGAACATCACCAGGGGTGATAACTAAGAGAAAGAAAAGGAACAGACTTGTGGAGATGGTCATATATCAAAATGTTGAGAGTTTGAGAAGAGTATCCTCCATTAGACAACCTTTAGGGTTCTGATTAGACATTGGTTTTCCTAAGTCTGAGTCAGACCCAAACCTGCAGATATGGCCACAAAGCAGGCATCACTGAGTTCTGACCCAGACTGAAAGGGAATCTAGAGAGGTTCTCTAAAGCCAGGCATGCTTGAGTCTGGGAAAATACTGAGAGTGGGTGGATGGGAAGTGTCCCTCCAAGGCCCTCCTCTGAGAGTGGGAGACCCCGTACCAGGGTTTCTCTACTAGATCAAATCACGGAGCTGCCAGTCCTTCTCAAGTATATGGTGATTTCCAAAGCCCTAGAAACTTATTGATTTCTGAGTGGTATTGAGGACAGTGAGAAGGATGTCCTGGGAGCTGTGCAATAGAGGAGGGAGCAGTCATGAATCAGAGGTAGAAAAGTGACCTCCTGCCCATACAGGTCCTACCAAATGTTATGGTGGGAAATTGCAGCAAATTCTTGACAAAAAGATTAGGATGGTGGGACCACACCTACAGTGCATCTTATAAGGGTACATGTGAAATTTACTAGGTGTAGAATATAAATGTCTTAACCCAATAACTAAGAAAATGCCGTGAAGGCTATGTGGACCAGTTTGATGAAAGCATTTCAAATTGTATGCAAACCCAGCACATTGTACCTCACGATTGCATTAATGTACACAGTTATGATTTAAAAAAATTATAATAAATAAAAATACAAAAAAAACCTGAGAGATTAGTATAGATTAATAGATCTTTTTTTTTTTTTTTACTTCCCAAGACAGGAAAGGACATGTCACAGAAGAAAACCCCACAGAAGAAGCACCACCCTTACCAAATTTCTTAAAATGTGATTTGGGCAGATATGGGGGAGGGTCACGCTCCTTCTATCTGTTAAGTACTTTTTGAGTGCTGTAAAAATAAACTCTTGAAGGCAACTAGTTGTCACAATTGGTTAATCAAACAAAGGAGCAGTAGTATGCTGTGATTTTTTTCACTCCTTTTTAATGTTAGGTGGTGTACTAACTATGCCATCCTTTCAGGCTGTAGCTAATACTTTCCAAGGAACTCTTATTTCTTATTTCTTTTTTCTTTTATCATTAACTTATAGCCCTCTTTTCAGTTCTTAGCCATCATGGGAAAGATAGTTTCCAATCTCTCTTTGGTTCAATCTTACATTGAGATTAGCATCCCTCCTTTTCCTAGTTTAAATTATGCTCCATTAGGATTTCTGAGGCCTGTCTTCTGTCCCCTTGGGTGATACATAGCTCTGAAACCCAAGCTTGAGTATTCTAGGCATTTCCAAAATAAACCCAACTATATGTTGAGATTTAATATCACCTTGAAACACATTTTAAGTGACATATTTCAATTTCTATATGATAAAGTGTATGTGTGATCATGGTCTATTCCTGATTGCAGACACCTGTGGGGACATTGTGGTGACATAGCTCCATGGCTGTGTCTGAAGGAGTGAGGATCATCATCACTGCAAGTCCTCTCAGAACACTTGCCCAGCACCAGAAGAAACCAGGACAGAGCCCTCTACTCAGTTCCTGACCTCTACCTGGGCATCCAGAGTTCCCAGCCAACTCAGTGGCTGCGGTTGGGACAGATTTCACTGTCAGCAGCCTGTGGGCTGAAGATGTGGCAGATTAGTATGGCTAGCAACATCATATCACTCCTGACTCCTATCTCAGTGCTTCAGCATTGAACACAGTTGTCCTCTCAGTCTCAAGAGCAGCTTCCTCACCACAAAGTCCTGGATAGGCACACTTCCTCTATCTGCCCATGTGGCTGTGTGATTCTACTTACTCATGGGGAGGTTTGAAGGGTTCTACAGAAAGTAAGGGGCTTGATGTTCCTTCAATCCCTTGCTGTGGAAGCTTCCTATAGGAAAATGCTATAAGACCTCTGTATTTATTTTCTATTTTTGCTGTCATAATTAACAGAAATATAGTGGCCTGAACATCAGAAATGTATCATTTTACAGCTCTGGAGGTCAGAATCCCAATGCAGGTTTGATTGGACTACAATCAAGATGATGTAAGGTCTGCATTGCTACCATGAGGGTTGGGGATAGAATGTGTGTCTTGCCTTTTTTAGCTCTTGGAGGTATCCTGCATTCCTTGGTTGGTGGCCCCCTTCCTCTATCTTCAAATTCAGTAACATTTCAATCTCAGACCATTCCCATTTCAGACCATTCTTCCAGAGTCTGACTCCCTCTGAAGTCTCCCCTCTCTGCCTCCCAAACATCAACACCGAGGGGCCTCACTCTACACTAATGATGACCATGATTTTGTGTTTTACAGACTCCACCTTTCAGTCTTCAAATCTCACATTAATTAATAGAATTAAGTGTTTGGGAGGGGGAAACTTTGTGCCTCAATGAAAACAGTTTGCTAACTACTCTCATTCGTGTGTTCATTTAAAATAGAAATTGGGCACATACTCTGGGGCACAGAGATACAGTGGGGAACAAAAGTCTCACAGACCACATAAAAATTGTTAAAGAACTCTGACATCATAAAGCTGCCTGCATATGAATTAGCCCTTCTTAACTTGCTTAGTGTGCCAGTTCGTCCACAGCAAGAACATAGAAGTGTCTAGTGTTCCCCAGAGAAGAACATGGGGTGGTGGGAGCTGTGCCAAGCAACTGTATAATGGGATGCCATTTCAATCCTTATTTATAATTATGATGCACAAAGAATAGGAATAGCCAATGTCAATTTTTTTTTTTTTTTT
>NW_003852542.1:533761-536687 GCF_000181295.1 Otolemur garnettii | reverse complement strand
AAGATTTTGGTATCACCTTGACCACGAGCTAAGTGGAATTCAACTTCTTTTATCTAGGTTTACTATCTTACTATTAACATATGGCACATTGATATCTCCATTAAATTCCTATTACTAACAGAAATTACTAACTAGTTACTGTAATTTAGCAGTTGATTAACTCACAGACCTTTACCTCAGATATCCAGGAGTGGCATGGTTGGTTTCTCGGCTCAGGGTCTTCTTGTGGTTTTGATGGAATCAGTTTCTTACAGTTATAGGAGTGGCTGTTAGTTGACCCTGGAGACCAACCTTATTCCATTTAATGTGGCTTCTTCCATCTCCAAAGATAGCATCAGAGATCACTTCCACTTTAAACTTTTTTTACACTGTGCATCTTTTTGATTTCTCCGCCTCTGACTATAGATCCAGATTTTAAGGGTTCCTGTGACTAGGTCATTTATGCTAAGACAATCTCCCATTTTTAAGGCCAGTTTATTCCATTACATCTACAAATTCCCATTACAGAAAAAAAAATCCCAAATTACTGCTCAATTTAATACCTGGGAGAATATGTGTTGGCACCAGGGGCCAGCAATCATGGGGACCAGGTTAGAATCCTGTGTATTACAACATCACCAGTGACCTAATACTCACTGGGGTCTCTCATTGGTTGTAGCTGGATAGTGTTTGGGCATTTCACTCTTTAATGTCATTAATATGATTCTAGATAAGCTGAGAGTAAATAAGTAAGTATGCCAGGTAGGGTAGACTGTTGCCGTTAGTGTCTCATGGAGAAGTTGAGTGTCTCATGGAGTGTTGAGGAGCATAAACCTACAAATTGAAATTGTATATTTATTTATTTATTTTTTAAATTGTTCCACATCTTGATTTCTTAATCTCCATAAACCTTAGTTACACATTGATTTGTAGACTTTTTAAAAGACTTTTTTTATTAAATCATAGCTGTGTACATTAATGCTATCACGAGGTACAGTGTAGTGTTTTCATATACATTTTAAAATACTCTTATCAAACTGGTTAATGTAACCTTCATGTCATTTTCTTAGTTATTGAGTTAAGACATTCATACTCTGCTTTTAGAAAGATTCACTTGTACCCTTTTAGGATAAACCATAGAGGTGACCCCTCCACTCACCCTCCCTCCCCTCTCCCACTTCCTCCCCATATTCTAAGGCTATAATTAGGTTATAACATTCCTATGAAAGCTATAAATTAGTTTCAGAATAGGGCTGTGTACGTTGAATACTTTTTCTTTCATTCTTGAGATACTTTGCTAAGAACATTTTCCAGTTCCATCCATGTAAACCTGAAGGAGGTAAAGTCTCCATCTTTCTTTATGGCTGCATAGTATTCCATGGTGTACATATACCACAATTTATTGATCCACTTGGGCTTTTTCCATGACCTAGCAATTATGAATTGGGCTGTAATAAACGTTCTGATATAAATACCTTTGTTATAATGTGATTTTTGATCTTCTGGATATATACCTAATAAAGGAATTGCAGGATCAAATGGCAGGTCTATTTTTAGTTCTCTAAGTGTTCTCCAGATGTCTTTCTAAAAGGAATTAATTAATTTGCATTCCCATCAGCAGTGTAGAATTGTTCCCTTTCTCCACATCCACACCAACATCTCTGGTTTTGGGATTTTGTGATATGGGCTAATCTTACTGGAGTTAGGTGATATCTCAGAGTAGTTTTGATCTGCATTTGAAATTGTATATTTAAATAAAGGGGTCCACAGCTTTCTTAGGCATATGTCATGTTTCTTTATTTTTCTCCTGGCTTAAATATTTAGCTGTGCACATGTGCACTATACTTCATTAATATTCATTACAATCCCTCTGCATGTGCACATTGTATATCAATGACTTCATTAATATTCATTACAATCCATAATCCATCTCATGAATAAACATTTTGTGACTATCTCATGAACAGCTCCTCCCTAGTAATCTATGGATTAACTAATATCACTTTATCTAACATAATCCTTTCAACATAATCCTTTTAACGTAACTTAATGGAGAACATGTTGTCAGCCATTACTTCTTTTGTTCTTATCTGACGAAGCCTGAGGCTCTGGGAGAGAAAGGTAGATTGAATACCTGCTCTTACCAGCCTTACCGTCTGGAGGCAGTTACTTCAATTTTAAGAAAGATATAATTAAGAAATTTCTAAGACATACAGAAAACTTGTTTGCAAACCTCCGCTCCCATGTGGGCCTTAAGTCAGGGGATTTTATGCCCACAACCGACCAGTCCAACCTTAGGTCAGGGGGTGTTTATGCCCACAACCAACCCAGCCATATGGGATTCTGCCTCAGTTTTTCACAAGTATGCCTGCACAAAGTCTTTTCACTGCTCTCTCTCAAACAGCTTTTTTGGCCAGAGGCATATAGGCCTTTTGCCTATAGCAGACATGTGAGGAGTGACTTCCATACATTCTTCCTGCTTGTAATACCAGGTATAATAATACCCCCTGCTTCATATTCAAGTGTAAACATGAACTAACTCTTACCATTATCTCACAGGAGCTCATTGCACTTAAACAAACTCCAAACTCAGTGTCAGACTTTCATCCTCTCCTACACACAAGTCTCTGTCCCCCTCCACACACTGTTTGTCTCTTTTAACATACCAGACTCATCTTTTTCCAGGCCCTGTGCATTTTCTGAGGGGGCTCTTCCCTGAGCTTTCCATGGCCAACTCCACTTTTCTCAGACAACAACTTGAGACCCTTCCTCAAGAAGGACATTCCTGCTCCTACATTTTAGGTGGAGCCCACTCCTGACCTCGTCACTCTCCAGTGCACATCCTATTCTATATGTCATTATTTGTGACTATCTGAGCTTCCTGAGTGTTCTGTCATGCTGAGAAGCGGTTCTGATGCATTGAAGTAGGAAAACCATCAATGTTAGG
>NW_003852542.1:505230-533598 GCF_000181295.1 Otolemur garnettii | reverse complement strand
GGGGCATTTGAAGAGCCTCACAGGGAGCAGGGTAGGAGTGACAGCAGAAATATTTGTTTGTCTTTCTCCTTCTGCCTCTTCTGCAAATAGAAGCTCTATGAGATCAGGATTTTCCTTGATATTGCTCATAATTTGTGGCCCTATCCCTAGGTATTATTATGTGTAGAAGTCTATAAATGTTTTAAATTGTATATCTGAAAAAATAACTGCTCTATCAGATTTTGGCAGCTGAAGCATTTTTGCCTTTTCCCCCCCAGGAGGAGCTGTGACATCATATGAGTGCTCATGGAGGGATCTGGGAGGACTTGAGATGTTATAGGAGAAATTGGTTGAACTCAATAGCTGTGACAAGGGGGATTTATATGAATTGGTGACTCATTTGCTGAGTTAGTGTTTCTGATGAGGCAAATATGGATGTCTGGCTTAGAGGTATTGTGGTGTCTTTGTATTGTCTAAGAGAAACTTCAAAGCTGTGTTTAGAATTCACAAGAATCTGAGCGAGAGATACAAATTTGTGAAGTTTATCCTTGTTTTCTCCCGTGAGAGTAACACATTTTATGCACTAACATTGTATTTATAAGTTTCAATTACATTTTAAAATTATTAATATATGCTCACAACCACATGGGTTGTATTGCAAAATGAATTTATGTTTTTGAGTTGATGGCAGCAGACTTGAAAGACTAAAGTTGATATAAAAATATTCTGCCTTTGTAGTTAATGTTAGAGCTTGAAAATTGTAGTCTGAAGTTGATTCCTAGCCCTTTGTAGGCAGACATCCATTTCTGGGGTGAGGTGCTTTTGTCCCCTCTTTTTGTTGTTTGTCTTCACAACTCCCTGCACAGGCACTTTTCTCTCATACTCTCTGATGCTTTGCATAGGGCCTCTCAGGCACAAGGCTGGCTGCTCAGAGCTCTATTAATGGGGCTCCCTGGACCGGGGGCCTGAGTGCATCAGACAGGTGAGTGGCAGGAGGATGGAGTCACTGCCCCAACTCCTCACCCTCCTCATGCTTTGGGTCTCAGGTGAGTTTAGCAGAGTACTATCTTTATAAAATTGGAAAAATGATATTTAGTATGTACAGTGAAAATATTTCATCTAAAGAGTTTGATTATTTATTTATGAAAAATAAAATCTCCACGGCTTTTAGATCTCTATTATAATGTGTAAGTGGTGCAATGTGTTGTCACTGTTCATTCCTAATTGCAGGCACCTGTGGGGACATTGTGATGACTCAGTCTCCAGATTCTCTGGCTGTATCTCCAGGAGAGAGGGTCTCCCTCAACTGCAAGTCCAGCCAGAGTCTTTATTATCAGTCCAACAAGAAGAACTACTTAGCCTGGTACCAGCAGAAACCAGGACAGTCTCCTAAGCTGCTCATCTCCTGGGCATCCAACCGGGAATCTGGGGTCCCTGACCGATTCAGTGGCAGTGGGTCTGGGACAGACTTCACTCTCACCATCAGCAGCCTCCAGGCTGAAGATGTGGCAGCTTATTACTGTCAGCAGTATTATAGCTTTCCCCCACAGTGCTTCAGCCTCAAACACAAACCTCTAGATCTGGCTGCCTGCATGTGTGAGAAGCACCTGCTGCTTCCTCCCCACACAGTCCTGGCCTTGCTGACTCCCTCTAGCTCTCTGAGGGGCTGCGCATCCTGATTTATTTACCAGAAAGTTCACAGGTCTCAGAAGAGAATTAAGGAGCTCAAAGTGTTCTTTCATCCCCTTGTGCAAAGTATCTTTCTGATGTAAGGCATTTCATTCAGGTAAAATGATGGTTCTTCTAAATTAACTTTTCTTAGCTTTGATTCCATGTTTTTCTATGGTAATTTGACAAGTAAAAGCATAACTTTTATGGTCTGTGTCCATTAGCAGAAAAATAAGTTTAAAAACAGTTCATTGAGGTCCATTTTATATTAGTAACTACACATGCTTCGGAGTCCAAGGTGCTCACCATTGTGCCATGGGGCCCTGCTTGACAGGCTTCAGATTAAAATCTTTTAATTCCAATAATGAGTTATTTTTAAAATCTCTTTCTAGTACTCCATTTTTTTTTTTTTTTGCAGTTTTTGGCCAGGGCTGGGTTTGAACCTGTTACCTCTGGTATATGGAGCTGGCACCCTACTCTTTTGAGCCACAGGCACTGCCCCACGCCAAAAATTTTTTGAAATTCATTGTTATTAGGATTTTCTTATTACAAGGCACACTACCTATGAAGTGATAATAGTGTTATTTGAAAGTAGGTTTGGATCTAGACATCATGTGTACTGTAAATTCTAGAAAAAGCAATGAAAAGGTAGGAAAAATATTTGTGTGTGAGCGAGAGACAGAGGGAGAAAATACAATCATATAAATTGATCTATTTAAGGCGTCAAAAGAAAAATAAAGAGTGGAAGACCAAAATAAACACAAAGAACAGGGGAAACAAATAGAAAACAACAATGAAATAATAACCCAGGGTACACCCGTGTCAATATTTACTTTGAATGTCAATGATATAAATGCAGCAGATAAAAGAGAGAGATTCTCAGAATGGATGGAAAAACAAAACCCAACTCTATGTTATCTGGAAAAATACCCCCTCACTCTAAATTAAGGACATATATGGATTAAAAGTAAAAGGATAGATTGCAATTCCACAGTAACACTAAATAAAAGAAAGCAGATGTAGCCATATTAATTTATGATGGCGGAGACTTAAGAGCAAGGACATTTTTCAGGGATAAAGAGGGACATAAAGGGTGTTCATTTTTCTAAAAAGAGATAATAATCCTCCATTTATGTGCCTGACAACAGACCATCAAAATATATCAGGCAAAAACTGATAGAACTTAATGGGAATGTTCAATACCTTTTTAAAGAAATAAATGTAGAATTCAGAAAATCAGTAAATACCTAGCTGACCTCAACAATACTGTCAATCAACTGGATGTAATTGACATCTGAGGGGGTTTAAACCCAAAGCAATTATGTTCCCAATTCTTGACAGTTTTGCATTAAGCCAAACATTACTGTCAACCAAATATGTGTTATAATTTCTCCATGTAATCAATAGGCTTTCCCTTTTACTTTGTCTTAAATTTATACTTTCTGGGGAATTTTTCTTCATATGTAATATTAAAATAAAATTTTATGATCAGTTTCAATTTTCAGTTAGGTCCTTTAAGATACTATAAAAGACCGAACAGTATATGGCTCAAGGAGGGTCCTCATTTCTTAGGGCCAGGATATAAAAGATGAATAAAATCTGTCAAAATAATTTTTATTATTACTTTTTTAAAAATTTTTACATATACATGTGATTATTAGGTTTCCACTTTTTGCCTTCACAGAATTAAAAAGGCTTAAAATTTACCAACATTAACTATGTTTAAGATAAGGACTAGAAACAAAAACCCTGTGAAGAATGAATGAAGATAAATACATTCAGAAAAGAAATGTTTTTAATAACTTCTTATACCTTCTTATAATTTTGTGATGATCAAAATTTATTTTATTTCATTTTATTTACTACTGCTCATTCCATTTAGGCAGATAGGGAATGAGGTCTTGAGAATCAACAAAAGGAAGTCATGTAGACAAATCTGCTTCTCAGCGTTTAGAGAGGACATAAAGAATCGAAAGATAATTATAACTATGGAGCTTTTCCTGAGTTTTCTGTTAACTAGGACCCTTATCCATGAATTTAACCTATAGTCGGTTTTGTGATATTAAATTTCACTATGGTAGTTAATTTAAAAAGACATATCTCATATTCATTAAAAATATTTTAATTAAAAATATTCTGATTTCTAAAGTGTGTTAGTTTGTCAACTATTTTTGTTTATAACTAGCATTTAATAGCTCTCTAGGAATATGAAATCTAACAGAAAATGATTTTTTCACCTTTAAAATTATGTACTTTTGGAACTTGAGGTTGAGAAAGTTGTCATGTATATTGATAAATCTAATACAATGAAGAAATCAATTATAAAAAAATACAAATGGCAATAGTTTAGAAGAGGTGGGTAATCTCAATCATAGGTGTATCTGGATGGAGGAATTCACTCCAGCCAACCTGCAGTAAAGGAAGCTACTTCTGCTGGATGGGCCGTTCTCACACAAGCACAAATTCTCATAATCAATCATAGAGAACATTTGCTGGGACCCGGGTGGGGAACTGGACACTGAATGCCTCTAACCTTGTCCAAATCAGGGTGGATTTGGGGTATTTAGTCTGATAAAGTATAGAGGTTAAAATCTGTAGGATGTGTAACCATATCACACTCTCCACCCACTTAATGTAAGAAAAAGCAACCGATTCTTGTATGTCAATTTTGTATTCTTCAACTTACTGAATTTATATATTGCTTCTAAAATTTTTTTGATGGAGTCTTTAGGGTTTTCTAGGTAAGAAGAAATTGTTTCTCCTCATCTTTTCTGATTTGAAAGCATTTTATTTTTACTAGTATTTTCAGTACTTTGTTAAATGGAATTGGAGAATGTTGGCTTCTTTGCCTTGTCTCAGAGTAAAAGCTTGTGTTGGTCATTGTGTGGCCCAGTTTCTTCTCTCCTGAGGGAGAAGCTGGGACCTATACTTTGCCTTCTCATGGCTCTGAATTAAGCCAGGGAGAGGATCTGTGTCAAATACCTGCACTCTTGTTCAGATTGCACATTCTTGCACCTATTGCTTTGCTCTTTGCTTCCACCAGAGTCCTCTCCACCCTGAGGTCCCAGCAGCTCTGAGAAGCAAGTGGGTTTGCTGGATTCTTGGTTCCAACTCAGAACAAGTCAGGGAAAGGAAATGTGGAAATTGCCCACATGCCCGTTCAGGCTCCTGGAGGATGACTAAGAGCCTGCCCACCTAGCTCAAAGTCTTAGGATTCATTCACTTCATTCTGAGAAAAAAATGGCTTTTATACTATTTCATATTGATTGAAATTCTGTGGATCATTTTTCTCATTAATCCTTCCAGACTTGGTTCCTTATTTTTACAATCCAGCTTGGGGATTGAGAAAACTCTCTGTCAACATACTGTAAATAAGACTGTTGAAAGTCTATCCACACAGGTTTTTGTTTTGAAGAGGTTTACCAAGTCTATCTAGCAGCCACTAACCAAGAATATGAATAGCTTCTCTATATTACTCTACTGAGGACAGTTGTATAGAATCCTGTACCTGCCCCAGTAATTCTAATAAAGAAGCACTGTCCTTAGGACAATAACCACCCATCTTCCATTCAGGCTATAGACGTAAGCAATCCCAGCAGCTGGATCAGCTCAGATATGGTGTCTGTAGCAGGTGCCAAGGGAAAGGGATACAGATGTGCAAGTCAACATTCACTGAAGCTGGTGAGGTGGTTGTTCGGGACCAGAGTCCTGGGAGAGGCTTCCCTGGCTTGCTGATAACAATGAATTTGAAGCATCACCAGCCTCCACAGGCTGACTGTGAGGGTGAAACATGCTTAAACCTACTCTCCTGGAAGTGAGACCCTGGAGATGTCCTTGGATAACAATTGGATCAGGAGCTTCAGACCTTGATTCTCTTGTTGGTTTTACAGAGATTGGCAGAACTGCCACTGGGATACCTTGACTGCACAAATGTGGTTAGTGGCTCCTTCTGGAAATAAGGTCAAAATGAAGACAGGATCAGCTCATTGTCAAATCTGGAAGCTAGAGTAAAAACTACACAACAATCAAGCACAAACGCCTGTGTGCATGGGCAAGCTAAAATCCTGAAAAGAAGACACTGGGATTGGCCTTCACTCTGAGTGACCAACAGGCAAGAGAAAATTGTGCAAGCAAAACACACAAAACATACATGCAAACACCTCATACCCAAACAAATGCAAATAAGCTTCAATTCCAGCTGTGAAAACGGCAGGGAATGTTGATGAGGGGGAACTGAATTCAACTGGCAGAAGTTCATGGAATAGAGACTTTCAGTTTCCAGATGTGCATGTGAGTAGTTAGGATGATGCCACTTCATCTCAACAACAAGTAAAAGACTGAACAAACTGAAAAGTCAACAGCTCTTTCCAAATCCCTGAGAGAACTGATGTCACAGGGCAGACCACTCTAATCCAAAATTGGGGGGACAGACAGGCAGACAGAGAGTTATAAGACACAGAAGGAGAAACCTCCTGGGGAACTCACAGTGGGAGGAAAACCTAGACTGGATTGACCCAGTGCTGGAAGCTGGGTGTGGACAAGTCTTGTGAGTTAAAAATCCAGGGGAACCAGTCAAAGGAGGCGCCCATGCTTTGGTGAGTGTTATCTATAGAAGTGCAACCAGATTGTCACAGTGAATATCAGACAATTCTCCTTATGCTTCCAGCAGGGGTGGAGCAGAGGAACCATTTTGAAGTAACTCAGAGCACCCTGTTCTTGACAAGTTCTGCTCTCTGGAGCAACTATGTAGCCAAAGACTAACCTGCTGGTGTTCTGCCAGGGCCTAACTGAACTGGGGAGAGGGGAGGGTACACTGGCCAGTTCTACCCAGTTCCACCCTTCCATGTGGAAGGGAAAACTAGCTCCAGGTCACTGTATCCATCCTGTCCCACCTAAGGATGAAGTTTAGGTACAATAGCACAGGCTCACTGGAACATTGACACTACTTTCAGGACTATGGGACACTTTCCCTCCTCACCTCACTACCACATCACTGCAGCCCTATTTACTACACTTCCTCTTACCCAGTAGGACATGACAGGCTTACCCACCACTGGGGTCCAGGAAAGCAACAGGTTTCTGTGTTCCTCTAATCTTGTCCAAAACCATGGCACCTGGGAGGCTTAGGCTGAAAAAGTCTATAGCTCAAAATCTATAAGCTACGTAACCATATCACATTCTCCACTCCGCAAACTCTGAGCAAGGGTAACCAAGGTGAACGTTTCCACCAACAAGACAGTCTTCTCTGCTCCTACAAGTTACACACTGGCTTCCACTTTTATGGGCCCCTACATAACAGATTCTGGCAACAGAGACAAAACTATAATAAAATTTACCTGGATAAATCCTTCCTCATTTGGTTGATGCTGGTCAACATTGGAGACATACAAAAGTTGCTCGTAGGTGGACCTCACCTTTACACACTCTTACTCCCCTGTACCCACTCTCGTTGTTGGGGTCCAGTGTGGAACTTCAGCTGCTGTTCAGTTTTGTTATCCAGGTCATAGCAGAAACAGGAGTTGAGAAGATAATGAAGGCCCAGGGAACAAATGATAATATCAGTAAACCTGAGAGAAGACATAGACATGATAGTCAAAGAACGAATCTCTTTGGTCACTCCCAGGGATATTTTCCTCAAATTTTGTTTGTCTAGAACAAAGGATATCATTACACCAAAATTAGTGATCTTCCATGTCTCTGTGGGTTGCTGAAATAGACCAAGTAACCAAAATTTTAGGAAAGATTCGGATGCATGTGTGAAGATGGTATGCATGATCTATGTATATATGAGGTAATAATAATAAAAAAGAAATTTATACAGAGAGTTTGTGGAAGTAGCTGGAAGACAAACATCCTTAAAGTATCATTAGAGTTAGGACAAAATAGGAAACGCTTGTGGTTCCAGTCTCTAGAAATTACCCAGAATTTGTGAGTGCTGAAAAGTACTGTGTTGGTAGGTGGATTTGTGACTTGAATTTGAAATTCTGAGGGGCATCAGATGTTTATGTCTCCTGGAGCCACATGGGGAAAATAAATTATACTAGGCTTATAACTAAACAACCAGGAACTGAATATTTTGTCAAGAAGCTGGGCATGTAGTTGAACATCAAATTTTCCTCAAGAGTCAATGTTGATCAAAGTTGTGGTATTTTCCATTTTTAAGGGACTTAGAGAAGGAATGAAAGGCATGGGGGAATTTTTTGATCCCAGAGGAAATGAATTCTTGTTTTAAAATAATACACATATTGATAAACCCCAGTCAATCATGTACCACACCTATGTGACAATATCATCTTATTTATTTGTAGTTTTTTTGCCAGGGCCAGGTTTGAATCTGCCACCTCCCATATATGGGGCCGGTGCCCTACTCCTTTGAGCCACAGGTGCTGCCCCTGACAATATCACTTATTGTAAAACGTGGACAAATTGAATAGTAAAAATGCACTATTAAAATTATTCTAGGATAATCATCTGAACCTGGGACTGTCCTGGGCCCAGGACTTATCGCTGCCATAACCATGCACCATGAAGCTATTATCATTTTCTCTTCAGAGGTGTACAAATGATACTTCTCTCTAGAACTAGAGACTAGCATCAGACCATTCAGAAGCTAAAACATATTGACAGGTAATACCCATGGTTTCCTGTTTTTAAGATGCTGCTCTTGGGTGAACAAATATTTGGCAATAAATATTAATTTATGCCAATATTTTAGTTCTACTTGAAGGCTTCAGAGATGATACTGTGTTTCCCCGAAAATAAGACACTGTTTTATATTTATTTTTTCTCAAGGAGACACACTAGGGCTTATTTTCAGGGGATATCTTCCTCTCTGCGGGGAAATGCATGGCCTGGCTATGCTGATATGCTGCATAGCCACGCCCATCACTAAGTCTTATTATCGGGGTAGGGCTTTTATTTAAAAAATGCATAGAAATCCTGAGAGGGCTTATTTTTTGGGTGGGTCTTATTTTCGGGGAAACACGGTACTGTTTATTCAATGCTGGATTGCTATTATTTCTGCTAGTGAAAGTCACCAGAAATTGACTCAGTAAGAATGGCAACTGCAGTTTATTCTTGTGCTAGTACAAACTGGGAAATATCTATAATCCAGTGGAGCATGACATATCTTGCCTGGCTTATTTAATCTCAGCCAGATCCAGTATCATTTTTTAAACAGATATCTCTCATGGTATCTTGTTTCGTGTTGCTATAAATTATCACTAACAATTTAATAGCTACCTTTTTCTGAACAATAATGGCATGTGTGCATCCACACCCACGCACATGCACACACACCCCAACACAGACACAGACACATTATCAGAGCAGCGACCACTCTGACCTAGTGGAGTCATTCCCATCCACCCCCCCCCAGAATCTTCTGTGAAGTTATAGAAATGATGTAATTCTGAGACTGAGGGTAACCCAAACTCACGGAAACAGCTCTGAATTGCTCCTTCCCCTCCTGCCTTCCACAATGTCCATGTGAGAGCACAAAAGAACCTTTGTGGGGCCTCCCTACTTGGTGGGGAGGGCTGGGTGGCAGCTCATGGTCTGTGGCTATCTTTACACTTTCCTACTTGGTGCCTTTTCAGCACTGGATTTGGCAGTAGAAAGCTCTCCTGTGAACTTCACTGACAGATTCTGATTACTAAGTCAGTATGCATTACTATTCCTGTGCTGTTGTTGTTTTGGGCAGCTCTGTAAGACTGAAGGAATTTACTGAAAATGTTTATCCCATGCTTCGGAGAGGCATCTCTCTAGCTGGCAATGGAGAAAGTTGCATGTCATCCCTGCTGCTGAAAGTGACTGTCCAGTTAGGAAGGTGGCTGATAAGTGCATAGGCCGAGGATGGCTGAGCAATGAGATTTTACCTTTGGTCAGTGACTCAACTCAGCAGAAACCCCACTTTTCTTTAACCCCCTGAACTGACAGCTTCCCACATGTTACTTTGCACGTATTTCTCACTTAGTAAGTGATTTGCATGAGGCAGTGGATTCTTAATAAATTGGTGTCCTTATTCCTTTTGGATTATTGTACCTTCACTAGTATTAACTGAAGTGTGTGTCATCATCATGTGTTATTCAATCTTCTGAACACTGGAGCAGCTTTCACCCTGAGAATGAAATGCCAGGTCCAGTAACTTGAGTGAATAGCTGCACTGAACCTCACTCAGCTCCTCATGATGTAACTTATGCTATGTGGGAGTATCATTGGCAATGACCTCTCTCCCAGACAAACAGCTACAGGGTGGGACAGGTGACCTTCCCTTGCATCTTACACAGTTTTCATTCAAATGTACTCCTATCACTGCCTCCAATGCACATTTTGGAAAAGAGAAATAGCTGTTAGAGCCTCACTGCCCAGCTGGCCCGGGGAGTGTTTGCAGGGTTGTGAGACTGCAAAGTACACATCTCTAGTCTCTGCATTACCTATCGTTGTGTTAGTGTAGGCAGTGTGTAGCTGTCTGACCCTTTGTCCATAAACTGATTTGAGACCACTGAGCTGGAAGCTGGTTGACAGAAATCCTGGATCCAATCCTGACTACCGCTCATTCAAGTCCCAGCTCTTTCGCTGTCTTTAGAGCTGATTATGAGTTGTCTCTTTAGAGGTCCTGACAAATGTTTTGTTTACTGAATAGACACAGTATTACAAGGTCTGACAATTAAGTTTGCAAACTCATCCTAGAACAAGTACTGCATATCTCATTGCTGAATATGAATATGATCATGTTTAAAGAACTCCCCTTGGGAAGCTGTGCACGGATGCCAGTGCCTAGTCCGCCCTTCAGAGCAGTTCTGGAACTTTTTATCTAGAATGGCATAAGGGCTCTCATATTACCCTTGACGTCCTGAATGCCATCAAAATGTATTCCTTTCAATATTTCTTTAATTTTGAATAAAAGAATAACTCACTGGGGGTCATATCACGTGAAGAAGGAGGGCATTACAATACAGTTATTTGTTTACTGGCTAAAAATTCCCTCATAGACATTGCTGTGTGAGCTGGGCGATACAAGAGCCAAACCCTTTTCATACTAAGAGTTTCTTAATTGTTTCTCTACTGATGTTCTCTTGATCTGCTATGCTTCTCACAGTCAGCTAATGATTTTGATGCACATTTTGACTTGTTTTGCAATGTTTTTGTCAGTTCTGCTCATAACTGGCCACATTGATTACTACTTCCACTGTGATGCTTTCTCTCCCCTCAGGAAAACGTTCAATCCATTTGTACACTGCCATTTTCTTCATGACATTATTCCCATAACTTGTACTAATTTGACTTCCACTATTGCTGAGTTTAACAAGAAACTTAATGTTCGTTTATTGGTCCAATTTAAGCTCCAACATTCTCATGATGGCACACAAAACTACACAAGAAGATTAATGGATGCCACTCAGGATGACATCACCACATATCAACACAAACATAGTTCTGGACACTGATATACCAAGGGTAAGAAACCTTTTTTTTTTTTTTTTTCAAAGAATCAAAATGCTTTATTAAAGTTACTTTGTAACTCTCATGTTCCCATATTTAAGGGTAAGAAACCTTATTGAGTTGTTTATATAGTGCTACCACAGCGACCACACCATGGCCAGCTCACAAACTTAATCAGCAGACCTTTTGTATGTGGAATTTAAAATATTTAAGAGGAAATGGGATAACTCCATTATTCCATTCTTTTACATCTAACAAAAAAAGATCAATTTACTAGGTTATAATATTTTGAAAAATTCTAGAAAGGTTGATAAGTATGTGTTCATACTGAGTGGTTTAAATTTAAATCCTTGTATTCTTTTAACCTCCCAGAAATATTTTAAAAAGCAAATTATTCTATTAATGTCATAGTTTAAAATAAATTTAATATCAATTCATATAATTCCATGATATCACTGTTCCCGGTGTTATTTGGGCACCATAACTTGCTGAGGGAGAACATGGAGTTGCTCAGCTGTAGTCTGCACTGACATGAATTAATTGGAAGTCAGGCTCTGGTTGTTCTCCACTTTGAATGGGCCCCTGTGCAGTGGCTCCTCTGCCTGTGAGGGTCTGTGGTTGTGAGTTCAGTGAGTTCCGGACTGAGCAGATGGAGAGACCCTGCCTCATCTGCACTAAGGTAAGTTACTGATTAGTTTAGGTTCTCAGCCTTCCACATGGTTCCATGATCACTCTCTGTATCCTTTCCAGCTCCCGAAAATGTTTGTAGACTTGGTTTAAAGGACATTTACTCAGGGACCCTGCTTCCCCTCCAGGACACCTTGTTTCATCTTTTGTGAAACCCACTGCTTTCTCTTTCTGAAAATGATCACATCTTGAAATGCACTATTATTTGTGATAATACAGAATTAGTATTTTGAGAGATAAAAAGAAAGATTTTGAAAAATCAAGAAAAAAATTACGAACAAAAATATTCCTAAAATGAGTCATATCATCATGGCAGGGCCACACACACAACCCCCCACCCAATGCCCCGTCTCTCCTGCTCAGTGGGTATCTCAGACAGATCAGGAGGTTAAAATTCAATGTAGCGCATCAGAAAATCCCATGGGACATGCTTGAGCTACCCAAGATAATGTTCTTATGCCCCAGAAACCACTGGGTGGACTAAGAGCAGGTGTCCTCCCTGGCACCACCCCAAGCTTCTCTGAGCACATTTGCATGTGGAGTCATTAGATAACAGTCCAGGCTGCTCAGAACATCCTTAAAGTCAGCTTGTCAGGGACCCTGAGGAGCAGCTTCTAGGTCAGCTCTCAGAGATGTGGTCAGGGGCTCCTGTGCTGTGGATCCTTCTGTTCTGGCTTCCAGGTGAGGAGGGTGCATGGGAACATTGGGCAAACTCATTGTAGCCATCACTGCTTTCTTTGTCTCTGGGTTCTCATCATTGGAATCAAGGCTTTTGTTATATGTTTAAATTACCTAGTTATGTATTGTTTTCTGGTTACTCAGAATGTTGTCTGGGACTGAGGTTATAAGTGGTGTCACCAATGCACTGGGTCTACACTGGGATGGTCTCAGTCCATCTGTTATGGTTTATTGTGCATTTGTCATTTCAGGTTCCTCTGGGGACACTGTGCTGACCCAATCTCCAGCTTCCTTGGCTGTGTCTCTGGGGCAGAGTGCCACCATCTCCTGCAGGGCCAGCCAGAGTGTTGATGTCAAGATAGGATCTCGTACTTTTAGTGCTATGAACTGGTATCAGCAGAAACCAGGACAAGCCCCAAAACTCCTTATCTATCGAGCATCCAATAAAGCCTCTGGAGTCCCGGCCAGGTTCAGTGGCAGTGGGTCTGGGACTGGTTTTACCCTCACAATTCGCCCTGTGGAGGCTGATGATGCTGCAGTCTACTACTGTCAGCAGGGTAAGGAGTCTCCTCCCACAGTGCTGTGGGTCTAAACAAAAACCTCCACAGGCATCTGCCCACTGAGCTCAACTCTCTCAGCTGTGTCTCTTCACCTGGCACCTCAATCTGGTGTCCCAGCAAAGAGAAAATTCTTAAACTGATGTATGTGTGTGTGTGTGTGTGTGTGTGAGGGAAGGGGAGAGAGAGAGAGAGGGAGAGAGAGAGAGAGAGAGAGAGAGAGAAAGAGAGAGACTATGTGTACCATACAACTCGTTTGAAAATTTATAATTTCCTTACTACATAAGGACCTCCTAGGGAGTTTCTATGTTTCAATGCATTTTTGCAGATGTCAAGGACCCTTGCCATCTGAGAGTTTTAAATCTGAAGGATTTTTTCAATATATTTCAGACAAAAGTACCCCAAACAACCAATATATTTTTTCCCTTTTTGGCCAGGGCTGGGCTCAAACGTGCCCCCCTTCCCACAATATGGGGCCAGCACTCTACTCCTTGAGCCATAGGCGCCGCCCAACCAATATATTTTTCAAACACAGGCTGATCTTCTTATCTTAATTTTTTATTTTTTGTCACTCCTATTTTTTTGAGCTCACAGGAAAAGCTTCTTTGGAAACTAAGAATTGTGAGCCACTTATCTTTGTGTGTCTCTCCCAAAAGCTGGGACCTTAATTTTGGAGAGATCTGCTGATCCTCTGCTCTCCCAGTGCTCTTGTCCTTTTTCTATGAATCCTTCCCTATCCACTGCCAAGACCTTGTCTCAGCTGCTCCTTTTCTTTCTCTAATTGCTCTAACAGTGCAGGTAGAGTGGACTCCAGACCAGTGGGGAACCCACTGCCTTAAAGCCACACATGGTCTTCTTGATCTTTAAGTGCAGCAATTTGACTGAATCCCAATTTTATGGAACAAACTACTTTGTTAAAAGGGTGGTAGGAGAGAAAGACGAAGTTTTTCTTCCCTCCTTTGATATTTGAAAAGGAACAATGTTGAAATCAGAAGGCCACAGCAGCCTGAGTGTGCACAGTCACTATCACAGAGGTTTGGTTCTTCCTCCTCAGTCCCCACCTTGGCCTCCTTTACCTGCCCCTCAACCAAAAGAGCAGAGAAATTCTTATGGAATGGTCCTGGATAGCACTTCACACACCCAGATTCACCTCAGTATTCATGTTTACAACCCTACCTCACCACACATGAAATGCTATTGTTGTATTAGGTTTTTATTGCTCCACAACAAATTATCACAAACTCAGTGACTTAACACAATATGCACTTACCCACACACAGTTTCTTTGAATCTGGAATCTGGGCACAGTTTACCTGGGTCTTCTCTTCAAGGTTTCACAGGCTGCAAAGTGTTGTCCAGGCTACACTGTCATCTGGAGGCTTGAATAATTTGTTTTACAAGGCCATTAAGATTGTGTGTAATTATTATCTTTGAGACTGTGTGAGTGAAGATGCTGGATTTTTGCTGGCTATTGGCTGGAGGCCACTCTAAGGTTAGAGGCCACTGGAAGCTCCCTGATACATGGGCTGCCCTGTCAGCAAACCAGTCAGGAGAATCTGTCTGCAACAGGGATGGCTCATTTCCTGTTTTGGCAGCTTGGAATTTACTAAGTTAGGTCCCCTCAGGGTAAATCTCCTTTTTGATTAACTCAGATCAACTAATTTGGGTTCTTAATTATATCTGCAAAACCACTCCAACTTTGTAATGTTATTATGGGCTTCTGGGCTAGAAGCAAGTCACAGGTTCCATCCTCAATTTGAGGGAATTACATATGTTCTGAGTACCAGGGGGGAGGTATCATGGGACCACTCTAGGGTCTGTCTGCCACAAATGCAATATGTACTACTTAGGTTGTTACAATAGATTCTTCAGGATGCTGTTTTCATCCCAGCTCCTCATGTTTCTCTTGTTGCTTCCTCTTTTTAAAAAATTTTTAATTTCAATGACTGGCTGTGAGGGCTCATGCCTATAATCTTACCACTTTGGGAGGTGGAGGACAGTGGATTCCTTGAGCTCAGGAGTTCAATACCATCCTGAGCAAGAGTGAGACTCCATCTCTAAAAAAATAGCAGAACATGTGGCAGGCCCCTGTAGTTCTAGCTACCTCTGAGGCAAGAGGATCACTTGAGCCCAAGAATTTGAGGTTGCTGTGAGCTATGATGCCACAGAACTCTACTGAGGGTGACAAAGTGAGAGAATGTCTCAAAAAAAAAATAAATAAAACCCTCAAATTAAAATGTGTAAATTTCAGAGTACTGCCAGGAACACACATTTTGGTTACAAAATTTACATTTGTACCTTTTTGTCACAGTTATAAAGTGTGCCCATCAACCAGGATATGCGCATTGCACCAGTTGAGTGTGAATTTGCCCTTCTCTTCCTCCCCCTCCCACCAACTTGATTTCCCTGAGTTTTACTTCTGTATGTATACCTACATAAGTGTTGATTGACTAGTTCCAGTTTAGTATTGAGTACATATTATGTTTGATTTTCTATTCTTGTAATACTTCACTTGGGGGAATGGTCTCCATTTTCATCAGGTGTTACAAAATGATACTAGGTCACCATTTTTTAATGGCTCAGTAGTACTCTATGGTATACATATACTGTATTTTATTAATTGATGCCTGTATTGATGGGCATTTTTGTTGTTTCCTCATCTTTGCAATTATGAATTGTGCTGCTGTAAACATTCTAGTGCAAGTATCTTTTCCATAAAATATCTTTCTTTTGTGCCTTTAGGTAAATGCCTACTAATGGGAAAGTTAGGTCTACTTTTAGTTCTTTGAGATACCTCCACAGAGGTTGTACCATTTTGCATCCCCACCCACACATCCTTTCCATATCCACTCCAGTGTCTTTTGCTTAGGTATTTCTAGATGTGAGTGCTTCTCACTGGAGTTAGGTGATCTCTCATTGTGGTTTTGATCTTCATTTCTCTGATGATTAGGGGTGTAGAGCATTATTTTATGTGTTTCTTGGCCATTAGAATATCTTCATTTGAAAAGTTTCTGTCATGTCTTTTGTCCACTTTTCAATGGGATTGTTTAAATTTTTCTTGCTGATTTGATTGAGTTCTTTGTAGATTCTATTTATTACTCCTCTTTGGATGTATAGCATGCAAATTTTTCTCCTATTGTTTAGGTTGTCTATTTATTCCATTGATTGTGTCCTCTTTGGCTGTTTAGAAACTGTGAAGCTTGATTATGTTCCAATTGTTTATTTTTGTTGTTGCTGTGAATGCCATCGAGGTCTTCTTCATAAATTTTTTCCCTAATTTGATATCTATAAGGGATTTTCCAATACATTCTTGTATAATTCTTATGGTTTCATGCTTTGTCTTTTATCCATCATTAATTAATTTTTGTGAGTAGTGAGAAGTGAGGATATTGATTCAGTCTTTTACATGTGGCTATCCAGGTTTCCCAGAACAATTTATTGAATGGGGATTTTTCCTCATTGCATGTTTTTGTCTGCTTTATCAAAGATCAGATGGGATGATTTATCATCTTTATCTGCTTTATCATCAGATGAGATGATTTCATGTCCGGGTTCTTAGTTCTGATCTATAGACCTGTGTCTCTGTTTTTGTGCAAGCATCATGCTGTTTTGGTTCTGATGGCCTGGCAATATAGCTTGAATTCTGCTAAAGTGATGATGCCTCACAATTTATTCTTGGTAGGTAAGGTTGCATTGGTTATTTGGGGTCTTTTCTGGGTTCATAAGCACAGAGCTCTTTTTTTTTAGATCTAAAAAAAATGACATTCGAATGTTAATTGGGGTTTCAGTGAATCTATAAATTTCTTTCGGTAGTATAGCTATTTTAAAATGTTGAGTCTATTGGTACATGAGCATGATATATTTTCCCATCTGGTTATAGCCTCTTCAGTTTATTTTCTCAGTGTTTCCTTATAGAAGTCTTTTACCTCCTTGGTTAAATATATTCCTAGACATTTTATTTTCTTTGTTACTACTGTAAAAGTTATTCTGTCTTTGATTTAATTCTCAGCTTAACTGTTGTTGATGTATATCAAAGCTACTTATCTGTGTACATTGATTTTGTAAAGCGAGCATTAGCTGAATTTCTTTATCAATTCCAGGAGTTTAAGGGTTGAATCTTTGGGGTTTTCTAGGTATAAGATCATATCATCACCAAAGAGCATAATTTGATCTCTTCTTTTCTCATCTGGACCCGCTTAATTTCCTTCTCTTCCTTGATTGTTCTGAGGAGGACTTTTGGCACTGTGTTGAATAGAAGTGGTGAAAGAGGGCAACCTTATCTAGTTCCAGTTCTAATCCAGAATGCTTTCAATTTCTCCCCATTTGATATTATGTTGTACATAGGTTTGTCATGCATAGCCTTTATATTTTTTTATATATTTTTAAATTCCAGATTAAGATAAGGGTACAAATGATTAGGTTACATTGTTTGCCTTTATTAGGTAAAGTTAAAGATATAATTGAGACTTTCACCTACAGGGTGTACTATGTACCCCACATTGTGCCCATTACGTTAGCACTTACCAATCCTTCTCTTTCATCTTCTCTTCTTCTTACCCCCACTTGAGTTTAATTGGGTTTTTCTCTTGTATGAACCTGTTGTTGTTTATCTATTGGTTTCATTTAGTGTTAGTACATTAAATACTTGATTTTCCATTCTTGTGATACTTTACTAAGAAGAAAGTACTTCAACTCCATCCAGGTTAATACAAAAGATATAAGGTCACCATCTTTTGTATGGCTGAATAATATTCCATAGTATATATGTACCATAGTATGTTAATCCATTCCTGGGTTGGTGGACATTCCTTAGGTTGTTTCCACATTTTGGCAATTGTAAATTGAGCTGTAATACACAATCTAATGAAAATGTCCTTATGGTAGGTAATTTTTTCTTATGGGTAGTTTCCTAGTAATGGGATTGTGGGATCCAATGGGAGGTCTACTTTGAGCTCTTTAATGAGTCTCCATACTTCTTTCCATAGAGGCTTTATTAGTTTGCAATCCCACAAGTAGTGTAAAAGTGTTTCATTTTCTTCACATCCATGCCAGCAACTACATCTTTGAGACTTTGTAATGAAGGCTATTCTCACTAGGGTTAGGTGGCATCTCAGTTTTGATTTGTATTACTCTGATGATTGGAGACAATGAGCATTTCTTTTATGTAGTTGTTGGCTATTCATCTGTCTTCATCAGAGAAGGTTATGTTCATGTCTCTTGCCCTCATATATATGGGATTGTTTGCTGTTTTCTTGTTGATTGTTTTGAGTTCTCTGTAGATTCTAGTTTTCAGATCTATAGCATGCAATTATCTTCTTCCATTCTGAAGGCTGTCTATATGCTTAGTTAGTGTACCTTTGGCTGTGCAGATAGCCTTTATAATTTTGTGGTATGTCAATCTATATTAATTTTGTTGATTATTCTGATCATGAAAGGGTGCTGAGTTTTATCAAATGTTTTTTCTGCATCAATTGAAGGGATCATATGGTTCTTGGTTTTACATCTATGTATGTGGTGAATTATGTTTGTAGATTTGCATATGTTGAATCTTTGCATCTCTGGGATGAAACTCACTTGGTGGTGGTGAATTATCTTTTTGATGTGTTACTGAATTCAGTTTAATATTTTGTTGAGAATTTTTGCATATGTATTCATAAGGGATATTGGTCTGTAGTTTTCTTTTTTAGTTGTGTCCTTTCCTGGCTTGGGTATCAAGGTAACATTGGCTTCATAGGATGAGTCAGAGGATTCATTCCTTCTCAATGTTCTGGAATAGTTTCTGCAGTATGGGTACAGTATGGGTAGAATTTGAATGTTAAACAATCTTGTCAATTACTTTTTTAGATGGAAATTTTTTTATTGCTGCTTCAATTTTGGTGCTTGATATTGGTTTATTTAGGAGTTCTATTTCTTCCTGATTGAGCCTAGGGAAGTTATGTGTTTCTGAGAATTTTTTCATTTCCTCATTTTCAGTTTATGGGCATAGATATGTTTATAGTATTTTGTGATGGTGTTTTATATTTCTGTGATATCAGTTGTGACTTCTCTTTTTTCACTTCTAGTTTAGCTTATTAGAGTGCTTTCTTTTCTCTTTCTAGTTAGTTTGGCAAGAGGCTTGTAAATTTTATTTATCTTTTCAATGAACAATCTTTTTGCTTTATTAATATTCTGAATAGTTGTTTTATTCTCTATTTCATTTTGTTCTGCTATGATATTTGTTATTTCTTTTCTTCTGCTGGGTTTGGGAATTTGTCATGACCAGCAAACACTCATAATTGTGTTATACACAAATAAGCACAATAGATACCCATGAGTATAAAATCATCCAAAAAAGGTAAAACCTGCAACTCTTATAAAACAATAGCATGAGAGGGAAAACAAAGAAATAAATACCCATCTTGATGAACTGAGCAGCATCCTACATTGCAATTCTATCTCTCAATGTGAATGGTTTAAAAGCAACACTCGAAAGACATAGGCTGGCTGAATAGATGAAAAAAAAAGACAGCAACCTAAGTATCTATTGTTTCCAGGAGACATATCTAAGCAACAAAGACATACACATACTCTAGATATGAGTGAATGGAAAAAAAAATTCCACGCAAATGGCAACCAAAAGAGAGCAGCTGTAGTCATCCTCATATAAAAAAAAATGGACTTTAAATCACCAATGGTAAATAAAGAAAGGCAAATATGTTCATCACGTAATGGTAAAGGAGGAAATTCAACAGGAAGACATAACAATCCTAAACATATATGCACCCAATACAGGTGCTTCTAGGTACATAAAGCAAATTCTACTGGTACTAAACAAAGAAATAAATTGCATCATAAATGCCAGAGATTTCAAAACAGCACTGTCAGAGCTGAACAAATCATCAAAGCAGAAAATAAATAAACACTGGACTTAAATGAGTCCCTAAAACAAATGGACCTACAGACATTTACAAAGCATTCTTCTCATCAACACATGGGATATTCTCAAGATTGATCATATCTTAGGCTACAAAACATGTCTCAATAAATTTTTAAAAATTGAAATCATACCATGTATTTTCTCAGACCATAGTGGACTATGTTGGGCATCTATTAGACTTTCATTTGGGACAGTGGCCAGCAAAGGAGATGGTATTGAGAAAAGAAGGGGAAACCTGTTGCTGAATGATTAGTAGGTCTATAATGAAATTAAGATGGTAATCAATAGATTTCTTAAACAAAGTAGACACAAGGCATCAAAATCTATGGAATTCATCAAAAACATTAGTCAGGATAAATTCATAGCCTTAAATAACTACATTAAAACATCAGAAAGATTACAAACTAACAACCTAATATCATATCTCAATGCACTATGAAAAAAGAATAAACAAAGCCTAAATCCCAAAGAAGAAAACAAATAATGGTCAGAACTCAGCTAAATGAAATAAAAACAACTTCCTTGAAACTGATTTATGGAAAATTCATTCTTTCTTGTCTTGGTATCTGACAAATAATATGTCTTTCCTAGATTCCTTTCAGTTGTATAATTTAGACACTGTGCAATATTGCTAAGAGCATACTAGAGTTCCAAGCTGCATGTTCTAGGGCACAATGCTGTATCATATTTTCTCTGGACCAGTCAGTAAAATGAACTGGAAATTTTCAAAGTCAATTATCAGAAGAAGGCAAAGATTGTCAGTCAAAGCATATGTGAATCAAACCAGAGTACTGAGGAAAAAAATCAAGAAAACAAAAAGTTGATTCCTTGAAAAGATAAAGTTGATAGATTTTTTGGTAGATTAACCATGAAAAAGGAGAAAGGATAAAATAAGCTCTATCAGAAATGAAAAAGGAGATATTACAAAGGATACTGCAGTAATGCAAAACATTATCTGTGATACTACAAAAATCTTTGTGTGCATTCACTTGAAAGTGTAGAGGAAGTATTTGAATTCTTGGAAACACAAAACCCTTTAAGACACAAATAGGAAGAAGTAGAATTCCTGAACAGACCAATATCAAACACAATTGAAGCAGCAATAAAAAGTCTTCCAACAAAAAAAGGCTTGGACCAGATAGATTCATATCTGAATTCTACCCTACCTACAAAGAGAACAGATATTCATACTACAGAAATTATTGCATAATATTGAGAAGGAGGGAAATCTCCCTGAACGATTCTACAAAGCCAGGATCACTGGCTTTGGATCAGAAAAAAGGCAAACTACATATGAAAATCACTGATAAATATGGATGAAAAATTCTCATTTGCTTTGTTTGCATGAGGACATAGTGGAGAGAAGGAAAGGGTTTAGATTTGGACAGTCCTGGGGCTGACCTGCCAGGTACTAACTTGTCTGGCCTTGGGCCATCTCTGTGCCATAGTTTCCTAACTGGCACACAGTGATCCAGCATGCGTTGTTTTATCCCAAGACTGCAATCATTAAATGAGCTTTGTAATCATCCTAAAAATAAAAATACTGGAAAACTGAATTCAACAACAGATATTTCCTGTGATGAATTAGATTTCCTCCCATAGATACAAGGATGGTTAAACATATGTAAATCAATAAATGTAATTCACCACATAAACTGAAGCAAAAAAAAAGTCCCTATGATCATCTCAACAGATGCAGAAAAATCATTTTACAATATCAAACACCTTTTCATGGTAAAAAACCTTCCAGAAACTAGGCTTAGAAGAAACACATCTGAAAATTGTAAAGTCCATGTATGAAAAACTTCTGTACTGACTGGGAAACACTGTACTGACTGGGAAAAACTTGAAAGCATTCCCACTGAAAACTGGAATTAAACAAGGGTGCCCACTGTTACCACTTCTATCCAACATACTTCTGGAAGTCGTTGCCATAGTAATCAGGCAAGAGAAAGAAAGGGCACCTAAATCAGGAAAGAGAAGGTCAAATTATCACTTTGCACTGACAACATGATTGTGTATTTAGAAAACCTTAAAGATTCTATTAAGAGACTCCTGGAATTGATACATAAATTCAGGAAAGTCTCAGCTTATAATATCAATGCACACAAGTCAGTATCATCTCTATATACTAATAATAGTCAATCTGAGAGTCAATTAAAAGATTTAATACTATTCAAATAGGTACAAAGAAAATAAAATAACTAGGAATATACTTAACTGAGGAGGTGAATGATCTCTGCAAAGAGAACGGTAAAACTCTGAGGAAAGAAATCACAGATGATACAAATGGAAAAACATATCATGCAAATAAATTAGTAGAATTAACATTGTTAAAATATTTATATTACCTAAAGTGATGTATGGATTAGTGCAATCCCATCAAAATACCAAGGGCATATTTTGAAGATCTAGAAAAAATAATTGTATTCTTCATTGGAACCAGAAAAGAGCCCAATAGCTAATGCTATCTTAAGCAAAAAGAACAAAACTGTAGGCATTATTTTGCTGGATTTCAAGCTATAATAGAAGACTACAGTAAACAAACAGCATAGTATTGGTATAAAAATAGAGACATAGACCAATGAAACAGAATAGAGAACTCACGTATAAAACCATCCACATATAGCCAACTGATATTTGGCAAAGCAGACAACATGAACTGAGAAAAAGAAGCTGTATTTAATGAATGGTGCTGAGAAAATTGGATAGCCCATGCCAAAGAACAGCACAGGATTCCTATTTCTCACCACACACAAAAACTAAGTCAAGATAGATAAAATACTTATATGTAAGAAATGAAACTATATAATTTTCAGAAGTAAATGTAGGAAAAACACTTCTATATATTGGTCTGGATCAAAGAATTTATGATTAAGACCCCAAGGACAATTATAGCAAGAAGCAAGGTAATTGGGACACAATTAAATTAAAAAGCTTCTATACAACTAAGAAAATAAGTAACAGAGCAAATACACAACCTACAGGATGGGAGAACATAATTTTGGTCTATACATCCAACAAAGGGCTACTATCTAGAATTCAAATTCATCAGGTAGGAAAAAAAAAAACCCAAGCAACTCCAGTAAAAAGTGGGCAAAAGACTTGAACAAATGTTCTTCAAAAGAAGATAAATGGCCAAAAAACATTAAAAAAGGCTCAACATCACTAATTATCAAGAAATGCAAATTAAAATCACAAAGATATAACTTTACTTCTCTTTGAATGGCTTTTATGAAAAAGTACAAAAACAATAGATGCTGGTGCAGGTGAGAGAGAAAGGAACACTTAAGACTCTTTTGGAGATTTCTGAAAGAACTAAAAGTAGACCTCCATTTGATCCAGCAATCCTACTACTAGGTATCCATCCAAATGGAAAGAAGTTATTTTATTAATAAGACACTTACACTCAAATGTTTATCTCAGCACAATTCACAATTGCAAAGATGTGCATTGAACACAAGTCCTTGTCCATGAGTGAATTAACAAGATGTGATATATGTATACATGGAGTACTACTCAGGCATAAAGAGATGAATTAATGAATGTCTTTTGCAGCAATCTGGAAAGAATTGAAGGCTATTCTCCTAAGTGACATATCTCAAAATTGGAAAACAAACACCACATGTATTTGTTAATAAATTGAAACTCACCAATGGGCACATAAGTGCACAGAGGAAAGTAAAAGACACTGGAAATCAAGCAAATAACCAGGGGGAAGGGTGGAGGGGGAAAAACCATCAACAGGTACAATGAATACTATTTGGGTGATGGGCAAGTTTTTAGCCCTGACTCAGCTATGTAACAAAAAAACACTTGTATTGCTTTTACTATTTTGAAAAAAAAAAAAAAAGACATGGTTAAATTTCCAGGATTGTTAGTTCTTTAGAGATGGACTGTATGTCTAATATCATCATGTATAAAAATATATTGACCTTAATGAAGCTTGTGTTGAGAAATAACATTTTTATTTTTTATTTTTATCATTTAATTCCATTTTTCCACAAAAGTTTTCGAAGACTTTCATGATGGAAATCTAAAATAGTCAAATTTATAGGAGCAGAGAGGAGTGGTAGGCTCCAGATGCTGGGAGGAGAGGAATACAATTTTATTGACTCTTTAAGTGTGTTTATCCTACATATCTGCTATTTTGTGTCCTTAGACCTACATTATCTCTGTGTATTTGAGCTCCTCTTTTAAAAATATATTCTATGTATAAGTGCGATCATGCAATGTTTTTCTTTCTTTGTCTTTCTTATTTTCCTTAAAGTCCTTTAGGTCCACATGTATTGCGGCAAATAGCACAATTGTATTCTTTTCTAAGGCTGAATAATATTCCATTGGCTTCATATACTATATAGTATATCTTTTTTATCCACTCATCTTATGGTGGATATTTAGGTCATTTCTGTACCTTGGCTAGTGTGAATAATACTGCAATGAATGTAGGAGTGCAGATATGCTTATGAGGTGATGATTGCATCTTCTTTGTATATATACCCAGAAGATGGATTGATGGGTTATATTATGGTTCTATTTTTAATTTAAAAAGGGAAATTAAAAAATATCTTGAGGAAAGTGACAATGAAATCACACCATATTAAAACTTGTAGGGTACAGCAAAAGCAGTTCTGAGAGGGAAATTTATTTATGGCAATAAATGCTTACATTAGAAAAAAAGGAAGACACCAATAAATAACCTAACATTACACTTTAAGGAGCTAGAAAAAGATCAAGCTAAACTCAAAATTAGCAGAAGGAGGAAAATAATAAATAACAGAACAGAAATAAATCAAATAGAGAACAGAAAAACCATACCAAAAAAACCAATAAAGCCAAAGGTTGTTCCTTGAAAAAATAAGCAAAATTGGCGGAGGTAAGATGGCGGACAGCAGCCAGATTTCCACAGAGGCTCCTGTCCAGAAGGAGAGTTAAAAGACATAAGTTTTGCAAGTAAGCTGAAGATTTAGAGCTGAGCTAAGAGAGAAGATTGAAGAAAGCATAACATCCCTGCTGAGGCCAGCTGTGACCCCAGAGATACAAAAAAAAGGTACTGAATCCATCGCCAAGTGGATGGGAGTCCCCTCCCCCATGAGAAGGGCTTGCAGTAAACTCCATACAAATAAGCAGAGCAGAGTCCAAATATCCTCCCATTCCATCCCATGGGAGAGACCCTCTAATAAACTGACCTCCTACCCATACTAGGGTGCCATGGCACTCTCCTGCCAGGCATAAAACTGTATAAAACTGTATATACTCTCTACCTGCAACTCTGAATGTTCAGCACTGCCCCCCCTTACCCCGAGGTCTGGAAGCCTGTCCCCCATGGAGTCCAGAATCTTGGGCATTTTCTCAAGAGATGTGGACAGGGGAAGAGCCCTTGCTTGGCTGTGCTGATTCTGTGGCATGGGAGTAAGGAAGGGATGGTCAACAGAGAGGGAACCATTCAGGAGCTGCGCGGTGCCCCCAGGAGCAGAACAACAACAGCAGTGGCAACAATAAGGCTCACACCTCTGGGTGACTATCCTGGACAGACATGCCCTGTTTCTCTGGGCAACTAGAGGAAGCCAGGCACCTTCTCCAGTGGCAGCTACTGGGGGACAGATCTAGGACATGAGTAAAGGAGCGCAGGGACTAGAATATGTGCTCAGCAGGCAGACTTCCAGGGAGGGGCTGTGTCAGAGCTCCACATTACTGAGGCTGAGATGCACCTGGTCCCCAGGGGCAGACAAATGTAGGCAGGCAGAGGCAAGAATTGTCAGTTCATTGTGAGCTCCAACTGCTTGCCACTGCCCAGAACAGAGTCATGGTTTCTGTGACCACAAGCAGTGTCTGACAATCAGGACAGAAACGAACTCTGCAAAGTTGTGCTGTTCCGCTAGCAACGTCAATCAGGGGCAGGGCTGGAACTAAGTGAACCGCCCCGCCTCCATTAGGCACCCGAGGTTGTCAGGCCTCACCTCCCCCTGCCAGATAGTGGCCGAGAACAGAGGCCTGGCTGAGGAGACATAGATCTCTCTCTGACTCAGGCAAGCATAAACCCCTGGGGCATTTGCTCATTGGGGGGAACTGGGTCACAGCCCCAGGCCCACTAGGGTTACCAGTAACTGGGTGTGACAAATGTGCAAGGTGGGGAAGGAGGCATCAACATTCCCAGACTAATTTATTTGCTGGGTTGGTCCTTCTGACCTCATGGAGCACTAGAGCTAGTCATACCTGAGCTGCCAGCAGACCCCTGCTATCTAGTTGCCAGAGACTCTTTGAACTCCCACACCTGAGACCAGTGCTGACTGGGAAAATTGATTTGGATCTCTTGGACTGGGCCAATCACCCAAGGACTATCCAGAGTGCTACCTTGGGTGTGTAGTTGTGGGAAGGTGTGATTTTCATTCTGCATTTGTTGTCTGTGGGGGGGCAGGGTGACTTAATTGCTGGTATTTCTCCATAGCTAAGAATTCAACCCAGAGTAACTGATTTACTAGAGTGAACAGAGACCAGCTGAAAATAAGGCAGAGCGACTTAGCCCCACCAAACCAAGGAAGCCCCCAGTTTCTCAGGCTGTAGCACTGAATGGGTCATTGGTAAAGCTCTAGGAGAAAAGCCAAATAGTGTAAGTTAAGCATGAGGTGGAATCAGTGGAGAAACTCCAGCAACATGAATAAGCAGAGTAGATCAACTCCCTCCAAGGAAGGACATGGCAGATGTATCTGAGACCCAAATTAAGCATGGGGTGGAATCAGTGGAGAAACTCCAGCAACATGAATAACCAGAGTAGATCAACCCCCTCCAAGGAAGGACATGGCAGATGTATCTGAGACCCCATCCATAAACAGATGGATGAGATGTCAGAAATTGAATTCAGAGTCTGGATAGCAAATAAGATCAACAGAATGGAGGAAAGGAGGGAATTAGAATTTCAAGGAATTATTCAAAAGATGTCTCAAGAATTCAATGATTCTAAAGATAAAATGACCAAAGATTTTGACAATTTGGGGCAAGAGTTTGCAGCCCTCAAGGAACTGAAAAATTTGGTAGAATCCCTTGCTAAAAGAGTGGGTCAGGCAGAAGAAAGGATCTCTGACATTGAAGACAAAGCTCTTGAATGTGCCCAAGAGCTCAAAGATGAAGAGAAATGGCAAGTAAAATTCATTATTTCAGAGAGCTCTGGAATAATTAGAAGAAAACTAATATTCGCCTTATAGGAATCCCTGAAGGTGATGAACTTGCTTCACAAAACACAGAGCCTCTTCTTCATGAAATTATGCAGGAGGTATTTCCAGATATGCCCATGGATTCTGAAATTCAGATAGCAGACAGTTTCAGAATCCAAGTATGACTCAACCTGAATAAGACATCCCTTAGGCACATTGTAATTAACTTCACTAAAGTTAATATGAAAGAGAAAATTTTAAAAGCAGCCAGATGTAAGAAAACCATAAGCTACAAGGGGAAGAATATTAGAATGACTACAGATCTCTTTGCTGAAACCTTTCAGGCTACAAGAGGGTGGTCATCGACTATTAATCTCCTAAAATGAAACAACTTTCAACCCAGGATCCGGTATCCAGCTAGACTGAGTTTCATCTGTGATGGAGAAATTCAATACTTTAACATTCACATGTTGAAGAAATTTGCCATAATTAAACCGGCTCTCCAGGATATTCTTCTCCTTCATAATGACCAGTGTACTCCTCCACTACAAAAGTAAACTCACTCAGAAACTTTTGATCAAATTCCAACTTCCACAGTGGCAAAAGGATTAAAAATGTCCATTGGACTTTTGGGTAACTCGATACCCACTATTTTACCAGGCTTATCAATAATTTCAATCAATGTGAATGGCTTAAATTGTCCTCTAATAAGCACAGATTGGTTGATTGGATACAGAAACTAAGACTGGACGTCTGCTCTATACAAGAATCTCATCTTACCTTAGAAGATAAATATAGACTCAGTGTGAAGGGATGGTCATCTATATTCCAGACAAATGGAAAACAGAAAAAAGCAGGTGTTTCAAGTTTATTTGCAGATACAATAGGTTTTAAACCAACAAAATTAAGCAAAGATAAGGATGGACACTTTATATTTGTTAAGGGTAATACTCAATATGATGAGATCTCATTTATTTATTTATTTATTTTTTATTAAATGATAACTGTGTACATTAATGCAATCATGGGGTACAATGTGGTGTTTTCATATACAATTTGAAATATTTTCATCAAACTGATTAACATGGCCTTTATGTCATTTTCTTACAAGGTATAAGAGATCTCAATTATTAATATCTATGCACCCAACCAGAATGCACCTCAATTTATAAGAGATGCCCTAATAGACATGAGCAACTTGATTTCTCCCAGCTCCATCATAGTTGGAGATTTTAATACTCCTTTGGCAGTGTTGGATAGATCCTCAAATAAGAAGCTTAGCAAAGAA
>NW_003852542.1:478380-501557 GCF_000181295.1 Otolemur garnettii | reverse complement strand
TACTCAGTCCTATTATGAAACTAATTTATAGCTTTCATGTGAAAGCTATAACCTAATTATAGTTTAAGAATATGGGGAGGAGGGGGGTATTTGGGTGGAGAGAGGGTGATTGGTGGGATCAATTCTATGGTTTATCTTACAAGGATACAAATGATTCTTTTTAAAAGTAGAATATAAATGTCTTAACACAATAATTAAGAAAATGACTTGAAGGCTATGTTAACCAGTTTGATGAAAATATTTCAAATTTGTTAGTATATTATTGTTCATAAATAGCCCCTTATAAGCTTTTTTATTAATATTTCTGAGACATCTCTTATAATGTCTCCACTATCATTTCCAACTCAATTTATTTGAGTGGTCTCTCTTTTTTATCTTAGTCTAATTGGTTAATTTTGCTTGGTCTCTCCTGTGTCAGGAAACTCATTCCTTATACCATTCCTCAGACTCAAAGAAAGAAACCATTGAAGTTCTACAAACTCTTCCACAATTTAAAGATAAAAAAAATGGAATTACTTCTCAACTTATTCTAAGGATTTTGATCATAAGAAAGCCTGACTAAAGCCAGTACAATGAAAGCAACAGATCAATCTCTCCCATTTAACATAGAGGCATCTATAATGAGAGCCTCTGTGACGTTAAGATCAGCATCCTCCTCAGGTGGCAGGTTAACCCTCCCCTGAGCACCGGGGCAGCTCCTCTGCAGCACCCACTGCCACAGCTGTGACCAGAGCATCTGGAGAGGAGGCCCAAAGAGCAGTCTCATGTGATGACAATGAGAGACATACAGGAAAAGAAAAGCAGTTGTCTGGTCACGAGGGTAGACTTGTGAGTTTCCTTTCAACAAGTTTTCTGTTATGCTTATATTATTCTGAGCTTTGTGCATTTGTTAAACATGTAAACTGATCTTAAAACTTTCTTCATGGTGACTCCCACGTAGACACATTAAAAGTAATTGTGGATGCCTGAAACTGAATCTCTCCATCTATACTCCAATAATTATGCAGATCACAATAAAAAAAATAAAACTACCCAAAGGCCACCTCTTCACCGTAACTGTAAGATAGAGACGCCACAAAAATAACACCATTTTCAACAGCTAGAATGGTGAGTCTTTGCAGAAATCTAGGGATGTCTGGAAAAACTACTTATAAAAGAAAACAGGCTTGATTTTAAATCACCCTCATAAACAGTGTTAAATAGTTTAAAAGTTTTTCCAAGTCAAGACTCAAGTTGAAACTTAATCCCCATTGTAACAGTATTAGGATGGTGGGAAATTGAACTATGCTATTTGAGAGGTGGGACTTGGGGGAGGTAATTGGGATTAGATGAGGTCATGAGGGTAGGGCATCGGTGGCTTTATAAGAGAAGAAAGAGAGACCCGAGTTAGCATGCTCAGCCCCCTCATCATGTGATGCCCTGTGCCACCTTAGGAATCTGCCGAGTCCCCACCAGGAAGGAGGCCCTCACTGGATATGTTCCCTCAACCTTGGACTTCCCAGACTCCAGAAAATAAATTCCTTCTTAAATAAATTATTCGATCTAGTTTTTCAGTTATAAAAACAGAATATGAACTAAGACAAAGAGAAAATCCATTTGTGACTGAAACAATAATATAAAAGAGTCCTGGCTTATTAGAAAGTGATATAAGGGGGCGGCACCTGTGGCTTAAGGAATAGGGCACTAGCCCTATATACCAGAGGTGGTGGGTTCAAAACTTGGCCCTGGCCAAAAACTGCAAAAAAAAAAAAAGAAAAGAAATGACTATAAGGAAGGGACTTTATTGTGCTCATGGGATGTAAGGAGGCAACACTTCTAGGGAAGAAGAGCATAAAAGAAGGTTGGGAGTGGGGCAGGGGGAGGAACCCTTTAGAGTGGAAAGTGAGAAGAGAAAGATGTATAATAAGAAAATGTAATAGCTTGCCAGAAAAAGAAAAGATGAAGATCACACCAACCCTCCCTCTATAATCCGGTGGACTAAGTAAAGGTGTTGTATATGTTAATTTTCTCTTTTTGATCATTGAATTGTGGTTATGTACATTAATGATCTTTTTTATTAAGAAATGCATCCCATAGTATAAGGTGTTAATATGTCTATAGCTTACTATCATTTTATTAAAAATCTGTCTTTATATGAAAAATATAAGAAAGAAAAGTTACAAAATGTTAAAAAAATTTTTTTTCGAGGCAGAGTCTTACTATGTCACCTTTGGTAGCATACTGTGATGTCAGAGCTCACAGTAACCTCCAACTCTTGGGCTTAAGTGATTCTCTTGCCTCAGCCTCCCAAGTAGCTGGGAGTATAGGCGCCCACCACGACACCTGGCTATTTTTTGGTTGCATTTGTCATTGTTGATTTTAGCTGGCTCAGGCTGGGCTCGAACCTGCCAGCCTAGATGTATGTGGCTGGTGCCCTATCCACTGAGCTATGGGTGCTGCTATTAAACATTATTTTGGAAATATTCTGTAAGATTGAAATTAATTCAAAATTAGTAGTTAAAAAAATTCTTCTTAGAGTATTGTCAAAGGGCAGTCCTTTGGGATCGGTAGCTTCACTGGTGTCAGCAGGTGTCACGGTGTGACTCATTTGTCCCTGCACCTCCTGATTTCCCAACCTATTTATTCTTTCATGCCTAGAATAAATACTTATGAAATCAGGAACTTGGGAGGACCACTTCTGACCAATTCTTCCCACAAGTTCAAACGAAGGTAAATGCTGTGAAGATAACAACACAGGGCGTATGCTGGACAGCGATTGGCTGAGTGAGGCTAGGGGTAGCAGAAAAGCCAGGAAACGGAAAAACTGGGATGACCTCTCAGAAGGTTAGTTTGTAGTGTGTTGTGTTTTCCCTCCCCATTCTGGGACCCCTTGAGGAGTGTGATGTGTCTCCAGAAGCCGAAGGTGCACATGAGGGATGCCATCTGATTTGTCTTGGAGGAAACCAAAGGAGAGGCTGGATGAAGCCCTGTTCTGCTGGGTAAGGGTGGAGTGATACAACGTGGGTCCTTTGGAAGAGCTGGAGGTAGTGGGATTCAGTCTGTCTCCTCTTTCACCTCAGACAGTAGTCCATGGAGAGGTCAAGCTGGGGGAGGGCAAGTAACAGCCAGTCAGTGCCCTTCAGAGGTTGAGCATTACCAAGCACCTGAGGAAGACTCAACTGTGATAAGAAATGACTGTGTGAGGGGGGAAGAAAGATGGCCGACTAGAAGCAGCTTTTGCCTGAGGCTCCTGTCCAGGGAGAGAGATATTGGACAGAAGTGGACTCAGTGAAGCTGAAGATGGGGAGCTGAGCATAGCAAGATGATCAACAAGTGCACATCACCTCTGAGACAAGTTGAAGACGTACAAAGCCCATTGCCAAGATGATGGGAGACCCTTCCTCCAACCCAGAGGCCCGTTGAGGGATCTCTGCAAGTGAGCAGGGAACAAAGGACCTCTTACATTGCCCTATGGGAGAGAGCCACTGAACCCGGGCCCTCCTCCTCCAGGGGGGTGCTACCTGTGAGCCTAGATGTCATCCTGCCTGGCATAAAAGTGGTCAAATATTTTCCCTACAATTCTGAACACATAGTTCACCCTTTCCCCTTAACCTGGCTACCTGAAAGTCTAACCCCTACAGAACCTAAAGTATTTGGTGAATTCAACAAAAGGCCCAGGCATTGTGTGGGCCCCTGGATAGCAGCACAGAAACAGTGACTCATGTGGAAGCAGGGTGGCTCAGGAAGAAAGGTATGAGCAGGGAAGGAAAGACACATAGGGAGACAGGGAAGGAGAAGGTGATGGTGCAGCATGAATAGAGGCACTGAACCCCTGTTTTGACTTTGGTGCATGAACTTTCCTGAGTCCCTTACCCACTAGAGGGGATAAGGCTCCAACCCTATGGTTTTGCCAGCTGAACTGCCTGTGGATTTCTACTTTTTGGATACTTGAAACTCTTTGAATTCTTTCATGTGAGCAGTGATTGTACTGTCTGGGTCAATCCGATTAGAACTTTTGACCTGGGCTGTCCACCTGGGGACCCTCCAAGGTAGACTGGTGGTTGTTTTGTAGCAAAGAGGGAGAGATTCTTCTTCTCTATCTGTCTCCGGGGGGGGGTGGGATGCTGCATTGTTTTTATCTCTCCCCAGCTGAGATTCCAGCTTACTATCATGACTCATTAGGACTGGGTAGGGGCAGACTGACATTAGACAGAGCCAGTTTGCATTATTTCACCGAGCAGGTCCTCACAGTCTCTGGCTGCAGCTCTGAAGGGGACCTTTGTAAGGCTGTCAGAGAAAAACCACAATCACAAGCCCTCTCTCATTGGTAAAGGCCTGGTTAGCTCCAAATCCTGGGACTCATCAGTTTTAATTGCCAAATTGGGGAAAATATTTGTGGGGAGGAACCAGTGAGAGCATTCTGGAAACATGAATAATCAGAGTACATCAACTTCCCCAAGGGATGATAAAGGAAATTTCAGAATATGGATAAAATGAATAGAATGGAGGAAAAGTTGGAAATAGAAATCCAAAATGTAGTTCAAAAATTATCTTAAGAAATTAATGAGTTCAAAGACAAAGTCACCAAGGATATGGATATAATGAGAAAAGATATAGCAGAGCTTAAGGAAATGAAAAAGATATTTGAGGAACTTCAAAGATTTTTGCATGTTATGTTTTATGACAAAAGTCTGATAACTAGAATCTACAGAGACTCAAATTAATTAATAAGAAAAGAACAAACAAACCCTTTTTTTGTGGTCAAGAGGTTTGAACAGCAACTTCTCTGAAGATGACAGGTGAATGGCCAATAAACACATGGAAAAATGCTCATCATCTTTAATCATCAGAGAAATGCAAATCAAAAACCACTTTGAGATATAACTCCGGTAAGATTAGCCAATATCACAAAGTCCTAAAACTGCAGATGGTGGTGTGGATGTGGGGAGAAGGGAACTCTTCTACACTGATGGTGGGATTGCAAACTAATACAGCTTTTCTGGAAAGAAGTATGGAGCATTCTCAAGGAACTAAAAGTTGACCTTCCATTTGGTCCTACGATTTCATTACTAGATATCTTTCCAGAAGAACAAAAATCATTTTACAACAAAGACATTTGCACCAGAATTTTTACTGCAGCCCAATTCATAAATGTCAAGTTGTGGAAGCAGCCCAAATACCCATAAACTCATGAATGGATTAACAAATTGTAGTATATGTATACCATGATATAATATTCAGCCATAGAAAAAGATGGAGACTTTTCATCTTTTATGTTACCTGGATGGAGTTGGAATATATTCTTAGTAAAGTATCTCAAGAGTGGAAAAAAAAGTAGCCAACATATTCAATGCTATTATGAAATCAATATATAAACGTGTGCTCCTATAAATGATAAAACACAAACACAAATATAGTCTAAGAAGGGGGAGGGGAGAGGAGGAAGAAGAGAGGGAAAGGAGGGCATTTGGTAGGATCTCATCTAACGTGCCCAATGCAAGGGCATATTTCAGAATAACTAAGTAAATTATCAATGTCTTACCACAAAAAATAAGTGAGATGATGCTTATGTTAATCAGTTTGATTTAGGCATTCCACATTATATATCAAATCACCAGATTGTACCCCACAAATGTATATATTTAGATTTAATTAAACTTAAATTTAAAAATAAGCAAAAAGATTGTGTGACACAATTATTTACACTACTATAAAAGATGTGGACATTTTGTCCAATGAACAGGAGAAATGACCCTTTGGGTAGAAATTAGCCCCATAGCAAAAGATGATAAAATCTTTGCCTGAGACCATTTCATGATCCAGCCTGTTTAATGAGCATTTAAACTGCCAAAAGGTTAAGCCCACAGTGAGGAAGGGCTGAGAAAGTCTGTCATTCCACTGCCCCAAGGTCACAGCTTAGCACCCAAGAAATGTCCATAGGTAAAGGAGCAAAGCAACCCCTGGGACAGTAGAGGCTATCTTTTAGAGTGACAGGGACAGCCAAGCATTGTCTGATGTTTCACAGGGAACTGCTTTTGTTCTTTTATGCAAGATACTGTGGTAAATCTTAGAGGCAACTCAGGGCCATTCTGAGGAATTATGGCCACTTGAGCAGCACCCCTATTGGTATAAGACATCTGTTTACACTTGGTTTGTGTGTAGGGCTCACACAAGCACAAGCACAGGCCATCATGATACCCCTGGGGCAGATCCTCAAGGGAAGGTCTGGGCAGGGCAGGGCCCAGGGGAGGCTCTGGCAGGCAGCATTGCCAGGTGTGACCACAATCTTGAATTTCCTGAGTGCCTTTCTCCTCCATGGGGATTTGCATAAATGTCTCTACCACTGGCCCAGCCCTGTGATTGAGCCTGATAAATGGGGCCTTTTATCAGGGTCTGAACATCCTCAGGAGGGTGAGAGGCAGCAGGATGGTGCTGTCCCAGCTCGTTGGGCTTCTGTTCCTCTGTGTTCCAGGTGAGAGACTGTACAAGGGGACAGCACCCTTAGCTCTACACCTGGAGCTTCCTGAGAAGAGTGGTGTTGGGAGAGAACAGGAAATAAATGCCACTGATAGCTCAGACCTGGTTAGGGCTTGTCTTCCTCCTTGTGGGTACATTCTGGCTTTAATGGGATCTCAGAGCATCTCTGGATCAACCCTGTGTGCCTCTGGTTACAGGATCCGGTGGCCAGATTGTGCTCACCCAGCCTGCAGCATTCCTGTCCACCTCCCCAGGAGAGAGAGTTTCCATCAGCTGCACGGCCAGTGAGAGCCTCCTCTACCAAGATGGGAAGCACTACCTATCCTGGTACCAGCACAGACCCGGGCAGTCCCCTAAGGCCCTCATTTACCATGCTTCCACCCGCGTTGATGGGGTGTCTGCCCGGTTCAGTGGCAGTGGATCAGGGATGGGATTTAGTCTCACCATTGCAGACCTGGAGCCTGAGGACTTTACAACCTATTTTTGTCTTCAAACCCTGAGGAGTCCTTCCACAGTGATTGAGTCCTTAACATAAACTCCTCCACCATGGTGATGAGTCCACAGGCCCAGCCTCCCTATCAGTCCCTTGCTCACTAGCTCCTCTGGCAGGAACAGTTGAGCACAGTCAACACAGGGGTGTATGAAAAATAGTTTAACTGAACCAGCCACAGGGCGCCTAGAGCCCTGTCTTGTCCCCTTGTTACCCCTCTGTGGTTTTAAATATTTTGCATAGAGAACACTTCAAAGACTTAGGAGCAACTAGAACAAAAATGAAGGAGAAACAAGGACGTATTTATTCTCTCTCTTCCCCGTGACTCTTGCTCTGGAGTTTCCTCTGCACACTGGGGCAGCTTTTTCCATCACTTTCAGCCACTCCCCTTCTTCTTCTCCCAATCCCTAACTTTGGGATGTAGGTCTAGGCCATTTGCAGCCACAGACCAGCCCTCTCCACTCAGATTCAATTTCATTTTCAACTCTCCTTTGTACATCCCTCCAGCCCCTGTGCACTAGGCTCCCTGATGCTCACTGTCTCATCTACCAGAGCATTTCTTCTCCAGAGCTTTGTGTCCTGATGAGACCGTTTGGAGCCACAACTCAGCCATTGTCCTAGATAGGAGTGAGAAACTCCTAGGTCACTAGATTTTCAAGTCCCCACAGTAATAAAGACTGTGTTTTTTCTTGTCATCTGGTGTTCACAAGTGGAGACTCAGTATAGACACAGTTTGGAGCAAGAGATATTGTTTATTACAGGAAAATAAAAAAATTATGACTTGCACTAGAGCAGCTTATTTAAGAAGTTAACAAATCAGAAGTGCATCACTCATGCATTGAGAGAGAAATCATGTAGATTCCTAAAATTTAAGACTTAAAATAAGAGTTTCTATGGTCCTCTCTCTCTCAATTCCCTGTTTATAAAATAATTTTCTTTTTGAATAGCCACACGTGACAAGTGATGCCTATATTGGATACCTTATCTCTAGTGCCTTGATCCTGTCCCTGAAATTTCTTGCCACCTTATTCTCTCACCAAAACCTGGCTTTCTCCTAGGGGTGCTGTTTCCTCTGTTCTACCCTTTAGTATCAGAGATGACAGCAGTGCCATAAGTGTGTTCTCCTTGTTTCCCTCTGCCACTCTCTGGTAAAACTCCTCCATTTTGCTCTAAAAACCCTCAGCTTTGATTATCATGTCATTGAACAATACCACCCATTATTACCCCACCATGGAAAATTACTGAGGTACAGCCATCTCTAGCAGGAAGCAGGTCACAAGACTTTTAGCGGGGTACTCACGGCACCCCCCACACTGTATGTGTTAAGAGCATAGTGTAGTTTAGGCCAAGCCTTCCAGAGGGCCTGTTTGACAGAGTCCAGTTTCCTCAGACCCCCTTATGATGACACATGGTAGCAGCCATATGGCAAGCAGGAGTGAGAGTTATAAGAAACACCTGTATAGCTCAGTAATGTAACACCTTGGTGAAAAGGGCAGGGGAGAGATTCGGCTCTCCTAACAAACATGAGAGCTTGCGAGATGAGAGCATCAGTGACTGGTGCTCTTAACACTGTGGTGTTAAGAGCCACAGGAGTATTTCTATAAGAGGCTAGAGGAGAAGGCAGTTGGAAGTGTGTGCATTCTATCATGGACCACTCACTCTGACTCTGTCCCTTCTCCTGCCTGCAGAATGCCTGCACAGCGTCTCTCTCTATGAAAGACTGCTAAGATGTATTCTTACTAAGACGGCTTTACTCCCTGGAATACTGTCATTCTCTCTCTCCCATCTGCTAAAGCAAATAGCCCTCAGGCACCTAAGAGCAATTGTTTCTGAGCAAGGTAGCCTAGCAGTCCATGTCTGGAACCTAGATAAGCTGGGGGCCAAAGACCTGGCCAGTCCTGGGCCCCAACAAGTGGCACCCTAGACAGGACATGATAAGTGGTGTCCATGAAGGGACCCTGAGAACACACCACACACAGGATTGCAATAGGCTAGTGGTTTAAATGGAATGACTGGCACCTGGTTGCTCAGGGCTAATGTTCCAGAAGACTGTTTGACCAAAGTCCAAGGCTTCCACCTCCTGGTGCCATAAATGGGGGTAAGAACGGAATGCCTAGCAACTAAAGATTACTATTGACTGAGCTATGCCAAGGGACAGATGGGAAACCAAAATGAGTCAAGAAAATTAAAGTTTATACCTTTAGCTTTTGAGTACATTTTGAAAACACACGATGTACCTCTATGATTTTTTGTCCTTTATTTCCTTGTTGCTTAATGTTAACATTTGCTTGGGGCACTGGTTTCATGGCTTTGACAGAATAAAGGACGTTTGAGAAGCCTGCTTAGTGCAGCCCTTCCTAGCAGCTCCTGATGCTAGAGATAGTGCATGCCTCTCCAGGCCTTCATTGGTTATTCTGCTTAAGTTAATTGAGTGTGAGCCTTTCCTTAGGCCATCACTCTCAGTGTATGTCCATTGTGGGGTCCCTCTTGCTCCCCCCAGATCTTCAGCTCAGGTTGTTCTGTGGCTCTTGTGGAGAGCTGGAGATTATCACTATTGAGAGGTTGAAAAACAGCAAGATGATGTCTCTGGACCAGCCACAGAGCATCTAGAGGTCAAGTTTCTGTTTGTGAGTGCAAGTCCTAAGCAGATTGATATTGACTTTACTCAGATTCCAGCATTGCAGACTGTGTCCTAAAGAAGAGTTGCCACTAGCTGCATAGACAGACAGAGCCTCCCCACATTGGTGAGAGGAACCATGTAACCTTATTTTAGCACAAGCCAGGGAGGTCTCCTGTGTTCCTCGGTTATCAGTTGCTGATTGAGTTCATGGTCATTGTGAAGTTGGTTCAGTGGTGGTGAGTCTGGACTGATTTCCTTCCCTGCATCAACAGCCTTCAGTGTGAGAATGTGACAATTTATTTTTTATTTTTATTTATTTTTTGAGATAGAGTCTCACTATGTGGCCCTTGGTAGAGTGCCATGGTGTCACAGCTCACAGCAACCTCAAACTCTTGGGCTTAAGCAATTCTCTTGCCTCAGCCTCCCAAGTAGCTGGGACTACAGGTGCCTGGCCATGCTGCCTGGCTATTTTTTGGTTGTAGTTGTCATTGTTGTTTGGCAGGCCCAGGCTGGGTTCAAACCTGCCACATCTGGTGTAAGTGTCTGGCACCCTAGTCACTGAGCACCGAGCCAGTGACAACTTTTACTGTGTTCAAACATGTAAATATCTGTACATGCTGATGTGGCCTCTTGCAAAAGCTCCCAGAAAGGGTTCTCTTTGATGCTCAGCAGATGTTTCCCCAACTGTGATGCACCTATGATAGAGACCATATTTTGGACTTGTTCACAGGGCATGGCAAAAGCATTAGTCTGGTGCTGTCTTGAACATAGTGAAAATAAAGTTACTTCTGAGTGATATCATCCTGAGATCTTGTGGTCCCTTTCCTCAAACTCTATTTAGTCTATGCATTCAGATAAACATTCTCCCTTTAATGTGTCTCAGATAAGAAGGAAGGCCAAGAAATACATACGGAGGTGAGTGGATACCAAGACCTCTGTACTTGTTCAGTTAATGCTTATGTTTGTTAGCCCTGACAGAATGTCTCACTACTCCAAATTCTCCATGAGATCCTGCTCTGCTCTCTCTAACCTTTTTTCTTTCTATCACCACTAACTGTGATATTGTGTCTTACTAAGATCCAAATATTTTTTCTAAGTTTTCACCACCCCGACTGCCCCACAGAAGTGCTCTTCTCTGATCAAGTTGCCCTGCTTGCAGGTCCTTACTCTTTTCATTCACCCGGACATGTACCATCTACATTGTCCCCCAGTAAGGTGTCTTGTCTTCTATTTACCAAGTTTTCCTCTAATTATCTTCTTTCCTCTGCATCTGGTCCCATTCTTTAAAGATTATTCACCCACCTTTTGTATATTACAAATTCATAATTTATAGTATCCTCTCAATAACTGTGCCCCTTACTTGAAAGCATTCAGCAAGAAAGAAACTAATGAAATTTCGGGTTATAGAAAAACATCTTGAGGCTTTAATCACCAGGTTTAGTACTTAGAGAAATCTACATCGGTTAGGAGGATGGTGAATCCTAGCTGTACCTTTTCTTTAAATTCTGTGTTCACATGTGAGGCCTGTGTTTACTGTTACTCTGTCCAAGCTAGAGACCTGGGAACTACTTACTATGTATTATTTCCTTGTTTTCTCATAATCACATTTCAGTTTTTACTAGCTCCTCTGAATTGTGCAACTAAATTCTTCTGTTATCAATCTTCTCTTTCTATCTCTAAGTTACATTAAACCTTCATCATTTCTAACCTGGACTACTGAATTTTTTCTATTTGCTTTCAAGATTCATAAACACAGATGTAAGCAAGTAGAAAGTTCTAAAATTTAAATGGAAGAAAATTAGCATTAAAAGAGCAAGAGCAAAAACCAGCCAAGATGAAGTAAGTACACAACAGCCTATCTTTTCATACATGACAACTAAGAACTCTGACGAAATATAAAAAGTAATTAATTAAGTATTCACAAAAGTATTAATAGTGGACAGAAAAATAAGGGAAGGCAAAGTGTGAAGAATAACTTCTTAGCAGTGAGTTTTCTGGAGACTCTTGCTGCTATTATTTTATTATTATTAATATCATCATTCATCATCATGCCATATTTATCTTTCATCTGTGGCCTGAGGGTGAACCAAATTGAACAAAGAATGATAGGTGTGGGCAATAAAAAATTAAAAAGAAACCATCATTTTCTGGCCAAAGGACTGGGTAAAGGGCCAACATGAGCCGAGGAGTATGGGGTGAGTTTGTGTTTTATTTTTTTCTTTCTCTCTCTCTTTTTTTCTTTTGTACTCCATGTGAGCTCCAACACCTTGTACAGGGCATTTACATTCACCTTCCTGGGTGGGTGTCTTCTCAACATGCTTGCACCCCAGTACCTTGCATTCAGCCTTTGAGAACTGTGTTCTATTAGGAACAGTAAAAGACTCAGTGGTGGAGTACTTTGGAAATTTAGGGAATATAGTAGATTCAAGGGCATACAAGCATTTGGTCTAGGAAGGACGTCAGCTTTCTCTTATACTTCTTTGCATCTCTGGATGGTAGTACTAATTGATAATTTATCAAACTGAAACCTCAGGGATTCAACCACAGAGAAGGCCTTTAATGCTTCAAAAATGTGCACAGTTACCAAAAGAAGCTGATAAAGTTTCTTAAAGGTTCTGGGTTGTGTCAAACAGATAGATTCTTTTTGGGATAAAGAAGTAGCAAGAGAAACATGTCCTGAACCTTGAAGAGAGCAAAAGACTCTACTCACAGGAGAGTAGGTTGATTCTGGCCTATGGCCTCCAGAGAGGAAGGTGGTCTTTGTAGGCAAATCTGTGCTGTTTTTCTTTGCCCTGGGACACTGGGACTCTCCTGAGTCACTGAGATGAGCCAGGCCTGCAGCTGTGCCTAGCCTGCCCACCCCCTACTTATTTGCATATTCCCAGGCACAGCCTCCTGCCCTAGACACTTATTAACAGGCTGGGTACCCCTTGTGTAGGAGTCAGTCCCTGTTACGACACAGCATGGACATGAGGGCCCCCACTCAGCTCCTGGGGCTCCTACTGCTCTGGCTCCCAGGTAAGGAGGAATTTATACTAGGAATTTATTCGAGTTGTGTGGAAGGTACCGTTTAGCAATTCAGGGGTGTCACCTTATAACATGGTTAATTGTGTGGATGTTTCTTTTTATGTTTCCCATCTCAGGTGCCAGCTGTGACATCCAGATGACCCAGACTCCACCCTCCCTGTCTGCATCTCTAGGAGACACAGTCACCATCACTTGTCGGGCCAGTCAGGGCATTAGCAATAATTTACACTGGTATCAACAGAAACCAGGGTCATCTCCCAAGCTACTGATCTATTATGCATCCAGTTTGCACAGTGGGGTCCCATCAAGGTTCAGAGGTAGTAGGTCTGGGACAGATTTCACTCTTACCATCAATGGCCTGCAGGCTGAAGATGTTGGAATTTATTACTGTCAACAGAGTAGTAGTTTGCCTTTCACAGTGTTACAAGTCTTAACATAAACCCTCCAGGGAAGCAGGTGTGTGAGGCTGGGCTGCCCTGCTGGGCCTCCTGGTGCTTTCATTTGCTGAGAATGTTTCTCAGAGGCAGCATGCTTTGAAGGTCACTGGATGGTTTTGGTAAAAGGGGTCAGGAGGCTCCTCTGCAAACTTTCTTTCCTCTTCTTCAGCCCCTGCAACCCAGACATGATAATACATCTCTCGATTTAATTAAGGAAAGAGGTTATTACAACTGATGTCTCTGGGTCATGGCATTAATCAAGGTTTATACAGCAAAAGAGAAGCCACTCTCAGTTAGGTACAGTGGCTCATGCTTGTAATCCTAGCACTTGGAAGGCCTAGGCAGGAGGATCCCTTGAGCTTAGGAGTTTGAGACAAGCCTGAGCAAGAGTGAGACCCCTGTTTCTACTAAAAAACATGGAAAAATTATCCAACATTGTAGTGGGTTCTTGTAGTCCCAGTTACTCAGGAGGCTGAGGCCAGAGGATTGCTTGAGCCTGGAAGTTCAAGGTTACAGTAAGCTAGGCTGATGCCATGCTACTCTACCCAGGGAAACAGAGTAAGACTCTGTTTTAAAAAAATCCACTCTAGATATTCCAAGCAGGAATTGTTTCATTTCAGGGTAATTAATAGCTAAACTAAGGTCTTTCAAAGGCCTGGAGTTATAGTATGGTCCTGGTCCACTTTCTGCCTCTAGTATTCCCTGACAATACTAGAGACTACATAATTTATAAACAATAAAAGTTTATTTGGCTATGGTTCTGGATGCTGGAAAGTATAAGAGCATGGTGCAGGTATCTGGCAAGGGGCATTCCAGGATAGAAGGTATCATGTGATGAGGAAGTTCATTGGAGAAGTCGAGAAAGGAGGGTAATCAAGCTCAACCCACTTTTACATGAAAGACATTCTCGAGATAATTAACCCACTCCTGTGAAATGACATTAATCCATTCACCTAATTACCTCTTAAAGGTCCCTCTTCTTAATTGTGTTACATTGGCAATGACATTTCAACATTAGCTTGTAGGGGACACAAAAACCATAGTAGTTAGTCAGGGAAGCAGAAGCTAGAAATGAAGAGGATTCTATTCTGGTGCTCCTCCAGAAGCCAGAGTGTATCTGCCATTGAGGTCCAGGCTGCCTAACCATAGGATCCCCTAGCTGTCCAGAAAGCCCAGGGGTGGGGCTGCTGATGCTCTTAGTTGTCTGCTGTACCTCACCAGGTGATTCTCTAGTCCTCACCTCTGCTCATGCATTTGCCTGTAGGTGCTTATGGATAGCGTTGGATCCTCCTCTTCTGAATTCCAAATCTCATGGGACCATCCTGCATTAACCAACTCTAGAGGGAAGAGACTGAGGGGAATGCACTTCCAGCATGATTGTGATGGTGGAGAGCTGACACTAGCTGCTCAGTGTAGTCATTATTGCCTCAACTCTCAGAATTGTGCCAGTTAGGGGATAGTCTTAGAGTATACTTGGATGTGCTTCATCAGCAAGTCTGGGATCATGGCAAAAACCCTTCCTTAAGTAAAATAATAAACAGAAAAATGAGGAATTGCATTAAATATGTAGCAAGGATTTAACAAACAAATGAACAGCTTCTCTTTATTTAAAGCAAATATAGATATAATACTTCTTCCCTTAATATGCAAATACCTTGCTGCTCCTACTTTGTTAAGAAGCTAGCCTCATCATTGGCATCAGTAAAGTTTGTTAGAAATTCTGATGAGCAGGCTGTACATTAAACTCACTGATGAGAATCTGCATTTTAACAAGAAACCAAGGTATTTGTATAAGATTTAAGAAGATCTTTTAAAGGGACTTTTATTTCAACTAAACAAACAATATTTTCTGATGACAACACTTAAGAAAGTTATACTAATTTCAACATTATGAAAACCCACCTCTTCTATTTTCTAACTCATGCAAAATTACATTAGAAAAAATTTACATTGGTGAAGATTGGAAACTATTGTTAATTATTTTTGGAATGATGAAATACCTTAAAAATTAAATTGGTAGATGTTTATAGAAACTTGAGAAATTATAGATGCTAAAAGATAAATAAAACTTTTGTGCATCCGTGTTGAAGATATTTAGGGTTAAATTTATTTAGATAATTTGGTTTAGGGATTTTACTAATTGTCTTGAGTAATTATGATTCATCCAGCATTGGCCCCAGATCAAATACTATTCATTGTCTGGAGACTAGCTCAATGGTTTGCGACAGAACCACTCAGTTAAGCCCTACTTAGATCAGTCAAGTTATCACTAATGTGAGCATACATGAATATTAATTTTAATTCTTAGAATTACAGGTCATTGAATTTTTGAATGGCTTGTTATAAACTATTATTGTATAAAAGCTAAAACAATATTTAAATACCCACACATATAGATGGATTTATTTTATTAAAACTGTTTTCATAAATGTGAATACTTATGTATGTATTCATAAAAATATAAAAACATACCGGATAGAAATAAAGCTGAATGGAAATCAAGAAAGTGGGAAAAGGGAGGAGAGGTTGGATAAATTCACTTCTTACTGACATAATACACAGTCTCTGGGTGGAAGGCACATTTCCAACTATAACTTAGAGTGTAGGAAAGCAAATTATTCAACCAAAATGTGTGTACCAATATAATATTCTGGAATAAAGTAAAAATATATAAAACACACAAGAAATTAAATCTAAAACATATTTGAAAAAAGAATAAAATTTAGCTCATTTATGGAAATATCAAGCAACAACAGTTAGGAATAAAGTTATCTATATGTACCATTATTTAACGGTGTAAAAATAATGAAAAATACATACATAATACAGACTCACATAAAATCATTAGGTTCATATTTTGTACAGAAAAGTATACGTATAATATATACACGTTTATGGATATACGTATGCATATATGAGTATGTGTATATAATATACATATAAAAGGAATATATACTTGATAAACTGCTTTCTGCACAAACATAAATGCAATTGATACTTGAACATGCAGGGGTTAAAGGTATGTAGTCAAAAAACCTGTGAATAAATTTAGAATCCCCTAAAACTTAACTCCTAATAGCCTACTGTTGACTGGAAGCCTTACCAATACCATAAATAGTTGATTAATACATAGTTTGCATATTATATGTATTAGGTACTGTATTATTACATTAAATATCCTGGAAAAAGAAACTATAAGAACTAGAAATATATTTATTATTCATTAGTGAAAGAGGATCATCATGAAAGTTTACTTCTACCTCATTGTCCTCAGTTTGAGTAAACTTAGGAGGAGGAAGAAGAGGAAGGTTGGTTTTTCTGTCTCAAGAGTTGCAGAGGAAGAAGAAAATTCACATGTAAGTGACCTGGGAAGCTCAACTCCATGTTGTTCAAGAGCTAAGTGTGTGTTCATGTCTAAACAAAGTTTTATGATGTCCATGTGTGAGTGTATGTTTGTGCAGGACTATATATGCTATACTATAGTGATATGTTTACCCAACTTTTGGGTAGAGATAAGCATGCAGTCTTTTGTAAAGGAATGTTTGCATTATGTTAGATGGTAGCACAATGCTGCTGTTATTATTATTACCTGAGAGTTCACATGTGAGGAGAAAGAGATGTATATTTATGACTAAAAGCCACATTGGTGCAATGGGGAAGAAGTCACCCTTGCTAACACGACCAAGACTTGCCAGATGTTGGCAAGGAAGCCCATAAAGCTCAAGTTTTAGCAGCAGCTTTTTAAACTCCCTGCATATGTTATAAATGTGGAAAGGAAAGACATTTTCAAAAGACCTGCCACCTCAATAATAATCATAACAGCAGTTCCAATGCTGTGCTGCCCAAGAAAAAAATGTCCCAAATGTGGCAAAGGATTTCATTGGGTCAATCAGTGCCATTCTAAAATGAAACCAAAAGAGAGCAAGTCTAGTCATTCTTATAGAAGAATAAAATGCCTTTAAATAAAAAATATTAAAGAAAGACAAATATGGTGATTACATAATGGTAAACAGAGCAATTCAACGAGAAGGCAAATCAATCCTAAGTATTTTGCACCTAACACATGTGCTCCCATATTCAGAAAGCATATTCTGCTAGCTCCAAGCCAAAGAGATAAAAGGCAGCATTGCCAGGAACTTCAACACCACACTGACAGAACTGATAATATCATTCAAACAGAAAATAAGTAAACATGGTACTTAAGTAGAGTTCTAGAAGAAATTTTACTAACTCACTTTTACAGAGAATTTTACTAAAAACTACTGAATGTACATTTTCTCCTCAGAACATAGAATATTCTCCCAGACTGATCATATCTTAAGTCACAAAACAAGTCGCAACAAATTCAAAAATTGAAACCGTATCATGTGTTTCCATAGATTAGAAACCAATTCCAAGAGAAACACTGAAGTCTACACAAAGTCATAGAAATTAAATAGCCTCATGCTAAATGATTATTAGGTCAATAATAAATTAAGATGGAAATCAAAAGATTGGTTAAACTGAAAGACAAAGGAAAAACAAACTATCAAACATGATGGGACTCAGCATATGCAGTCCTAAGGGGAAAATTTATAGTGTTGTCTTTACCAAAAAGACAGAAAATTTACAAATTAATAATCTAATGACACATTTCAAGGAAGTAGAAAAAGATCAGCAAGCCAACCCTAAAGGCGGCAGAAGAAAAAATAAATAGCTAAGGTCAGGGCATAACCAAATGAAGTGGAAAACAAACAAACAAATAAAAAATATAAAGGATCAATGAAACAAAAAAGTTGATTCTTTGAAAAGCTAAAACTAATGGATCTTTTGCTAGATTAACCAGGAAGAGAAGTAAAAGGGCCCAAATAAGCTGAATTAGGAATGAAAAAGGAGATAATTGTAAGGAAATCACAAATATACAAAATATTATCTGTAAATACTATGAAAATGTCTACACCCATTAATGAGAACATGGAAAGGAAATGTACAAATTCCTGGAAACACACAGCTTCCCACACTCAACCAGTAAGAAGTAGAACTTCTGAACAGACCAATAATAAGTAGCAGGATCAAAGCAGTTATATATAATCCTCTAAAAAAAGAAAAAAAGGCCATGGCCCAGGTGGATTCACAGCTGAATTCTACCAGACTTAGAAAAAAGAGCTGATACTCATCCTGTAGAAAGTTTTCTATAACATCAAGAAGGAGGGAATCCTCATCAACTCATTCTACAAAGTGTATATCACCTATATACCAAAATTATAAAACTGCACAACAAAAAGAAAAATACAGACATATATCCCTTATAAATGTGGACACAAAACTCCTCAACAAACCAAAACTCCTTCTTGAACCAAATCGAACAGCACACCAATAAAATAATCCACAATGACCAGTGGGCTTCATTTCAGGGATGCAAGGATGGTTCAACATATGTATATGAAAAAATATGATTCACTACATAAACAGATGTAAAAACAGGGGCCATATGATCATCTTCATAGAAGCAGAAAAAGCATTTGACTAAATCTAGAACCCTTTCATGATAAAAACCCTCAACAAACTAGACATAGAAGGAAGACATCTCAAAAGTATTAAAGCCATATATGACAGTCCCACAGCCAACATCATACTGAATGGAGAAAAGTTGAATGCATTGTCCATAACAACTAGAAAAAGACAAGGGTGTCCACTGTCACACTTCTATTTAACATAGGGCTGAAAGTCTGACCGAGAGCAATCAGTTAAGAGAAAAAAATAAAGGGCATCCACATATGGAAAGATGAGGTCAAACTATTGCTTTTCACTACTGATGTCATATCATATTGAGGAAAACCCCAATATCTCCTTCAAGAGATCCCTAGAGTTGATAAATAATTCACCAGTCTAAGGTTATAAGTCAATATACACAATTCAGTAGCATTTCTATATACTAATAACATCCAGATGAGAGTCCAATAAAAGACTTATACAATTCACAATATCTACAAAGAAAATAAAATACCTGGAAATATACTTAACTAAGGAGGTAAAAGAACTCTACAAGGAGAACTGCAAAAGAATGGGAAATCACAGAGGCCAAACACAAATGAAAAAAATTTACCCAAAGTAATGTACAGATTCAATGCTATACCCATGAAAATACCAACATGATATGTCACAGATTTAGGAAAAATAATTCTACACTTCATCCAGAACAAGAAAAGAACTTAACTATCCAAAGCAATCTTTGTAAAAAGGATGTCTGCTAATGGAAGCATCACATTACCAGATGTGAAATTAACTAGTATAGTATTGGCACAAAAATAGAGATATAGATCAATGTAACAGAACAGAAAACCCACATAAAACCTTCCTCATATAGCCAACTGATCTTTGACAAACTCATAATAATATGTGCTGGGGAACAGAAGCCCTATTCAATAAATGGTGCTAGGAAAATTGGATAGCCACATGCAAAACAAAGAATCAGGGCCCATATCTCCCACTACTACAACATTTAATTCAGAATGAATAAAAGACTTAAATGTAAGTCATGAAATTATAATAATTCTAAAAGAAAATGTAGGAAAAATTCTTCTAGGCATCGATCTAAGCAACAAATTTATACTAAGACCCCCAAGGTTAATTATAGCAAAAGTAAAAATAAATAAGCAGGGCTTGATCAAATTCCAAAACTTCTGCACAGCTACGGCAAATCAACAGAGAAAATCAACAACCTACAAAATGGGAGAAAATATTTGCAAACTATATAGCTGATAAAGGCCTAAAATTCAGATTCTACAGAGAACTCAAATGAATCAGCAAGAAACCTCACAATCTCATTAAAAAGAAATCAAAGGACATGAAGAGGTTTTTTTTTTTTTTTTTTTTTTTTTAAGAAGAAGACACAAATGGCCAACAAACATGTAAAAAAAAAAAAATGCTCAACATCACTAATCATTAGGGAAATGCAAATTAAAACCATAATGAAATATCATCTTACCACTTTTAAAATGGCTTTCTTTAAAAACTCCAAAAAAGGATAGATGCTAGGATGGATGCAGACAGAAAGAAACATCTATACATTGTTGATGGAACAGCAAATTAGTACAACCACTATGGAAAGCAGTATGGAGATTTCTTTAGGAACTAAAAGTAGTCCTAGACCATTTAATCTAGCAATCTCCCTACTGGGTACCTACCCAAAGGAAAAGAAGTCATTTTATCAAAAAGACACCTGCACTTGAATGTTTATTTCAGTACCATTCATAATTGCAGAGATGTGGAAGCCACCCACGTGCCCATCAATTCATGAGTCAATTAATAAAATAAGGTATATGCATACCATGAATATCACTGAACCATAAAAATGTATGAATTATTGGCTTTTATGGTAATTTAGATGGAACTGGAGAGTTATCCTAAGTAAACTGTCTTAGGAATGTCAAAACAAACACCAAATACACTCCGTAAGAAATTGGAACTACCTGATGGGCATTGGAATTGGAACTACTTGATGTGCACAGAGGGAAGTAAAAGTCTTGGGAAATCATTCATGGGGGAGAATGAAGGGAAGAGGACAACTACGTAACAGGTACAATGAACATTATTTAGGTGACAGGCACACTTATATTTCTGGCTCAAGCATTATAAATGCTGTCTATATAACAAAAACATTTGTACCCCCTTAATGTTTTGAAAGATAAATCAATGAATAAAATAAAACAATAGGTTGAAATAAATATATTTAAATTAGATAGTGTGGAACTATATAAGAAAAATTTAATTACTAAGGAACAAGAGGATTATATTACTTTTCACTGCAACTGACTATACTTATCTAATTTCTCACTCTTCATCTCTTTCACCCTAATATGCAGCTATAATATTCAGATTTCTGTTTTCAAAGTGTTCGTGTAGTTTTTAAAAATGTACATTTATGCTCTAGAAAGAAAATCATTTTAGCTCTATTCACTTCCATTGGAAAGTCAATAATTCATCATAGTTAACATAAAATAAAAATTTTAAATCACGAAAAAACTCTCAGGGAGTAAAGAAATTATAGTTCAGTTCAACTGACATATATGTTGATATCAAAGGAAGACAGAGCTGAGTAATCAAGGAAGCACATGTGCAGCATTATAGAGCTGCCTCTCAGACCCAGGGTTCCATCAGCAGTATCAGCCCACCGGTGTGTGAAGCTCATAGACGGGCGATGGCTGATGACGTGGGGAATATCACCATGGAGTTTGTCACTGGCAGGTTACTCAGGATCAGAATCATGGAAGATAGAACACTAAAGCCTGCAAAATAGTTAGAGTCTGACTGCAGACAGGCAAAGGAAAAGGAAGATGATAATCATCTGGGAGGTGTCATCAATCATAACCTTTTGAGTGCAAGCATAGCTGTGAAGCTAAAACTATACACAGCTCATGTGTGAAGTTTTACACTCTACCCTTTAAACAGTGTCTCCCCATCTCACCACCACATAGAATATAATTTGCATATTCATCCTTATATAACTTCCTAACATCTCTGAGGCCACATAACTTCTTACCCTGTATTACTGGTTAGGACACTCAACCACCTGCAGGTCCAGGCAAAGACTATGGGGTCCCAGGCTCAGCTCCTCAGCTTCCTTCTTCTCTTGATCTCTGGTAAGAAAAATGTGTCCTGTTCTCTGTGGCATCAAGTATGTTGAATCTCCAACAGATATTACATTTTCATAAGAAATGTATTTTCCTCATTTTCTCCAAATATGATGCATTTGACTTATCTTTCTTAATTTCCTCAATAAACAGGTACCAAGGCAGAAACGACACTCACTCAGTCTCCAGAATTAGTATCAGTAGCTCCAGGAGACAAAGCTACCATCACTTGCAAAGCCAGTCAAGACATTGATGATGATATTCACTGGTATCAACAGAAACCAGGAGAAGCTCCTAGATTCATTATTAAATATGTTTCTACTCTCATTTCTGGAGTCCCATCTCGGTTCAGTGGCAGTGGATATGGAACAGATTTTACTCTGACAATTAATAATGTGCAGTCTGAGGATGCTGCATATTATTTCTGTCAACAAGATGATAATTTACCTCTCACAGTGATGCATCCTATTACAAAAACCTCTAAACGTTATCAGCAAGATTACCTCAGCTGCTCCTGATAATGTTCAGCATGCGGAACCAGGTGGCCCTTCGGTCTTTCTGAGGCATCTACAAGCACACACATCTCACTTCCTCTTTCTATTGTTTCTGTGGTTTCTGCTGCCCTCATGCTGTGCCTGATACACTTGATTTAGCAGAGACCATCACAGCCTTTATCATATTGTCCAGCTGTAGCAATGATCTTGCTTCAAAACAGATGTAAATTCACATGGCCAAGTCCCTGTCTTTTGCCATGCTCATCATTTCCACTTCCAAGGAGAACAAAACCAAAGACCAAGATGCATCCAGCCTAGATTACAGCATTGAAAGAAAGAAATCCCCTCTCCCTCTAAGCATGCTTATACTCTGCACAGTCACTGCCACTCTTCCGTGACTCACTGAATGCTCCCAGCTCCTCCCGAGTCTTTACTCCCATAGTAGGAGAAGCAGGGATCTGAAAGCATCACATCAGTGGTCAGCTGGGTTTACCCTTGGTAGTCAATCTCTGCTTACACTCCCAGAGTTTGCCTTTTATTCATTTTCTCATTTGTCTGTGTTGAAATACTCTAGGATGTTACTTTTCTATTAGATAATCAACCTTCTTTGGCATAATTCAAGTATATAATTCCTAGGTTAAAAAATTTTCTCTTACACCATTTGGCATATACTATCACTTGTTGACTTTGGCATTTAAGTCCTTTACCCTGCTTGACAAATTTTTATGGAAATCACACTCTGAAGGAGTGTGTAGACTTGGAAGAGATTACCTTAAATTCTGGAATTTAGAATATCTAAGGAAGTACAGATCTGTGTACCACCTTCTCTCATGAATTAAGGTAGATAGCAATCAGGTCTTTAAGACAGTATTTGTTGGAGAGGGGATTCTGGGAAGATGGCCGACTGGTAGCAACCCTGGTCAGAGGCTCCTGAACAAAGGAAGAAAAACTGGTTGGAATCAGAATCTATGAAGTCAAAGACGGGGAGCTGAGCCCAGAAAGAAGTTCGGCAAGCTATAAATCCAAGGAAGATCATTTAAG